>NW_022631099.1:5858416-5995963 GCF_010015895.1 Lontra canadensis | reverse complement strand
CTGGGTGGGGCCTGGGAATTTGCATTTTTATCCAGTTCCCAGGTAATCCTGCTGATCCAGAGAACAGATTCTGAGACTAGACTCCAGGCCCCATGATACTTCCCCGGGGTCCAGTACATAGTAGGTGCATAAGTTCTGTTGGAAGAATGAATGAATAAGTGATTGAGTACATTACACGAAGTACCTTCCTGAGCATCGTCACTGGGGCTCCTCATTCCATAATACCTTGTGTGTGGTTAACAGATGTGAGACATCTCTTAAAGGGCCCAGGAGGAGGACATGTCCTGGGACCCAGCCGAGACCTGCAGGTCAGGCTTTCTGGCTGCTCATGCTCCAGGGACAGACCTGGCTCAGCTAGGAGGCTGGCTAGCCCTGGAGGAAAAGAGGCAGCCCATTCTGTCCTTGATGAGAGTAAGGGCAAGTCTTCCCACCTCGAAAAGCCTATCACTTCTCAACTGGGTGTCCTCTCTGTGATCCTTATCTCTAGGGTAACCATGAGGGCTGACTGGGGCGGTGTGGGGGCAGGGGAGGGGGTGGAAAGGCCCCAACAGTGTCCGGCGGGTTTGGAGAACTTGGTGGATGTCTGTTCCCTCGCTCACTCACCACAATCCCCAAGCCCTGTGAAATGAGTCCCAGAGATGTTTCGGGGAGTAATGAATTCCCTCATTTCAGCTAAACCACCCGTGATCCTGATTTTGTGAAGACGTACGATGGAACATGATGAATTATTGTTTTAAGCAGAAGCTTCATTCAAATATCCATTTCCCTGTCAAGTTAATTTTGTTTCCGTGCATTTTCTAGTGGGTTCTGACTGGGAACAGAGTACATAAACAGAAGAACATGAGGTCTTTGGCCTCTTTCTGGAGTAATGGGGAGCTACGGCATGGGGGCAGGAAGGTCTGGAGATGGTGATGGACCAGAATCGCTGCTTCCTAGTCACATGGGGTTGGTGGCAGCTGTCAGGATTTACTCTAGGCACAGTGACACCTGTCAGCCTCTTAGTTGTGCCTGGGGCTGAGGTCTTCAATGCATTATCTCACTTCCCCTGAACCCCTAAAATCTTCAGGGCACACTTCCTAAGAACAAGGACATTCTTTGACACCACCAAGGCGCTGGCCAAGATCAGGAAATCAGCACAGGTGCAGTATTCTTCCGTGGCTCATGGGCCACGTGCAGAGTTTGCCACTTCTCCTGCTCATTGTCCTCACAGTTATTTACTTTCTTATCTGGCGGTCTGGGCCAGGATGACACATTGCCTTTACTTGTCACGTCTCTTTGGCCTCCTTCCACTCAGGACAGCTCCCAGTTCCCCTCTCATGATGGTCTTTCATGACCTTGATATTTGGTGAAGAGTTCAGACCAGTTATTTGGCAGAAAGCCCTTTGGTTGGTTGCCTTGATTCAATTCAGGTGATGAATTTAGGGCTGAAATAGCAGAAGTGAGGTGTCTTTCTCTGTGCATCATACCTGTCCCATTACTGGTGACATTGACCTCAGTTATTAGGTTAATGGGATGGCCCTGGGTTTCTCCACTGTGAAAGATGCTATTTTCCCTTTGCTGTCTGTAAGTAATTTTGGGGGAGACATATAAATATCCTGGCACTCACTCATCTGACTCTGTTGATGCTTCTCGCCTGAATTAAGGATCCCTGTGATGGTGGCAAAATGGTGATTTTTTTGAAACCCGTCACATATTCTCCGATTCCCAGGAACATCCTACTGTAAGAATAGCATAAGAAAAGCTTTCCCTTCTGCTCTCTATTTGGGTGACTATATCGTATATTAATATATTTATTTCTAACTCTATGGACTCAGAGAGTCTTCTTGTATTCAATGTGTCCCTATCCACTGCTGTCCTTATCTGATGCTTGGATGCTTGAATCACGCGACCCATGTAATATCCTATGACTACTGGGTGATATTACCAGAGACCTCCAGATTCTCTCCTTAGGTCTTCAGCTACATCTGCAGAACTCTGCTCCCTGATGCCCAGCGCCATGCTCAGTCTTTGTAGTACCTTTCACTAGGGGTCCTGGCTGGGGGACAGGAGTCCACACATAGCTTCACCAACTCTTGTCCTCTGACCTCCCTTCCAAGACCCATGGGAAGCACCTACAAGGTGCTGATTTCCCCAGCACTCTCTTTCTCTGTCTGAGGCAGCTCAGTCTGGAGGCAAAAAGCCCAGTTGTCTAATCTGTAAAATGGATCAGCTTTTCGGGATGCCTATTGATACGATGCCCTCAGGAGCTCTTGGCACAGGCCACTTTCAACCGGTGCATCTGACTGCACAATCTTGGACACTCCTGAATTCATCATTCAACAAATATTTGCTAAGCACCTATCAAATGCCAGGCTCTGGGCTAGCCTGGAGTTAGAGCAGTGAGCAAGTTAGATAAAGCTCCTAGTTCATGGAACTCTTATATGAGTGGAATAGATAGCAATCAAACCACCCCCCAAAGAAAAGTCTGATGGTACAGGGATGAGGCCTGTCGAAGGAGAAAATGTCTCTAACAAGGGAATTTGGCCTTGTTTGGGGTGTAGCAGGAAGATGAGACTCAGACTGGTTGAGTAACTTACCCAGGATCGCACAAGAGTGGAATCCAGATTCTAGTCTGGGTCTCCCAACTCCCCGGCCCATGTTGGTGAAGCTTTTCTGCCATGGTAGTTTCCCAAGGGTCTCTGGGGACTCTGGGCCAAAGGCCTGTGTTCAGCTGTCCAACTTGGCACAGTTTGTTTCCACTGTGACACTGCAGAGCCCAGCTAAGGGACAGCAAGGAAGAAACGACTCTAATACACTCTAACATCCTCTGAATCAGTTTTGGAGTTTTGTTGTCATTGTTTGTTTGCGTATGTGTTTTTTAATGATGAAAGCCGGGAAAATTGAACAAACCTGGATATTAAAATAAGGGGCGTAGACTTGTGCCTCTGACCCAACAACAGAGATCTATAATTGTGTCCCAGGCCATGAGCTGAGCACAGAGGAAGGCTGAGGGTCACCCAGATGGGTCAGATGTGTTCAAGGCCAGAGCCCATGCTCTCCCTCACCATCCTGGGCTACCTCCCTGGAGATGTCCATCTCTCTGTCTGTCTGCGAGGGTGCAGGCAAGGCCTTAGCACCGTGAGCAGCCCAGTGGGGCCCCAGAGGGAAAAGGACGCCCACACCTGCCCCCACTGCTCAAGGCATCAGTTAGAGTCGAGGTGGGGGCCTTTCAAGATTCTGTCCGCGCAGTGCTACATGCCCGCACCGACACCCCAGCCTCCGGGTCACCTCTGGCTGGCCTTGACGGGTCCTGGCTTGATACCTGATCCCCGTGGAAGCTGACACCTCAGCGTGAGAGGGATCAGGACAGACACAGCTGCCGCCACCAGGGCCTTGGCCGACTTCAGGGAGAGACTCTGGAGGACACTGGCTTTTGCAAGCTGCCCCCAGCTCCCTCTCCCACCTCCACACCCAGAGAGATGCGTGCCCAAATTCTCCAACAGAGCAGTAACGGCAGGCAAAGAAAAAATTTCAACTGAACAGACTTGGCTGAGTTTACACAGCTGGAAAACTGGGCTAAGCACCCGCGTCATCCATCTTTCCAGCTTATACATTTAACCTCTTCTTCAATCAACCATCTCCCTAGATACCCACACACGCCCAGCGCCTGGCCTAGAGTCTGTGTCCCACGGTACTTGTTCCGTGCCTGAGTGTGCATGTGTGTAAGCTACGTTGGTGCGTGCATGGAAAGTGTCCGTGAGTGTACACGCGGGAGGGCTTGTAATGCGGGCGTCTCGAGTGCTGAGGTTATCGCAGAAGATCCATCAAAATCAGGAACGGGGATGCCTGTTTACTTCTTGAGTCTCTGCTCCTCCTTCAGCAGGTGCTTCTCCCTCTTGGGACAGAGAGGAGCGTAAACACCGTTCAAATCCGTTTAGGACAGGGAGGTGATAGCCAAAAACCTACCCTCGGCCTGGGACGGTAGGTTCCATTCTCCTAGAGCATGCACCTTGATGAAACTAAACCACATGCTTTGGAGCTGGAAAGACCCACTTAGTCTCCTGACCCCACCACCTCCTTGGGTTTAAGGGACCCTGGGCAAGTCACTTTGCTCCCCTGAGCTGCTAATTCCTAGAAATGGAGGAGGTAAGACTTACTTTGTCGCACTCTTATGAGGTTTCAGTATAAGAAGGGCTCCCAGCAGTGCCTGACACACAGCTGGTGCTCAGCATACGTCAGACCCCTTCTCTTCCCTGGCAGATAACGTCACAGCAGCATTCATAGACGCCTTCTCAGGGGAGAAAGTGTAATGGTTCTTAACCTCAGATGAACTTTGCAGCCCTGGGGAAGCTTGAAAAATTCCTCAAGTCTAGACCTCACCCTGAGAAGTTCCGATTCAACTGGCCTGGGAATCAGGGCTTTTTAAAGCTGCCCAGGTGATCCCAGTGGACAGCCAAGGTTGAGAACCTCTGGAATGGAGGTTCTCTGTTCCACACGGGGACAGGGCTCAGACAGCCTGCCTCGCAGCCACTCTGCCCGGCGTCTGCCTTGTCAGCTTAAGGCCAGGCAGAGAAGAGGAGGGAGAAACTCATCCTATCTGAGGCTAAAATCTTCTCCATTGAATTGGAGTTTGGATTTCCAAATCAAAACTCAAGACTCAGCCCCACGAAAAAATTTTTTTATCTGTGATTCTATTGATAAGAAGGTGTTCTGAGATAGAAACATAATGTCTGAGATAGACTTTTATTAATGACATGCCAAAAAAAAAAAAAAAAACCATTAGACCACATAAAATTTACTGTCTTTTATGCTCCGGATACTTTACCTCCCAGATTGTCGCTATAGTCATTGCTGAACACGTCCTCTGAGGGTCCTGGGGCCAGTAGGAATAGTCATGGAGAATATAGGGATATTCCCACCTCCTAGGCCTAAACTCCTGGTCCTTTATACCTAGACCTCTCCATGGATTTCTGAGGCATTTTGGAATTTGCATGTAAAATAAGAGCTTCCTACATAATTGAAAGTATGGCCAATTGACCGTGAAATGGAAGTGTCCGTGACCAATGAGGTGTTGGGTTGGGGGAGGCTGTTGTTCTCAGAAATGGGACCTCCAGAGCCCCAGGGCTGGTTCTCTGGCACTTCGAGAGAAATCCTCCTGGAATCCTTGTTGCTCCCAGCCAGTCCAGCAGCCCTCCCTGGGTCCCTCTCTCTGGTAAGAAGCAGTTTGGTGTAGCTCCAAAGGAAGACATTCGGTTATGATCTTTTCTTTCCTAGTTGAGAATCCTTCTAAGGGAAGACCTTTGTAGAAATACCTCCTCTCTCAGATCATAGCTTATCAAGCCAAGGAACTTCTGGGCCAGATCAGGGTGTAGGATGACCCGTGGGAAGAAGTGGAAGATGATGCTAGAAAGTTAGACACAGCCCAAATGTGGATGAGAACTTGGACCTTTGGGAGGCCGTGGGGAGGCATCAAAGGTACCGGTAGAGGAGTCGTATATACGTTTAAGTTGTGTTTTACAACAATTGCTCTATAAAGAGAATTTGATGGCAAATTGAGGCAGGGAATCTAACCAGTCAGCTTCAATAAGAGCCCGGCAAACACAACATTGGCATGGACGGCAAGTGATGATGAAGGGGAAAGGTTGAGGGGAGACTTAGGACATGACTAACTAGGACACTGAAAGGGAATAAGAACAAGTGTCATGGGGACACCTGGGTGGCTCAGTCAGTTAAGCCTCTGCCTTTGGCTCAGGTCATGATCCCAGGGTCCTGGGATCGAGTCCCACATAGGGCTCCTTGCTCGGTGGGGAGCCTGCTTCTCTCTCTGCCTCTGCCTGCCACTCTGCCTGCTTGTGCGCTCGCTCTCTCTCTCTCTCTCTCTCTCTCTCTGACAAATAAATAAATAAATAAAATCTTTAAAAGGAAAAAAAAAGAACAAGTGTCATGTACTACTATCCCAACTGTTCTCCATCCCCCTCTTTTGAAAGGAAAACTGAGGCTCAAAGAAGCCATAGATCTTGCTGATAAATCATAAAGCCAAGAATAAAATGCAGGTTCATCTGCATTCTAAAATGTTAATGAACAGAGAAGTAAAATATTGAAACAAAAAAAGGGACAGTACTTTGCTCTGGTCATACCACACTCAGGGTATTGCATTCAATTCTAGAAACTACACTATCAAGAAAGACTTTGGCTTATGGAATATTTATGGAGAAGGATGGTGGGGTTGGTCCTGGAGTTGGAAATTACATTCTATAAAATGAAAGGTCTGGGGGTGTACAGGTTGGAATAGAGCAGAAGTAGATGGCAAGTGACAGTGCATTCAAATATTCTGTGCCTTCCTAGAGACCAGGGAGTGAACAGGAGCAAACCTCTGCATGGGTCAGCAAGAGCCAGAGTGGGCATGTGATAGACAGGTCTTTAACTTGAAGGCAATGGGAAGACATTGACAGTGTTAAGCAATCAGTAACATGTTTTTAGTTTTAAAAGATCAGTCTGTAGGTGGGTCCAAGAATACCTTCTTCCATAAAACTAGATGTTTCCTTTATTATTACTCAAGCTTTTCTATTACAGTTGCTATTGGGATAAAAATCTTTTGGTTCTTTATATTTTCTAACTAGTTGCTTTTGGAATTTTGGATAGATTCTTGTGTGCACTTTTAATCCATATCCAGCCACTTCCAGAACTCTTTTCATTACTCCCAATAGAGTTCTAGTTACTTCGTTTCAGTTTTCTAGGACGTTAAACACATTTTCTGCAAGTAATGATGGTTCTTTCTTTCGATAGTTATAATTTATAATTTAAAGACTTACATTGTCTCATTGCATTTACCAGATTAAATTAAATATTCTCATTGCATTTACTAGAACTTCTTAGGACAGTGATTCTCAAGGGGGTATGATTTTGCCCCCTGGGGGACGTTTAGCAATGGATGCAGACATTTTTTGTTTATCACAACTAGGGAGATGTTTCTGGCCTCTCCTGGGTGGACGGGCATTCTTATCTTATTCTTGATTTCAGTGAAAATTGTTTTTGTGTCTCACCATTATGTGTCGATTGACTATTAGTTTTAAGACCAAAATTTTGTTAAGTAAGGAGTCTTTAAACCTGTGTTAAGCAATATTTTTAAAATCAGAAATAGGTATTGAGTTTAACCAAACTCTTTTATAGTCTTCATGAAAATGGTAACATTGTTTCTTACATATGATCTGTTCTTACATTATGACTGACTTCTTGGCTCCCCTGGTATTACTTTAGAAAATCATCAGCCATTGTTAACTAAGCAAATCCCTGTTGCTTCTTCTCTTGTAGCATACAATAAGGAATAGCCCGTTGGTACTACTACTACCAAGTAGTAACTTGGTTTCAAATCAATGCCAGTCATTTGGAGTGTCTGTGGCTTTCAATGGGGACTCATATATGAAGCCATTGTTTGCTGCCTCTGATTTGGAATGGCTAAATGTGGACACCATGATCCTCCCATTGTTCTCAGCTCCTCTGAAGGATGATTGCCAACCTCCACGAGGTCATCTCAGAATTCTCCATCCCACGAAGTGATTTTTTTCATACTCCACGGAGACAACAATAAATATTAGGGCATACAATCTCAAATATCCTCTCCACATGTGGGAAAAGTTTACTCAGGCATTTTCACATGACATAGTAATAGACAGATAGAAACTTAATTTTTTAATATCGATCTCCTAATATTAAGCTATCCTTGAGGTCCTAAAATAATTCTTATGTGTACATGGTGTATTACTCTTTTAAAATTAGACATGGAGTTCTACATTTTTTAGTATCTCCATTCAAAAATAGATTGACCTTGAGTTTTCTGTCTTTATATGGTTTTGGTATGAAATTTTGCTAATTTTGCTTTTCTTTTAATGCTCTGAAACAATTATCAATTAGATTAAAAATTAGACTAGAAAAGCTGTACCTGTAAAACCACCTGGGCTTGGTGTTTGGTTTGTTATTCTTAAAAACTATCTTTGGGATGTAAAATACCCTTTTTTACTCTAGTGTTCTAGATCCATATTTTGACTTTTTTATAAGTGATGGAAGATATCTTATTGACATCTACGGAACTTCCCTTGTATTTGTCAATTTTACTGTGTTTCTACTTTCTAAATCATTAGTTTCTGCTCTTGTCCCTGAATGTCACTTTTCATCTATTTTCCCAAAATGCACATTTCCCCTGATTTCTTGAATAAAATGCTTCTTTGGTTTTTGTGTTCTTATTTTAATAGTGAATTCACTTGATAAAATGTATTTATCTTTGAGTACAGTTTTGGCCTTATTCCTTTTAAGTTTCCTGAATAATATTCTCATTCCTTTAATCTAAATATCCCATGACTTGTAGTTTAGGTTCTCTCTAACACGAAGATTTTCTTTTCCTTTCCACTATCTAAATATTTTCCCTCTAACCTCTCCTTTCCTAATGTTTCCTACTTTTATTATATTGTGTTCAGAGAATGTGACTCACATAATTTTTATTTTAGGGAAATTATGGATATTTTTCTTTCTGGTTTATATATGATTAATTTGTCTTATTAATGCAAGAGTTCCAGAAAAGAAGCTTTTTTCCTGGAAAATAGTCTCCCCTTTGGGATGTCCATCACAGAGGGGATCATAGCATTATCTAATAGGGTACAAGAAAAAAAATGTTAAAACCTGTATTAAATATTTATTTTTATCTTGTCCCTTTTAACCTCTATTTTTGTATATGTTTCATATGTCATAGTCACCCCATAGAAGATTAATATTTAATATGTGCATATTGAAAGTATATGCTTGGAAGGTTTTAAACATAGTGGTATATAGTCAAAAGTGTAGCAAGTATTAGTTTCCAGAGCATGGAGTTCAACATTTTAGTACAATGGTATGTCTACATAATTTTACAATATACTTATGTTGAAGCTGTAAGCTCAAAAATGTTTTACATATAGGAATTTGCGTTCAAAAAATTTGGAGGTGGGGCGCCTGGGTGTCTCAGTCCTTAAGCAGCTGCCTTCAGCTCAGGTCATGATCCCAGGGTCCTGGGATCGAGTCCCACACTGGACTCCCTGCTCCGCGGGAAGCCTGCTTCTCCCTCCCCCACTCCCCCAGCTTGTGTTCCCTCTCTCGCTACGCTACGTCTCTCTCTGTCACATAAATAATTAAAAAAAAAAAAATTTTTTTAATTTGGAGACAGTTGCATTATCAATGAGAATAATTTTATAGAGATTGAAAGGTTTTGTTTTATCAGAATTCTAAGGAAAGTAGGAGAAGCAATTTGAATTCATAGGCACTGGTAGTCTGGAAGGAACCCACTGAAACAGAGGGACCTGATCTATTTCTTCGGGTCATATCATATATGAAGAGTATGGGCCTATGGGAAGGAAACAACTTACGGGGGAATGGGCAGAGGGCTGAGTATTGAGCTATGTGATCGTAGCTTTTAGGGAGCATGTGACAACCTTAAGACATGAAAGTGGGAATTGGAAAAAATTTGTCTAAATCTCCAAGGGTCAAGAGGCTTTAATGTGACATACAGGCAAAAAAAAAGATATATCCTCATCAATATCCTTACTTATATTTTAGCTATATGATCTGTCAAAGACAGAGAGAGGTATATTAAATGCCCCTGACACTAATGTTTTATCACTTTTCTTTGCATTGCTAACAGTGTTCATTTTATGAATTTAATGGTATGTTATTTGGCACGAGAGTCATGACTGTTATTTCTTACTATGGATAGCTTCCTTATTAAAATAGAATTATTTTAGTTTTGTGCTTTTCATGTTAAATCCTATTTTATCTTTCTGTGTCATTTCAACTTAGGTTTAAGGTTTGTGCAAAATTTGTACTGTGCAAAATTTCTGTTGTTTACTTGCTTGTTTTAATCGGATCTAAAACTGATTCGTTTATTTTGATTAAAGTTTATTCTATTTAAAGATCCAGAATTTTGGGTCTTACTGCATTGCTATTTTGTACTTTCTGTTTCTGGAATGTTTTTGCCATCAGTTGTATCTTCCATCAGCATTGTGCCTCATTTTGAAATTTTGAAAAACCTTTAAATATTAAAAAAAAAGTACTAGTAATTACACACAAAAATATTCCCATAAACTGTTTTTTGTGCTTTTCTTTTTTTGCTTTGGTTAATTAAAGAGTATAAGACTTTCTAATATTTCTCTAAGCGATTGTCTTTTCTTTGTGAAAATTGAACCTGTGTTTGTCTGTTGACCAATGCAAGAGATTAAGTCATTTTTGTTGACTCTTCCTCTATACAAGGAGTAAACAAGCATTTTAAAGTGTATGCCCAAATCCTCCCTAACTCACTTTCATATTTTCATTAATATAATCCAGAAATTTTAAACCTGGATGATTAATGTTTAATTTTGTTTGTTTATATTATGTTCATTTTTTCCAAAAATTGTTTTTAGACAATGACATTGCTAAGTAATTATATTTATGGATATTGAAATAACATAAGGGGCTCAGTTCTATGTCTAACTGGTTTTAATATTCACTACTCTGACTCTATACCTTGATTTACCCAACTTTGGGTAAGTCTCCAACTTTGGTCCATCTCATTCATGTTGAGTATGCCCTCAAGGATTTTATTTATTTTTCTTTTGTGTTTTAGGGTGACCTCATCAATGGTACACTTTGCACATCTATCTATTGTCTTTGCAAACGAAAACCTTGGCTGAGAATAGTGTGTTTTTGCATCATAACCTTTTCCTTTCAAAATTCCATAGGTATTGTCCCACTCGTTATCTTGTAGTCTTCAGAGCTGTGGCAAAGTCTGAAAGCTGTCTGACCTTTGTCCTTTATAGGAAACCTGGTTTGTTTCTTTTTTCCTATCTGCCTCTAGGATTCATTCCCTTAGTAATTCACATACTCAACAAGTATCTGTTGGATGCCTACGTATGTGAAGCAGTGCCTGGAATAGACAGAGATCTCTGCTTTCATGGAGCTGGCATTCTAGTGAGGGAGACCAGTTAGCAACAAAATGAATAAATAAAATCGTGTTTTGGATGGTGACACATGCTGGAAGGAAGATAAAGCTGAGGAAGGGCATAGGGAGTTGGCCACATGGACATTTCAACAGGGTCATCGGGAGCCTTGCAGTAGGATGATGTCTGACTAAAAGCCTGAAGGAAGTGAGGTACATAGATGTGTGGCTCTGACAAAGAACATTCCAGATGGAGGGAACAGTTCATGGGGAGACTCTGAACTGGGAGCATGCCTGGTATATCCAAGGGAAAACAGAAAGGACAGTGTGACGAGGGGGAGAATGAGCAAGGAGGAGCATGGAAGCTGTTGAGACCAGAGTTTTAATGGAAAGTCAGATCACACAGGGTGTAGTTTACCTGGTTATATATAGGTCAACCTTTGCTGAGCTGGAATTTCAAGGAAAGTCCGTGTCGGATATTTCTCTCCAAGAGGGAAATACGGTAAGCAACGTTTCCCAAATTAGGTTGTCTATGAAACTCCATTAATACACTTAGGTTTTTCTTGAGGATGAGCAAGTTTTCCTCTAGTTCACCTTCAGTTGTTACTTCAGTTGTTTGTTCTGACAGTCTTTTTAAAAATTTTGCTTTTATTTTAAATATTTTGGGAAATATTTTAAAGTATTTCATGTGTGTGAAAGAATATACCCAATGGTCTCTACTTTAGGAAAGGCAGCTTTGATGGCTTTATGATGGAGCACCATTTTCTGTCTTCTGTGTATTTAATCTCTTGCTTTTCTTGTATTTTGCTAGTTTTTCAAGTTTATGCAAGATTTCTGATTGCAAGTCTCATAATGTCTGCTTTGCCTACTATTGGTTCAAACACACAACAGACTAAATCCAAAACCATCTCTCTTGTGAAATTAGTTTTTTATACAAGGTTTTTAATTGTAAAATTAATAGCTAATATTTATTAAAGGCATGTCTCATCCCAGATATTCTGCTAAGAGCTCTATGTACTTTATTTCAATTACTACTCAAATCAACTCCTTGAAGCAGGCACTTTTATCCACATTGAACAGATAATGACACTGTGGCACCTAGGATTAAGGGATTATTGATTCTACTTTCTGCATTGCCAGTTCTGTCTCTGTGCTGTATCTAATGTTGATGTTAATTTTGTTTCTTTGTATTTAGTCTTGTTGGGTTTCATTGATACTTTATTTCATTTCTAACTCTTCTCAACTTTGCTCCCTTCATATCTTACATTGATGTATCATCAACTAATTTTTCATATCTTGTATCATAAACTGCATGTTTTCCTGAATTTTGCTGAAAAGACACATTTAGATGTGCTGTGAAATCTTCTTCCGTTTACTAGAATCAGTCTTTTTCAAAAGTAAGTTCTTTCTCTACATCATGAATACGATGTTCTCTGGTTTATGGTGAAGATTTTCCCAGAGTGTCTCACGGCCTCTTTTTTCTCCCTAATCACCCCTGATAAGGAATGAAGGGAGCATAGGAGGGAGGGAGGGAGGGAGGGAAAGAGGGAGGGAGGAAGGAAAGAAAGAAGGAAGTAAAGTCTGTCCAGGGATAAGATTTTTCTGGTAAATCAAATGAGGTTTTCTGAGTCCTCGCTGTTTGAATTCTTGGACCCAAAACATATGCCAGAGAGTTGGTTCAAATGACATTCTCTAATCCTCTCCAATTTTCCAGGGTTACTGTCTCATATTTACTGTGAATCTGATGGCTCATGGAGAGTAAAGCTATCTTATGAACCAGCCAGCTGGCCATGTTACTATGAGAAGGTCACATATTCCTAAAGAATCTGTGATTCTTTAAGAATATGTGTAAATTCAAGGTCCAACCCCTGAACTCCCATGTTTGTCCCAGAATCAACCCTTTCCCAAAGCCAACATCACATCCTAGATGTCCATCATCTCCCATGATGCACTTCTACCCCAGTGGTATGACAGCATTGGTAGCTATACTGGGGGGAAAGTGTGGCTGGTGTGGGGGAGGGACTTGAGGACCCTAGCTCCCAAAAACACAAGTACCACAAAATGGAGATGGGGAGGTTGAGGCTGCCTCCTGCCCTTTCCCCTTTGTGGCCCCATTTTCTGCCTCAAGACTTAATCCGGGTTTTAAAGGATTGGTGGAAATTATGTACATATCACTGATTCATTTTCCAGGGTCTGGTGCCATTAAACATGGCCATATTTGCGTGTTTTCATAAGCATTCCAATGGGAAGGGGAGAAGATAAAACAGTTTCAACCAGCATAGAAAGAGGGAAGCAAGCCCACATGGGGGATGAGCAGCTCTCTGCACCGGCCACCCCCAGACTCCCAGCCTGGCCTTACTCCCATATCTTTTTCCCTGTGAGTGAGGGGAGCTGGAGTTAGAAGCAAAATGTGGTGGTTGAGTGTGGAACCTGGAACCAAGTTGCCTGGGTTCAAATCCCAGTCCTACAACTTACTAAAATGAGGACCCTGGATAGGTTGCTAAAACAAAACAAAACCTTCTCTGCCTCGGTTTGCCCACCTATAAAATGGACATAATGCTAGAACCCCTCTCTCTCATAGGGTTCTTATGAGGAGTAAGTGATGTAGTATTTGAAAAGCTCTTAAAATAGCACTTAGCACGTAACAAAATGTTATGAACGTGTCTGACTGACCGATTGATTTAAAGTGGGCAGGAATGATTACCTCTGAGCCCCTTCTAGGTATACATGGCCCACATTCACAACCTACACCCTTGATTTCTTTTGCTCAGACTGGAGCTCTGCTCAGGGACACCTGCTTTGCCTTGTCCAGATCCCCTGACCAAACTCTGTCCCTGAGGTTCGAGCCAACTCCTTATCCCCAGGATCCCCAGGAATGAATGGGCTCTGGTAAGAATAACAACCAAGTGCCTAGGGCTTCCTGCGCCCTGGCCTTCAGCACCTCACCTGCAAAAATCAGTTAACCCTCACAAGAGCCCAAGGAGATCAGTGCTATTAACATCCCTGTCATATAGACGAAGTGACCAAGACCCAAAGGTTTGGTTGCTATGCAGCAGAGGAGCTGGGATTCCCCCCAAAGAGCCTGAAGGGCAGAGTCACCTCTCTGAAGAGAAGAGAGACTCTGGAAGTTCAGAGACAGGCCACTCCTTTTTAAAGAAAGTTCTAGAGCAACTTAAAGGGCCCCCAACCCAACACAGATCTGGTGCACTGTGAGTACTGCTCGATGTCTGTAGAGTGAAAGCCTGGCCCCAGATCAGGTATTCTCAACAGAGGATGACTCCAGCAATATCTGGAGACTTTGTTAGTCATCACAAAGGTGGGGGGAAGGGATGCTACTGATGTCTAGGGTTCAGGGGTAAGGATGTTGCTAAGCATCCAGTGGTATAGAAAGACACCCCGAAACAGAGTTACCTAGCCTCATGTCAGTGCCGAGACTAAGAAACACAAAGCTTTGGAGTCAGCTAGATCTGTTTCCCCACTCCTTTTATCTCTGACAAAACAAAGGAAAACTAGAACCCCTAGAAGCCATAATTCCCCAGAAAGCCTGCGTTGTCCCCCAACCTCTATCCTTCCATTCCCGTTCACCTCCTTGTTCCAGATCTTTGGGACAATCCCAGAACTACACAACCCAGGCAAGAAATTGTGAATTTCAGGGAGAGAAGGAGGAGACTCTTGGCCTTGAAGAAAACTGAGCCACTGGATTTTAAAAAAAAAAAAAAAAACTTGGCCGGCAAGCCCCTCCGAGCTGACAGAGGATAAAGCCTAGACTATTTCAGATTTCAGAGACTGCCAGGGAGAAGTGACTCTCTGCTCCTTGCATTCAAGAGCTTTTGTTTTGCATTTAAATGACAAGATTGCTGCCCCGGGAAGCCGATGGCTGGGCTCAGTCCTCTGCCAGGAGGGAAGTTGGCGCCCCTCTCCAGTGGCTGCCTTAATGTCATGTCATTACACCGTATTGCTGCACAGGTTAATATAATTGGGTAACTATGTGTGAGCAATGATCCGTGCCGTGTTACAGCTTTGAAACAAACGACATTTAACCAGCCCGTCTGTAAGGCTCCTTGTTATCTACATGGTGAGAAATTGGAACAGAGAAGCAGACCTCTCCTCGAGCTACTGATGAATTAGTTGTTGGGTTTCCTCGACAGCCTGGATTTATAAGAGCACAATTCTAACATAATTTATTAGATCTATAAACAGACAGATCCGGTGTTTTTACTGAGATTACATCTTGTCACCCTCAGATATTGTGTCACTGACAGCCCCGTTATAATTTAATTTTATTATTCTGATAAGGTGTTGTTTCCGGGTTTTTTTTTTTAATTTATTTATTCCCCCCACCACTACCACCACCCCTGAAAAAACATTTTCATTTTTAGCTAGAAAGGAATCAGAAATGTTCTTGCTGGCTGTATCCGGTGGCCACCCAAACAGCTTTTCTGGGCCAGGACTCTGAGAGGCTTCAGCGTCGGAAGGAATGAAGTTTTAGCGGGAACTAGTGTTTGGCCCCCAGGCTCCGGGTCAGGATGGGGGTGTGAGGACCTGCAGGGGGCTATAGGCCTGGGGGGGATGAGGCTTCCATTCACAGACACATCAGGATTCACTTCCTTCCCTGTAGTCCTCACCCTTGCAGGTGGCCTGCCCCTGTCCAGGCCCACCCATCAGCCCAGGACAAGGGCAGGCCCACCCCAGGTACAGTCATGACTCACCTGAGACTGAAGCTGCTGTTAGGGGTAGGGACGGGAGTGGGGCGTCAGGCTATCTGACCAAGGGGTCTCACGCAGAAGTATGCTCTCAGCCCCCGCTGACCACGTAAAAGTAAAGGGATGCATGCCCACCTCAAAGCCCTACTGGGAGAACAGTATCAGCTTTGAGTGATCAAGACCTTCCAAGAAAAGGACCGTGGCTGTCCCTAGATCTGCAAGGAGAAAGAATCTGAGATAAGTGTGTCCAGTCCAAACAGTGTAAGAGGACAGGGAAATCCCCCCTTAGAGCCCATCAGAAAGGGGTTTAGGCCTCTCCGGGTAGCTGTGACCTAGGGCATTCTGCTTCTCTAGGAGCCACTGCCCAGCTGAAACATCGGCTGGGGTTTCCGGGGGCCTCATCAGTCCTGGTGAGGTAGAAGTTACAGCACTGTGCCTAAATGAAGGGGATATTTATTAGCCACAACATCTCTAAGCTCCATTTCTTCTCATCAGGAGGGATATATATGTTTAGTGTTATTATTATTTTATAATAATAATCACTGATATGCAGCTTTGCATTTTCCCAGTTGCTTCCGTGTGACATAAGTAACGGGAGCTCATTTTAATCCTCCTCATAATAACGGCCAGTGTGGGTGACTCTGTTTTCCCCATTTTATAGAGAGGAAGCAAGGGGCTCATGGAAGACACCTGCAGGTGCTCAACCATTTACCAGATTGTAGCTCACAACAGAGCCGTGCTGTGTCCGTGACTTTGCACTTCTGATGACATCAGGGCTCCCTTTGCCCTGAAAGCCTGCTCATTCAGGGCTTTGAGGACAACCAGGATAAAAGCTGGTCACCTGCCCCCTATTCTTGGGAGCGAGACTCCGGCTTACTCATGTAAGAGATGATTTGAGTCAGTTCGCAGGAAGCCTGGGGTGGGGGCGCTCTGGGGCTCTAGAGCCATTTGCTTGCAGGGCCACCTCCCATCCCAAGGCCGGAGGCAATTCTTAGAGTCATTCGTAAGCCCTCCATGCCTCGTGGGGAGAAAGGAAATTAATATCAGAAGTGGCTGCATCTGAGTGGCAGCTTCATAACAGGCTTGAACCCCGACCTCTGGGCTACAGCTGGGAACGGCTCAGTCAAGCACGTCATTGACTCCCAGGGTCCCGGAACCTGAGATGGGCACGTGGGCCTAGAGGTCATCCAGTCCAGCCCCCTCATTTTACAGATGAGGAGGCCATATCCCAGGGAGGGCAAGGAGCTTGCCCCAGGTCAGACAGAAGGTCGGGGGACAAAACCAGGGCTGGAACTAGGTCTCCTGGTTTAGGCCTCTTTCCAACATGGGGGTGCCCCAGCAAGCACACTCTACCGTTTGATGCTTCTCTGAGGTCCAATGAAATACGAGGCCCATCACAACCCCAGGTACTCAGCGTGCAGCCTGCACAAATTCGTCTAGCCACTGCTGCCTGGCAGTGGCATCTTACACAGGAGGGAGGCACACACTCATTCCCCTTTCATCACCCTAGCTTTCTACTCCTTGCCTTGTCCCCCTAAGGATTCCAGCCCTGTCTCCCTCTTCCATGTACCGCCCACTCCACTCAAGACTCAGTGCCAGGATGTGCTGATTTTCTGGATTGCTTTGTGATTCTCATTAAAATTCTGCCTTCCAGACAATTCTGCCTCCAACCATGCCGGTAAATGTTTTCCCGTCTTACCTGATCCTCAGCATGCCCTCCTTGTCATAGCGGAGGGGGACAAAGGCAAAGCTTTCAAAATACAATCCCAGCTCCAACATCCCATCCTGGGAGAAGCCTTCCCTTGCCCCAGCCACCTCCGTCCAAGACCTAGTCAGTTTCCAGTTTCCTTGGCCGAGTAGCTCTGACAGTTTGCAAGACCTCCTGGGAGCTATTCCTTGATGAGCGCATTCCTCCCCCACTAGAGGGAGCTCTGAGAGGCCCTGGGTGGTGGGGGCTTTCTGTTTGCTACAGTGTTGTCAGGGCTCAGGGGCAGGTGCTCGTTAAGTACAGTCTCAGTGACAGAGGAAAAAAATGAAGCCCATTCCTACCCACCCCTATGAGAACCCCTCCGCTGTGGTAGATAGAGAATTCTGGATGCCTTTGGGTAGTCCAAGGAGGAGGTACCTCTGAACGAAAGAACCCGTCTTCGGGGCTGGCTTGGCTGAGATGCACACAGAGCAAAAAGATAACGCCCTGTGTCTGATGGCCGCCATCCCTAAGGATGCATGTCTCCAATTGCCCCAAGCTGAAAGAGTGCCCCATGTGGGGTTAGGGGCAGGGTTCACCCTGGATGGAGGTGGCTTCAGCAAGATGAGCCTTGCTGCCTACTTCCCAAGATTGCTCCAGTTTTGGGGACTCCTACTTCAACTTGGCAGCCTGTCAAGGTAGAAAAGGTACAGGGCCAAAAAGGTTTAAAAGCCTGGTCCTGTGGGTCAGCCAGGGACAAGGGTAGCAACCCCCAGGAACAGGAAGAAAGGCCGGAGGGAGAAACCCCAAGCACTGGGACCTCACCCAGAGGCTGTGTCTAGATCCTGATGGTCCCAGATCAGCAGAAACTGTTCAGAGAAACCAGAGAAACCCCTGCAGCCTCTTCCCTTCAGAAACAGTGGGCCTGGGTCCCAGTGGAGCCAGTCTGACTCACAGTCTGGTCAAGACAGGAAGGGCAAGCTCATACCTCCAGGCCCTGGCCATCCTCAGCAATAAGGGTTACTGGGAAAATTTTGCTGGTGACACGGGTACAGCTTCACCAAGAATGGTCCTACCAGATCTGCCCTCCAGGACAGTACTGTCCAAAAGAATAGAATGCAAGCCCCATCGTCAGGTTTGCTTTCATAGTAGCCATGTTTTTTACAAAATGAAAAATAATATATCCTATTTAACCCACATCTATCATCTATCCAAAGTACTATGATTTCAATGTGTCAGCAATACAAAGAATATTGTTAAGATATTTTACACTCTTTTTTGAAATGCAGTGAAGGTTTTACACTTATAGTATACCTCATTCTGGACTAGCCACATTTCAAGAGCTCAATAACCACCTCTGACTAGTGGCTACTCTACATGGGACAGCAGAGCTCTAGAAGGTCAAGCCAGCCTTCAGCTTGATAGTCTTATCTGGAGAGTGGGCATATCTCAAGGTTATCACATGTCTGGATTCAGGCACCAAAGGTAAAATGAAGACCTACAAAGCAGATTCAGAAATAAGGGATTTTAGAGAATGCCAGATGATGCTCACTCAGACCCACAATTCCCTGAGCCAACAAAACCAGACTTTTGCAGGACTCCAGTGGAACCTTTCTGGCTGGGGCCCTCTGGAGCTGCTGCCTCCGTGGCTGCCCTCCGGAAATGCTCTGCTTTCAGCCTGGGAAATGGAGCTGTTTGAAACTGATCCAGGTTTTCAGCTGCCTGGTCCCCGCGCCCCATCTGCCAAGCACCAGGAGCGAGGCAGATGCTGGAAACACATCTGTCAACCTGCCCTGATGGTTTCTGGCACATCCCCCAGCCTTGCAGAGACTCTCCCCTCCACCTTGGAAAAAAACGCACTTACCGGGTTGAAGAGTTCCTGGCCCCCCACTGGAGGGGGCATCCTGGGGCACCTCGAGAGGTAGCTGCCCCAGAGGGCAGTCCGCCGCTCCCAGGGACTGATTGGTCAGTCTGTTCTGCTGCTTTGCTGATGCCCACTCTCTGACAAGCCCCTCTCTGAGATGGCAAGAGGGGCACAGACCCTGGAGGCCCCCACAGACACAGTGAACAGCTCTCAGAGGGACCCCACGGGCTCCAGTCCTGCAAATCCCAACAAGGATCAGGACCAGGGCCTGCATGGCCAGCGGCCACACCTGTTCTGTTTCCATTACTCTTCTAAAATAAAAGTCGTTTTGAGGATGAGATGAGAACATGTAAATAAAGATCCTGACAAACAGTATTCATCAGTTTCTGGGTGGAACAAGGCAGAGTGCTAACAGGGAAAACAGAAGATCCAAGAGCCTTGGTGAGATTAGGGCTCCACTCCAGGTCAGAGTCTGTCGCCCCCTCTCCTGGCCAGTCTGCGTCACCATCATCATCGGAAGTTTGTAGATGAGTTCGACATGATGTATGCCACAAGGCAAAGTTGGTCAAGCTGATTGTGCGTGACTTTATATGTCAAAAGACATCATGGACTAGACAGTCTAAGGGTGTCTGATTCTCCTCCAACCATGCCAACCCCCAGGTCAGGGCCAGATCTGCTTCGGTGCTCAGTTAATATGCCTAATCAAACAGATGAAGGAAAGGCAGGGAGATGGGAGGGAGGGAAGGGAGGAAAAGTCAGGAAAATCTGGTCAGGGGCAAGGATGAGCAAAAAGGAGACAAAACATTTGAAGGGGAAGAAGGGGACAGAAGGGTTGTCCCCACTGCACCCCAGCCTGAGCTCTAGGCATCCCTTCAACCTCCTCCTCCCAGAGACACCTGGGCTGCTTGGCACAACAAGCTGGGCACCCCAGCTGGCATGCAAAGCCTTTCGCTCACTCTCCATTCTTCTTCTTGGACCCTCACGGAGTCTACACGTCAGCTAAACACAGTACCATATGTGGAAAGACTCATTCTGATATCCGTGTTTTCCTTACAAAAGCACGTTGTTTGATGTGTGGGCAGAAGAACTCATTGTAAACTGTTAAATATGATGTAAATGTTAATTTTCTGCATCGCCCCGTAAAAGAACGCCCCGTGAAGTGCATCTCGTGGAAGGCCATAAAAAAAAATGGTCAAAATAAATTAGGGAGAAATGCGGGTGGAAGCATACGGTGTATGTTTTGCCAACATGCAGCCGCAAGTCCCCTCTGCACACTCTGGCCCCAGTAAGAGATTTGCATAACATCAGTGACAGATGCCACCACTTCCCAGCGGCCACCCGGCCTTGACAACTTTTGGGAAACAGTCTGCCAGGATTTGCTTTAAACAAAAACATTTTTTTTTTTAATCACCAAGCATTCCTTCCTTTTGCAATTCTTAATACAATCATGCTTTTTTAAAAAGATTTTATTTATTATTTATTTGACAGACAGAGATCACAAGTAGGCAGAGAGGCAGGCAGAGAGAGGAAGGGAAAGAGGCTCCCAGCTGAGCAGAGATCCCGATGCAGGGCTCGATCCCAGGACCCTGAGATCATGACCTGAGCCGAAGGCAGAGGCTTTAACCCACTGAGCCACCCAGGCACCCCTACAATCATGCTTTTTAACACTTTGGATTTCAGTCCTGAAAAGAGGTACAGATGAGATGGTGGAAGTGGGCTTTAGAAACTACCCTAGGTTCTGGGCTGCCCACCCGGGCTTGCCGTCCACAGCCCCCTTCTTTAAAAACTTCAGATGCATTTTGGCCACCTTCAGAAGAGAGAATGTGGCATCACACATGGCAGGTGTCTGGCAGACTCAAGCCGCTCCTGGTACTTTGTTAACCTACGCTGGCTCTGGATTTTAACCACAACCCAGAGTCCGTCACACACACACAGAAATTAGAATCCCAGGGTCATGCAGCTATTTGTGGAATGGATATTAGTACATTCTTTGCAAATGCATGATGTATGAACTGTATATATTCCTTTGATAAATTGTTTTTAAATATTTCCTCCTTTTTATTAATTGAAGAGGAGCCTCATGTATCAATGCCATTTCTTCCTGTTTTTCACATAAATTATTTTCTTGCAATGTTCGTTTGTATTATTATTGCCGATATTAAGGCAAAGACTTTTTTTGCCTTGTAAACAAGATTTTGCTTACAGCTAAATGAAAAGAAGTGAAGTTAATCACATTGAAATAATAGGTTTAAAAAGGTAATTCAGTGGTATTGGAATGAAGTTTAATCTTCAGCAATAGAAGTCGTGCTGAGAGAAATGGCAGAAAAGCCTGTTCTGTAATTAAATGGTGTTTATCATTGGCAGGTCAACCTCGCTGGGAGAGAGGCTTCAGGTCTCCGCGGGGAAAGGAAAGGCAACCCCAGTGAGTGGACAGAAAGGGCCCAGAGCAATGCCTGGAGACGCGAGTGGGCTGGGAAGAGAGCAGGCACCTCCCGGTAGCAGGCTTTCCCACCTTGCCCATGTGTGCCCCAGCTCACAGCAATGAGCCTGAGAAGGTGCCAAGAGCACCCTCCAGGAGGGACCACCCCACAGGCTCCCCGGTCCGCATTAATCCCATGAGCCTGGAATTTAGACAGACCCAGAATCCAATCACTCTCTTCATCTATAAAAGGAGAAAAATGGCACACTAAGCTCTTGGAGCCATCACAGCTAGTAACTGAGACGTGATGTACCGTGTCTCGTGCCTGGCACTGTAGCAACGATCAGTCCTCTTAGCACGTGGAGCTTCCAGATCTTGAGCAAAGCTTAGCATAGGTTGAGAATCTCCAGGCTGACAAGGAGAAGTCTGAGCTTCTCAAACAGATGGTTCTCAGACGACCTTCTGCCAACGTAGGCAAACCCATCAACAAAGCATCAGCCCTGGTGTAAGCTGAGAGCATCAGCCCGCAGCAAAGAAGAATGAAAGGTGACTGCAAGACAGCTCTTGGGGCACCTGGCTGGCTCAGTAGGAAGAGCATGGGACTCTCGATCTTGGGGTCATGAGTTCAAGCCCCATGATGGGTGTAGAGATTCCTAAAATAAATATAGAAATAAAACTAGAAGAAGAAGGAGAAGAAGAAGAACAACAACAACAACAAGAAGGAGAAGGAGGAGGAGGAGGAGGAGGTTCTCAAAGGACTCTCAGCAAACATGGTCAAACCCAGGACCAAGGCACATCACCAGGTTAGACTTCATCCCAGATCTCTCTTTCCAGAGCTGATTTCCTCCTAAGGCTGGAGGGTCAGAGCCCCCAGAAGGTTTGGTGAGGCTAAGATGTCTGTAACTTCAGCCTCGGCTCAGGTGCAAGGATGTGCTGTTGGACAAGCGAGCCTCCCAACATGGGAGAGAGTGGCAGTGCCTGGTGATGGTGAGGGAGAGGCTAGAGCATTCAGGGAGAGTCCTCCATCTTCCAAAGGCTGGTCCTACAGCTAGCTGTGAGTTGGTGGCTCTTCTCTTGAGCCCTTTTGATTCAAACTCCAGTTTATCCATGAGATTCCCACACCACTGTCGTGCAGAGAGACAAAAAGATCCCAGCAGAGAGTGACCGGTTTGAAGAGGGCCTTTCCAGATCAGATGGGTCTGTCCATCAGGACACTTGCTGGCAGGAAATTTGAGCATTCCTGAAGCCCTCCCTATTCAGTGATCCCATTTGAGCCAGGCCTGTTGAGTGTTCACAGGACCCTGAGGCTCAGGTGCTATTACAAACTGCTTTGAAATCATCCTAGCCCTTACACTGCCCCACGCGCCCTCCTAGAAAACATACCAGGACATTCTTCAACATCAGGGCAGCTGTACCTGGCATGGCTCCAGCCTTCATCTCCAAGAAGCTCGAATTCGGGTCCTTTATTACCATTCCCATTTTTATTAGTGTTCCGGAGCAAAGTGTCTGCAGCTAAAGTTATTGAATTTTCACTAAAACCTAAATACATGCACGACCTTTCTGTACTTTCATGTTCAAAAAGGTACAGACTTCCAACTGCCGTCTCCTGCCTCCGCCCAGGTCCCTTCTCATTACAGGCTGTGGTCCAAAACCAATACGGATTAAATAAATACCCCACTGAGAACTGCACTCAGGAGAATTGTCTCATTATGGTACAGATGTGGGCTATCTCCAAACAACACCAACATCTTGTATTTTATTTTATATTAAAAAAAAGAAAGAAATTAAAATCCGAACAGTATCCAGGAAGGAAGTGTTTGCACGGGTGAATGTTTGATTTCATTTTTCTCCCAGCATGCCCTCTTCTTTTATCCCATAATGGCTCTTCTAAGTTAATCTGTCTTGAAAACCCGCAGGTAGAGATGTTTATTGATACAAGCCCGACATGCAACTTGGTTTACAGAGACCATTGAAAGTGCATATAGTAAATTTTGCTTGATGTCTACTTATTAATGCAATTTCACTCTGAACATTTCACCAGAAAGAGGTTTTGCCAGATGGGGGATAAGTCTTACATTATAGATAGATATGGAAGAAAACATTTGGTTTCCATTCTAAATGACTGATACAGGCTGTCCCAAAGATTGCATTTTTCAGGGCAAATCACCAAATTCAACATTAATTACTTTGCCTTTTAGCAGAGTTTAAGGGGGGGGGGAGGAGTTGTTTTTGTTTAAATCACCGAAATTTCATAAGAACAGCCATTTCATACAAACACAACAAATTACTTTTAAAATTTCACAAAAGCAACTTTAACCGTGGTTCGCACAGAAACATCCTGTACCCTGAAACCACAAATCCAACTTCCCAGCAGCTGGTAAACGCGAATCCCTAGCGTAATGCCCACACACGTTCGTTCCCTGAGACCCGCCCAGGATCCAGGGCCGCTGGACAGAAAAGCAGGGTGGAGGAACTTACATTTCCTTTATGCAGATTGTGGAGAAATAGAGCAGGGGAGACATGCACTCTACAAGGCCTTTATGGTCTATCTGTGGGACTGGAATAGGAAATCAATGGCTAAGTCCAGACTAGGGCGCGGAATTCTTCCAAGTGATCATTTTTTCCTTCCTCCTGTCCCTAGCCCCTCCTCTTTTAAAGACTTAACATCGCCTAGCTCATTTAGAGCATAATTGAGACTCCACTTTTATTTCATCATCCTTCCCCTTTCATTGATCATTGCTAATTTTCTGGCTCAGTGCCATCCAGAGAATGGGTTTACCTAACCCCCACAGAGGTGGGATCGGAGTCACAGGGATAAAACGGGGAATTGTGCTTTCACAAACCCACAGCAGGTATGAGGAGCTGACCAAGGACTCAAGGATGTCCTCTACCTTCAACCCTTCAACCTGTCTGCCAGACCACCCAGATTTGAGAAAATACCCCCAGAGTCAGACTGGCACCGCCGATTGGGACCCGAGCATCCTTTCCACAGCAGGCCCGTGAAGTAACTCATCCCTTCCCCCACACGTGCAAAGAGAGTGGGTGGCCACATGCAGCTGTACCTCCAAGTAGCCAGATGTGAAAATAGCACATCTGTCTGCAGTTTCTCTGTTCAAACCAAATCTCTGATTCTTCACTCCTGCCTGAAAACATGTGCCAAGGCGCGATTTAGAACCATGAAGTCTCATCACCCCCTTCCAGATGCCCCAGGCTGGGGGCAGGGAAAATTTACAAGGTGCATGCAGCAAAGCCTTGAACTTAGGCAAGGATAAACCTGGAAAGGGGGAAAGGCAGCCTGACAGAAAGGATCAGAGGGAAGCAGTTCCCCAGCATTGTATCCCAACATGACATTCTGCCGTCCCAGGAGGGGTGAGAAAAAAAAAAAATCACAACTGTGAGAAATGAGATCAAACTGTCAAAATTATATGAAATCAGCATTGGCGATTGGGACCTGCCCGTCACACTTCTGTTTGTTCTACAACAGGGTAAAAACAGCAACGTTTCCATCAAGATAGGCAACAGAGGTTGAGGTATCCTCGAAAAAGACCTGTCGATGGAAAATCCAAGTTATCGGCGTTCGGCACACGCCCATCCACCCGTGCTTCATGGTATACCCATGAGGATGGAAACCTGCTACAAAGTTTGACCATCCCAATCTGGCGAGGCATTTGAAGATTTGGAGACAAGGGTGTGCTGGAGTCAACTTGTATCTCACAGAGCCAAATGTCAAATTTTCAGGAAATTTGCAAGTTGGTTAATATCATGTCGGTAACTTGAAAGTGGCCATGATAGACATATTTGTGCAACAGGGAAGGTGCTATACATCAGGGCTTTTCTCCCTCTTCTTCTTCAGAGAGCAGGTTGCGCAGCACATACCAAAACCTTTGGTGGGAAGACTCATCCTCTGAGATCAGTTAGCAGGAGGGCTAGATTTGCTCTGTCCAATTACCGTTCGAGGTCCCCAAACTACTTAAGCCCCAGACTTTCTAACTGGCATGAGCAAGTAGCTAGCATTCTCAGATGTGCCCCAGGATAGGCGAGGAAGGTGCCTAGGGGAGGAACAGACCTTTCAGAACCACAGCCCTGATTCAATAGACAACCTTGGCCTCAGCTGTTAGAGTGAGTCTGCCCTGCAGGTGTCTTTTTGTCAAAGTTCTGCCACTCTAAAGGCTTAGCTTAGTGCATAGACAGCTTCCATGGCTATCTGTCTGCCTGCTGCATGCTTCAGAGAGCAGTCATTATGCAAGGTCACATGGTGAGTCCCAAGCTCTGGGAGCAGGACCCTGGGTCCCAGACCCACTTCCTGTGGACTCATGGTGTGTCTTTAGACCAACCCATTTCTCCTCTGTGGTGACGGGGGTGGACTTGGTGGTCCATCCAAGGCGCTGCTGGCTCTGACATTCTGACAGTCAACCCTGAGTTCTTGTCTAAATGGAGTCTTGAGGGAGTGTGGAGGATGTAGGAAACTGAAAGAGATGGGCACATGCCATCGAATTTGACAATAGAAAACAGGAAACCCTGACCCATGATCCCAGTCTCCTGCCAAGTCTGAAGGCCTGCTTACCTTCTGAACGATCCATGAGCCCCTGAGGAAAAAGTACCAGGAGTCCACCCAAGGGCTGTAGAAACAGCTCAGCTGGATGGTGAGTTGGGACATCTGGGTTATCCAGATCTGGATCCAAACCCCAGTGCCACCGCCTATATGCTAAATGACAATGGGAACCTAACCCTTCTCACCTTCTGCTTCCTCATCTGTAACATGGGTCATAATAACCCCCACACTATTCTTAAAAACTTGGGTAAGTTTACATGAGGTAAACCCCATAAACACTTAGCATCATGCCAGCCCCGATTCAGTACTTAATAAATAGTAGCTATTGATATTATTATTCCTTCAGAATAATAGTGGGGCTGAACTGAGAGACCGGGAGAACGAAAACAGATTTGGAATTTGTAGTCCCAGCTTTGACGAGAGTTGAGTCCATACCTTGGGCTGAGTTGGGCCTCGGTTTCTAAGAGAGGCTGCTGAGTACACCAGGCTTACAAGGCGCACTTTTGGGTGGACCAGCCAGAAAGTGATGTGTTTGAGTCGGTTTAGATCAGAGTCAGTTATGTCTTTGGTTTGGAGTGAAAGAGCCACAGACATACATTAAGGAGGCCATGATGGGCTATTCAGGTCTGGGATCTGGACCGAGAACTCATGCCCTGGTCCTCTAAGAAGAAACTTCACGAGGAGGCTGGAGTGGCTGAATGCTAACCAGCCATGCTACTGGGGGACCCACACGACACAGTGTGTGACCCCAAGAGAGGAAGGTTAAGCTCCTCACATCCTCACCAGACCCAGTGCAGCTTGATCAGTGGGATCCCAAGGACTGGGACCAATATCTGGGATGTTGCACACAGGACATGGGGATTGCATTCTTGTAGGCCGTGCCGGAAGGGGTGAGATGCCTTCCCACAGTTCACGGACTGCAGGTGTCCGCAGGAAACGAGGAAAGGAGAGAAAGAACTCCGCAAACTCCACTATGTGGGGAATTACCCTTACCCCTAAACATACAAGGGGCTCTCCAGCAAAACTCAGGAGACTCCTCAGAGGCCCATCCAGGTGCAGCCAGAGCACATAAAACATAGGTGAGGTTTGTTAATGTAGTCTCAGGTTCAACTTCAACCTGGAGTTACCTAGATCCACTGGCATTCTGCACCTTGTGTCCGGAACAAAGCAGGTGCCCATTTAACAGATGCCTTGGAGCTGTCCTTGTGGGCAAGTAGGAGAACTCGAGTTGAGGCTAGTGCCCCAAGGTGGATCCATGATGGACTGAATGCCCCTAAAATGAGATGCTCACCTGGCTGCATAATTAGAATCACCTGTAGAACACTGAGACCCACACCAAGGCCTGCCTCTACCCTTGGTGATTTATATTTAATAACCCTGAGAGGAGACTGGAGACTTCACTAGGGTTACTGTCCTCGCCAGGGAGTCTCATCAGCAGGCAGGGCTGGGGAACAGTGGCTCCTAGGACCTGTGATTCACAGAAAGAGACCCTGAAGTCAGAAGAGATTACCACCAGGCTGGCCAATGACCTCCAGACCCAACCGGATCTCACCACCCTGCTTTTCAAAGCAGCAGGTGCCTCCTCGCTGGTTCTATCCAAGGAGAGAGTAGATAAGGAGTCCTGATACGGGCCATAGCCTCCAAAGCACTGACCCCATCTTACCTTCACCGCAACACGTGTGCACACAGGTACAAATGAGGTTTCGAGAAGGTAAACAGCTGTCTGAAGCCACCCCAGTGGGTAGCATCCCAAAATGCCAGCCCTCCAAGTAGCACTCGGGCTCACCCCGGACCCTCTGGCTCTTAGATCATTTCACCTGACTCCACAGTCCCATCGCTGCCTCTCCTGGGTCATAGGACGCTCTGGAGAGGGTATTGTCAAGGGTAAATGGGCCACTGGACCTTGAAGGACGCCACCAGCCCTGAATGCCTGTCAGCGGCTCTGCCCCTGAGGCTACGGCTGCCCCAGGAGCGCTCCCTCCCCGAGGTCTGACTGTTGCCAAGGCACTCCCACTTCCTGAGGCCTTCTCTCAGGAAGGAAATCCCAGTCATCATAAAAGGAAAATAAGGAAATAAAATCTTAATAGGATTTCATAGATGATATAAAATCTCTACAACTCTGGGTGACAGACACTAAAAAAGATCATTTAGAGAAAAAAAGCTTTCTAAGACTTCCTGTGGAATTGGTTGTCTCAAGAAGCTCAGAGAGTGGTCATATATAATGTCATTGTTCTAGTTCCCAATGGGAGGCCGTGCCAGCAGGGCCTGGGCTGGATGGGGTGGGAGTAACTCGGAAGCTCACACCCAGGAAGCGTGCAGAGTCATGGGGTAACCCCAAAACCCAGTCTTGTCTGCCTGACCACCTCCTTCTCCTCCCTCAAGGATAGGCTCAGCCCTTCCAGAAGCCTTCCTTGAACCCCAACAGACTTGGGCCAGGCACATCCTCCCCCAGTACTCCTGGGGCACGCTTTCCTTTCCCAGCAGCGTTAATCAGAATGTGTCCACAGAACATGAGCATTGACATCACTAGTGGGCATCTGGTCCTCAGACACACCCCTAGACCTGCCGTTTTTGAGTCTCCGGGGGTGGAGCCAAGGCATCTGTGTCTTTAACGAGCTCCCCAGGTGTAAACAGCATTTCATCTGAGACCTGGGGGCCAGAAAGAGACTGTCATGTGAAGATCTTCGAGCAGTGTGATCCAGACAGGCAGAATGATAAATGCAAAGGTCCTGAGGTAGAAGAAGAGTTTGGAAAGTTTGAGGAACAGCCACAAAGGCAGCATGGCTAGAGAGAAATGGTGAGGGGAAAAAGTGGCAAAAGTTGAGGATGGAGCCATATCCAGGGCCAGAGCCTGAGGGGGTTAAAGTTTAGGCCATATTCTAAGTTTAATGGAAAGCCACTAAAAATCTTTGTTGAAGATTGAGTTATTGGTCCTAATTCTTTATCCCATGGTAACAAATTATATATCTACATCTTCCTATGACCTCAAGGTGATGGAGTACATTTCTTTTCTCCTTGACTTTGGACTTGGCCCCATGACTCGTTTTGAGCAAACAGAGGGTGTTGGATGTGTTGGGAACCCTCAGCCAACCCTCAGACACAAGAGCAAGAAAAAAACATTTATTACTGTGTAGCACAGAGTTTTAGAGTAAGTCGTTGCACAGAACTACTGTGAAAATGACTGTCAGGTAAAGAATTTCCACAGGGGAGTCTTTGAATTTGTCTCTGTTTTGCAAAGATCACTCTGGTAGCTATGAAGAGATTAGATGCTCATTCCCAAAAGACAGGCATGGAGTCAAAGAATTAGATGCTGTGATGGTGGCGGTGGAGACAGAGAGAACAAAATGGGTTCTCTATGTACTTGGGACATGAGAACAGACAGAACTTGCTGACAGATAAATCTGGGGATATGAGATCAAGACCATGTCACACAATATCAGGAAGGACCACATATATGAAGTAGTACAATGTGGTACCGCTGGATATAGTGAGGGATATAGAGAAATTGGGGAGAAACGTCTTCTAGATTTTTTGGCTAATGTCACTGAGTAAACAGTGGTGCCATTTGTCAAGACAGGGATGAGCTACGAGGAGGAAGGCTGGTGTGGATGGAGAGGGAAGGGCAGGGGACCGGTAGCTCTGTTTCGGTCATGCTACATTTCAGGGTCCATCAGACATACAAACGGAGATATAAGTAGGCGGTTGGATATATGGGTTTGGAGCCCAGTGGGTCAGTTGTAAATGAATAAACCAATATCTGGCGTCCGTCCGACATGCCTGTGTTCAGACTGTTCCCTTTGCCACCTCTCCATCCTCCACTGAGCTCCTATTTCCCCTTTTAGTTTCCAAAGTTCACCTCCAGGCATTATTGGTTCTTACCTCTACGCTCCTGGAGTTTGGAGTAAATATCCCACGTGACACAAAATGGTCTGCCTCCCCCACTCGACCGCAAACTGGGAACCTTTGTGTTCCCAGCACCCAGTTGCATACTTAGCTTATGGACAACATTCAGTAATACCAGCTTTCTTCCTTCCAGGCAATGGGATGGGTACTTTTAGAAGCAATAATCCATTTAGACTTCTCAACAGCACAACATGATTATCATTCCATTTTAAAGTTGATGAAACTGAGGCCCCAAGCGCTTGTGGTCTTGCCCCAAAGTTTCTGCACATGGAAGGAAGAACCTGAATCTGTCCGAATTCTCTGGCGGGGCTCTTTCCATGTTGGTTCTGCCCCATTCCCACCTCCCCAGCCCCTCCCTCCTCCCTGGCAGGGCTCCCACACTGCTTGCGTCTCCACACAGGATGTGCTTCCTGATGGTCCTGGTCCAGATGGCCCGCGGAAGCTACTCCTCATAAATCACCAAGCCTCGCAGAGCTGTGCTCAGCCACTTTCTCCTCTCCATCTCCCCAGGTCCTGGTGCGTGGGCCCTGTCTGTCCAGTCAGCAGAACGGGCTCCTTCAGCTGGGGGAATATGGCGGTAGTCCCCCTCCCAACCAGGGCCAGGAGCCCCAGAGCAGATTCCTGAAAGCTGAGGAGGGGGACTCGCAGAGCATCTTTTTTGGAAACTTGGAGGTGACTCAGCAGGATGGGCAGGGCGACAGAGAGAGTGCTGCTTGAAACTTTGCACCTGGGGGAGGTGTGGGCACAAAGGGCTATCTAATCCACCTGCCAGCCACGCCCCACCACCATGGGATACTCAGACCCCTTTGTTCCCTAAGCAAGAAGACAACATGCCACAGGGTAAATGCATGCTTGGCACTGTAGAGTCCCCCCAGATTTCCAAATACAGATCAACATCTTCCATGACGACCCAATGGAGGACCTTGGACAGGTCGCTCCCCTTCCTGAACTTTAATTTTTTTATATTTCAGTTGCAGGTAATAATACCAGCCTCTTCACACTGCTAAGTTATCAATAGCTACTATTTCCAGAAGGCACATGGTGGGCCCTCAGTACATGGAGGGAATATAAAAGTGAGGTGCGTCAAGGTATTGTGCCATTCAAAACTGGGGTAGGGGAGGGGACAACATGGCCCTCACCTGACTGAGGTTTCTAGAAAGTCTCCTCCTTCCTTTCTGTTTCACCACCAGCATCCTGTCTGTGTCACTGGGGCATGGAATGGCCACATGCCTAACTCTGCTGCTAAAACCCTTCAGCAGTCCCGCAGTTACCTCTGGCAATAACTCTCAGCATTTTTTAATCTGTAACTCTAAAATCTATCATTTGGGGCAGCGCGCTCGGTGGGGACAGCAAGCTGGCTAGCTGCCCACCAAGACGCAGGTTCCCCACTCCACAACATGGAGACGCCGGGCCACCACTATTCCGTCAGGACTACATTTCCCAGTTCCCCTCATGCCAAGATAGAACCCGCGGGATATGAACAAAAGTGACATGTGGCTCCCCACCAGGCAGAGGTGCTTCAGAAGCAGGTGCCCCTGCTTACTCTGTCCTGTCCTATCAGCTGGCTGCAAGAAAAGACTAAGACACAAAGAGATGGCAGAGCCACAGAATAGAAGGAGCTTCAATCCCTGAATGACTCTGTGGAACAGAGCCCCAGTGCCGCCAGTCAAGAATTCACATTTTGGACTTCACTGGAGGGAAGATTGTTTTAAGCCAATGATCTGTAGAATGTATCTCTCATAGCAACTAGCATTACCCTAAGTAATAAAAGTGGGTTGAAAGACTCAAAATAGCGTGAAACAAATCGATAAGAATGACAGTATGACCAGGGCTCTGGTGAGACGGTAGCTCATGGACTCTATAAAGGCGCATTCTATTATGGGACTATTCAGTGGGAGAACTTTCTGTACCACGTGTTGGAATGAATAGATCTGGTGCCCCGACCATGCTCTCCTACATACTCATGAGGCAACCTTCTTGACTATCCTATTAGATATGCCCCCATTCACATCTTGTCATGTGCCCCATCCACCTATTGGTAGAACAAGCCCCTGATTTCCACCTGAGCCTCCATCCTACCCTGATCCTCAATCTAGGGGCTCTAAATCTGGCCAAAGTTCAGCATCCACTGGTGGTGGTGACTGGCCTAGAAGGAGGCACATGGTCTATATGAGCTGAATCATCTATCCAGACATAGTCTGGCTACTCACTGGATAGATGATTCAAAGACCAACTACCTTCTTCTGCTGGATTCAACCCGAGAAAGAGGCTCCACAAAGGGAGAGCCTAAAGGAGAATGTTGTCAATATGGCAGAAGACATAACCAAAGAGAGCAAATGGATCTTGATGACATCAGATTGTGGTCTTTTTATTTATGTAAATCAGTAAATTCCCTTCTATCCTAACTCCAATTTAGACTGGATTTTGTGACTAATTGGGACTCAGAAGGGCCACCATTTGGAGCCCACCTTGAAGGATTGGAAGCCACTGGGAAGGAGAACTTCTGGCCCATAAGAGGGAATTCAGACTCAGGAGTCCTGCATGCCACACCCGTTTCCTCTGCCCTCTTTTCAGGCTCCACACCAACTATGTCAAATTCCCAGAAAGCAGAGGTCCTCTTCATACACCCTTATCTCTGCTATCCTTGTTCCCATGACCCTCACCCACCATCTTTGCCAACTTCTCTTTTCAGCCTCCGCCACCTCTCACCACCTCAACTGACTCTTCTCAGAGCCACAACTTGTTTCACATTAATCAAATTCCTTCTCTCACTCTCTCTTGGTCTCTCTGTCTCTCTTTGTCTCTATCTTTGCCTCTGTTTCTGTTGTTCCCTCTGTGTCTCTCATTGCTGTTGTTCAAACCTATGCTAGTTCTCTACCAAAATAATCTGGCCCTTAAAAGAAAAAATAAAAAATACCCCAAGAGGCACTGGCCCAGTTTCAACATGAGGTCTCATTGAAACCACTTCAGGAAGGATGACACCACCACAGATTTCCTGGGAAGAAAAGATTTAAATCCATCTCAGAAGACCAGAAGAGTGAGGAAAATGGGCACCACAGCTCATTCCCAAGGTCTGGGCTGAGAAACACTCAGGAAAGGCCAAATGCTAAAAAAATAATAGTAATAACCACAGAGAGGAAGCTTTTACTTCAGGAGGAAGATTGACTCAGGCCATCTACCCACATCTCTTCCTGTCCTCCTTATACCTGACAGTCCAGCTACATTGCCTCTTTGCTGTCCCACAAGCAACCAGGCATGCCCCCACCCGAAGACTTGTAGTGGTTGCTGATTGCTGTCCAACAAATGAATCTGATTTATAGCTGCTTACAACAATACACTTTTTTTTTCTTTTGATCTCACTGAGTTTCTGCAGGTCAAGAGTCTGGGAGCGGCTTAGCTAGGGGTTCCTGCCTCAGAGTCTGTCATGAGATTGTAGTCAGGGTGTCCGTGAGGTTATAGTCACCTAAAGACTAGAGGGTTTTCTTCCAAGGTGACTTACTCGCAGCCTGGCAAGCTGTGCTGGCTGTTGGCCGGAGGTCTTATTCCCTCCCCATGTGGACCCCACCTTCGGGCTGCGTGAGGGTCCTCACAATATGGTGACTGGCTTCCTGTGGGAAGAAAGATCCAAGAAAGAGCAAGACCAAAGCTGTCATTTCCCTTATGACCCAGCCATGGATGTCCCATCTCATTAATATCTTATTACACAGAGCAGCCCTGTTCAGTGTCGGGGGTGGGGGGAACACACAAGGATCTGGACACCAGGGTCATTGAAGGTCCTCCTGAGGTCTGGGTACCACTGAGACTCTGTACTCACTTTCCCTAATGGGTACATCATCTCCCCACATATCCCCATGGCCCATGGCCAGCCCTCTATCTTCCATCAAACCTTTGCTTAAACATCATTTTTTCAAAAAGACCAGACTTTTAAAAAGGACAAACTTTCTTCCTGTCTCAGAGCATTTATAATTTCCTTATTTCTTCCCTGATTGGCTTATTCTTCATTATATGTATGTACACACACACACACACACACACACACACACATATACATTTACATAAATATACACACACACACACATACACTTTTGTGTTTCTTGCATATTAACTCTAAATGTACAAAAAAACAGCACGGATAGTAGAGACAGCTCCCATATACAATTAAACCAGCTACCCCTAATATCCTAATGTTTGTGCTGGTTGGTTTTTTGGTTTGGGGTTTTTCTCCTCTCTCCCCCCATTAGAATCTAATCCCCATGAGAACAGGGGCTTTTGTCTACTGTGCTCACTGATGTTTCTCTAGTGCCCAAAACATTGCCTCACTCACAGTAAATGCTCAGTAAATGTTGGGTGCATGAAAGGAGACAATCCTAGCAGCTCAAAGAAAAGCCAGTGCTGGACTTTTGACCTTGGTTCTTAAGAGAACCACAGAGGGTGTTTAGCATTAATCCACAGGACTCCAATGATTTAAACTCAGCTGGGAAATGCTGAGGTGAGAAAAGCCAAATCTTGCTTATTATAAAATGATCAGGTTTAAAAAATGAACAGGTAAAATGGTGACCCTCATTTATTCATTCATTTCCCCCTCACTTTCAAATGCTCCCTTTGGCATGGTTTGCTCTATTGTTGATAAAGTGAGTTAGGTTTTATTCGTGTCCATCCCTCAGCTGCATTTGTCCCCAGTGCTGACGCAGTATTTCCCTGGGAGGGTCTTCACTGGACAAAGCAGGGCTCCCCAGGGGCAGGGTGGCCTCTGAAAAGTCCATGAGAATCACCCAGCTTGAGGGGGCCCCACTCTAGCAGAATCGTCCCAGCTCCCTCCAAGACCTTCCCCTGGGAGGGCTTCCCATCTGGGAATGTCCTCCACTATCTCTAGATGCACTTGGGTGATTCTTCCGGCCAAAGCACAGGGCATGCCTTGTTCCCTGGTCCAAGTTCACTTCTACCTATGTTAGGAAGCCTCGGTGAATTCTCACTGAGGGATTGATGTCCACCCCTGGGCTCTGAGTCCTCCAGGTTCTGCAAGCCCCATCCCCAGGTCTTTAACAGCTCCAAACCCACCCCGGGCTGGAGCAACAGGTTGGGGCTTGGGCAGTGAGTGTCAGCCACCTGCCACGGTCCCAGCACTGTGCCTACAGATCTTTCCTCCTCACTACCACTCAGCATCACAGTCCCACAGAGGAGGAGGCAGTGGATTCAAGCAAGGTTTCCAGAGTTTGGGAATAGTAGCTCACACCTTGATAACCATTGTGAAGACCAAGTAGGGGATGCCCACAGATAGCATTACAACCACCACTTAGAAAACACTCCATCTTGTTGGTATAAAACAAGGCCGTTTATGGGTAGGAAAGGGAGCCTAAGAAGGTACAGGAATGCGGATGAGGTCCCGCAGTTAATACAAGGTGATTTGGGTCCAGGCCTGCCTGGCACTAAGCTCTTGTGACTATCCTAGTGTCCCTGGAAGAGTGGTACATGGACCCCTGCCTCTCAGTCTCCTGGGGATGGGCTCTCGGAAGCAGAATTCCAGACCATCCCAGACATCCAGAACCGGAACCTCTTTGGGAGGAGGCCCAGGGGTCTGCCCCTTATTCCAGCTCCCCTAACCACCCCACTGCATGAGGCCAGCCCACCTCTCTTGGGCCAAACAGAAGCTGAGCGTTTGTGCTTCTGGCCCTTGGTGAGTTCCAGTACATGTCATGGGCAGCCCTCTCTGAAATTTTTCGGTGGGGCCTGGCAAAAGCAGTTAGAAATGTCTAAGGGTGCCTCCCCGTGAAACACTAGGCCTCCATGACAGAAAAGACACTTTGCCAAGGTGCTGTGGAATGCCAGAGAGATCTCTGTGACGTGTCTGTCAACAGGATGATTAGCAGAGCCAAGTGTGGGGCATACGTCCATCACGCTGGCAAGTCTTGGATGGTACCTGCAGAGTATCTGGGGAGACTTTGCGGGGGACTCCTGGGACAACAGCCTCGTGGAGGCCTCACCAGGTCCACATCAGCTCCAGAGGATGGCATGATGTCCATTTGACGGGTTGAGACTTCAAGGCTCAGAGAGATGAGATCCCTTGTTTGGTGTCACACAGCACGAGTGGTGTGGCTGGGGTTCAAATCCAGATCACAAGCGGCGCCTTCCTCTACAAGTGGCTGCCAGGAATGGGGAGGTTGAGGGAGGCTGCTCTGTGACCCTCCAACATGCCCGCCCCACAGAGCAGGAAGCTCCACTTTCATCCCAAAGGCAGCCGGTCGCTTCAACTGTGGACTCCGGGTTTGACCAGAGACAGGTTTGGAGGTCTTACAGTCCCTGACCTGGGTTGGAGCGGAGGATCCATGCCACACTCCTGGCCCTTAAAACCTTGACCCCTGAAAGAGTGGTCTCTACTGTATGAGATTTCCACAGCTGCTATAACAAATTACCACTTAACTTGGTGATTTATAACAATGCACGTTCATTACCGTACAGTTCTGTAGTCAGAATCCCAAAGTGGGACTCACTGGGCTAAAAATCAAGGTGCCAGCGGGGCTACAATCCTTTCTGGAAGCTCCAGGGAAGAATCCATTTGCTGGCCTTTTCCAGCTTGTCGAGGCCACCCACGTGCCAGGGTTCACCGTCTCCCGCCATCTTCAAAGCTGCAAGGGGCAGGCTGGTCCTCCCATGGAAACCTTCCCACACTGACTTTTCACCTGCCTCCCTCCTTCATCTTTCAAGGAATTCACTGGGCCCACCCAAGTAATTCAGGATGAACTCCCTATCCTGAGATCCCCTGATTGGCAGCTTGAATTCCATCAGCAACCTTACTTCCCCTTTGCAATGTGACCTAACATTTGTGGGTCCTGGAGATTGAAATGTGAACATCTCGGAGGAGTGGGCAGCAAGCAGCATTCTCCACCCATAAGCCCACATTCCCCTCCCCATGATGCTGGGCAGAGGAGGGGAGGCAGGGAATAGTAACCAGGAATAGCCTGGCCACAGGTCACAAGTCTGTCTTTGGGGCCACCAGAAGACTCTTCTGTCCCCCCAGGCTTGGCCGTGTGCTCTTGTACCCCAGGCTGACCATGAAGGCGCAGTGTCTGGATCCTAATCCCCCAGCTGGGTCCACTTGCAGGCGTCCTGACTTGCTCCACTCAGAATTCCACTACGCAAGGGCTTCTCATATTTTTTACAAAAACCTGATTATCACCCCAGCCATTCTTATCATTGACGTTCCTGCAAGGGACCAGGAGGGACTCAGAAAAAAAGTTCTTAATCTCTGCTACTCTAAGGAATTTTTTCATCCTGTTTCTTCATAAAAATGAGACCGTGCTATCCGCTTTACTTTCTAGTTGTTTGTTCACTGCCTCCGGGAGGGACTCGCTCACCTGTCTGGAAGACATGGTCTAACTCACTCCCGACAGCTGCACGGCCTCCCAGGGATGGTGACGCTCTCAACCAGATCCTTCCTGATGGACGCGCAGATTGTTCCAGATGATTTGCACTCCCACTTGAGGAGAGGGGAGTAGTTCCCACCCCTCAGTCCAGCCCCGCAGGGTCCACATCGGCTAGCCTTGCCCCCTCCTTTTCCTCTTCAGAGGGAGAGTAGGAGACACAGAAGCTAAGGGAAGCAGAGGGTGTCTCCAGGGGCAGGGAGAGCAGCAGGGTGGGTGATGCTAGGATGTCAAGAAGGATGAAGACCGGCTGGTCCCCGTAGGATTTAGTGACCCAGAGTCACTTCCAGGGCCCTCACAGGACTTCAGGGCGTGAGTCCCGCCTCCTGGGGCAGAGGCAGCAACGTGAAGACCTAAGAATCCGAATGGCTACTTGTCAGGCGTGCGCACATGTCCCCACATCTCAGGTCCACTCCCATTTCCCCTACAACAGCCCCGCCAGGAGGCTTAGTTATTCCTCTTTTAAAGACAAGGAAACTGAGGCTCAAGGATGTCACCTGGAGTCGGGTGGCGGCTGAGAAGTCACAGAGCCAGGGCTCAAACCTACTTGCTTGGGGCCCAGAGCTGGGTCAACTGTCCGGATGGGAGGGGTGGCCCAGCCAGCCACCTGTGACTGCCCTGTTACAGCTGACTCCCACCCACCACTGTCCTCCACCCCACCTCTGGCTTCTGCACTGGCTTTGCCGCTGATTCTCTCTGATTAATGGAAAGATCATACAGGCTCGCGGTTAAACAACTTAAACTGGGGAGAAAAGTAGCAGCCTTCATCTCTACTCTCTAGAGATAGCTTATGGGACCAGTGTTGGGGGTCATTATGTACGTTGTCCGTGTGTGTGTATATGTGTGTGTGTGTGTACATTGTCACTGCTCTGCTCATCCCCTTTTATAACTAACTTCTACACATCGGATGCTTTCTAGAACATTGTTCTATGTCATCCTCATAAGTATCCTGGGACCTGGGCATAGGATGACCATCCCCACTTTACAAATGAGGAAATTGAGGCTCAGAGAGGTGAAGCCACTTGCTCAGGCTCACACAGCTAGGAAGGGGCAGGACTGGAACCAAATCCAGGCCAGCTGACTTCATAGGCCACAACACATTCCTACCTACAAAGAGAGGGGATCATCAAGCATTGCTCTATGTCCTCGACACAAAAGGCCCTGGAGGTCCAGGTTTGGGAAGACGAAGTCATCTTTCAACCTCCAGCAGATCTTAAACACGTCCTGCCAGCTGGTGTGTCCTTGGCACTTTAGGGCTCTCGTGGTGACATACCCAAGAAGTGCTTTCTTGATCAAGAGTCACCCCGGGGACCTCCCTCTGGACCCAAAGCATGAGTGGAATGGTGGTGGCAGAGGCGGTGAGAGGGGAGGGACATATGTGCCAGCTCTGTTGGGCACAAGCAAGAATCAGCAGTGCTTCCTTGGGGGAGAGGGACCCAAGGGACGAGACCTGTGTGGGCTCTCCACTTTCATCTCTTTCTTCTTTTCAAGATCCCTAGAAAATGCTCGTGGCAGAGTGATCTGGGTCACAGGACTGAAATAAACATTATTTGGATAATCCCTGGGTGTAGGAGCAGGGGCTTGGGGCGGGAATAGCAAGATGCTCTCAGAGGCCTGGGGCCACAGCCGGACGTGCCAGTGGCTTCCTTACTGCTCTCATAAGGAGATAGGACTTGAATCCGGGTTTCCCCGACCTCACCTCCCCCCGCCCCATCTCTCCTTCGAGAAGCATGGGGAATTGGGCGGCACATCTCTGAGGGAGCTAGAAGGCTCCCTCGGGGTCTCCATGGCAACCAGGGACTCCTATCCCCAGTAGAGGGATGGTTTCCCTGAGCCAGCCACACTCTCCAGCCAGCCCATTGCTTGGCGGGCATCAAAGATGAGCTGACTTTCCAGAGGACAGGGCACAGCAACGGCAGGCAGTGGGCATGAGGGAGTGCACTGCCAGGGAGAGGACAGACCCCAGACCATTTAGACCCTTATCAAGTCTGTTGTTGCTCCCTGAGCACCTACCATCTGCCAGGCCCCGCCCGTGCTTTGTACCTTTTCACACTATCTCATTTTACCCCCACGAACTCATAGGGCCTCTTATTGTCCCCGCTCTGCACAGGAGGAAATGGAAGCTCAGAGAGGTGAAGCAAATGGCCTAAGGACACACAGCCAGTGAGGAACAGATTTACACTGAGGTCTTTCTGAAGTCTCCCCAGCTCAGGCTACATATAACCACAGGATTATATCACTGTTGCAGAGATGAGCCAACACCATACCACAGAACCCCGCTTCTAGAAACCCAAGCCAGCACAACACCCGGGCCTCCTCCTGTGTCCTCCTGGGCAGATGACCCCATGTCTCTGAGGCTCAGTTTCCTCATCTATATAATAGTTAAAAGTCACGGCTGCCATAGAGGTCAGATAAGCCAAACCCAAATGGGATGACCGCAATTACAAGGCAACCGCCCCTCCCCCACCCCCACCCCGCAAAGCCTGACAATCCTGGCCAGTGAGCCTCTGCCCATGCCTGCCTCTCTTCTGTCTTCCACGCTGGTGAGGCCGGAGGTGGTGCTGGCTGGCAGGAGCGGGCGCGGGCATTCTCCCTCTTGCTGAGCACGGCTGATCGCACCAAGCATTTCCTCTCCTTTTGTGTGTGTTTTTCATGACCTGCTGCTAACAGCTCTTTGCTGGACGGCTGCCACCATTTACCCAGCACAAGAAAACTGCCTTTCTTCCCCCATTTAGGGTCTGGTTTTAATTTCTACAGTATTCTCTTTAATAACAATGCCTAATTAAAACATCTGTTAAAAAGTCTGTAACATTAACTTTACAGGGAGAATTTAATAGAATTATATTGGAATTGCAGGCATTTAACGGGCTTCCTAATTAGGCTTTTCTTTAAAAAAAAAAAAAAAAAGGGGGGGGGAGAAAAAGAAAGAAACATTCCACAAATTAAAATCCAGCCTCTTTTTTATGATAATGTAGGCTGATGGTCCAGTGGCAGGAGAGAACAGGCAGAAGCTGGAACAGAGAGGGAAGCCAAGGTAACTCAGGGTAATGAAACCTCTGGGGGTGGAGAAGGGACAGGGGACTGACACTCACTGGCGGCACTCTCATTTATAATCTCAATTATATCCTGACACCGACCATGCAAAGTAGTATTAGCCCCACTTTACTGATGAAGAAACTGAGGTATGGAGGAAAGTACTTTGCTCAAAATCCTGCACCCACGCAGTCAGAATGAGGCAGAGCCTTCCAAGTGTGCTCTTTCCTGCTGATCCACACAGCCTCCCAGCTTTGCCTGAGAAGGTTTTCTAGAACTCTCCATGGGGCCCAATCTCAGATTCAGCCCCTTCTCAGTGATGGCCATCAGGCTGCTCCCCAGGGCCACCGTGCACAGCTCCAGAGCTCTTTCTGCAGAGCTCCTGCCTGAGAAGCCCTGCCCCTAGCTCATTCCCTGCACCCCCTTTCACCCCACGTTGAGGGCTGGGGTGGGGTCGGAGCACAGACCAAGGGCCCTCAGGAACATCCCCCAAGACAGGAGTCAAGGGACAAATGTCAAAAGTCATTATTCTGGTCAAAATGAAAAGTCTAGACCCTGGACCGGCAGTGTCCATATCACCCGGGTGCCTGTTAGAAATGCAAATTCTCAGCCACCACCACCCCACCCCCACCCCCACCCTGAATGAGGGGGGAGACCTGCAATCCCTATTTAGATAAACTTTCCAGGTGACCCCAATGGGGTTTATGGGATTACCATCTCTGAGCAATAGGCAAGACTGAATCCAATGATTTTGCTGGAAAGAGCCCCAGGGTGTCTTCCCAGCCAAACCAACTCAGCTGCCACTTCACTGTCCTCAGATGCCCAGAGGGCAGCATGGGACATGCAGAACAACTTGGCCACTCGAGAGGCCCCTTAATTTAAGCAGAAATTCCCAAATTCAAGGAAAGGGACTTGCCTCCAGCAATGGTTTTCAGGTTCTAGCATGTCCCTGCCTGTTTTCAATCTCCCGTCCCATTGACCGGCCCCCCCCAATACCAAAAGCTACTAGTAGGCCAAGGCCTGGGGTGGACCTAAAATAATTCAGACCCAGTCCAGACCCTAACAATCGAGTAGGGACAACAGCCAAACAAACAGACAACTCCCACCCACATGTCAGCAAGGCCTCACAGACGGTCTTGGGGCCCATCTCCAGCCATGCTTACTTTTGTCCTGACGGGCAGGCAGTGGGGTACTAGGGGTACAGTAGAATTTGGGAGTCAAATGGAGCCGACTCGGAAGCTGGATTCAACCGCATTGACCACGTGATCTTGGGTAAATGGTGTTTCCTTGTGAAATGTTTCCTGCCAAGTGTCCAAGGCACCGAGTTGGTATCAAGTTGATCTGACTCTAAGTCAAAAAAAGAATCCAACTTCTGAAAGCAGAGAGGGTTCCCCGTCCTTCCTCCACCTCGCAGGGCCTGGGCATGAGCTGGAGAGAAGGGCATCAAGGTGTTACGGCCTCCCCTGCTCAAAACAGAACCTGAGCCCTGTGGTTGTAGAGTGGGAACAGAGCCCCGGGTGAGGAGTGGCTCTGGACCACTCAGCCCTGACTCTCCCAGGAGTCTCACCCACCCTAGGGATCCTATCTGATTTCCTCCTCACACTGGCAAGCAGGCACCCAGGCCCTGTGACCCACTCTTCTTTGTCACTCCAGACTAGGAGTGTCCAGACCATTCCTTGCCCTTTCCAGAGGCTTTCCTAAACACCCAAGAGAGGACAGCACAAGAGAATAAGAAAACAAGAAGAGGAGGTCTGGAGTACTGCTTCAACACTTACTACCTGTGTGACCTCAAGCAATTTAATTGACCTCTCTGGGCCTCAGTTTCTTCATCCATCAAATGGGAATGATAATAACATGCCTAACTCTGGAGCTGCTGTGAGGAGTAAAGAAGTGAATATTTATGATGCACTCAGAATAGAGGCCAGTGCACTATAAACACTACAGCAGTGTTTGTTCAATAAATAATAAATACAGGCATGAATGCAGTCCAGCTCTGGGCTCTGAAACAGCAGCAATTACAGGTTCTTAGACCTGAAAGCCCCCCTCCAGACCTGTCTCCAAGCCAGACCCTAACAGCCGGCTGTCCCTTGCAGGAGGCAAAGCAGACCCTAACAGCCGGGTGTCCCTCACAGGAGACATCCCCCATCACCTCCGGTCCCTCCCTCACGTGGGCTGGGACAAGGTCCCTGCAGGAGGGAAGCCAGCAGCCCCTCCGACCCCCATGGCCGTGGCCGTGGCTGTGGCCGCTCGGGGAGAGCTAGGATTCACAGTTCAGCGCGGGGGCAGATTCAATTGGACCATCTCCTGTGTGATGGCTGCCTCTGTTCAATTACTACTAAAATTCATCAAACGGAACCGAGAGGTTTTAACGCCGGTAATTGTGGTGCAAACTGTTCCATAATTGGTCTCTCAAAGGAAAGTGGGGAGAACCCGGTTGAAATCGAGGCTGCCTTTCCCCTGAACAGTCAGAGAATGATGGCTCAGATGTGCTCCGCAGAGGCTGGTTGGTCTCCCTGACTGAGACCCCTGACTGAGACCCCCACTCACACTGGGCTCCCCTTGGGGTGGGGACAGCTCCAGCCCCTCTCTCCCTGCCTGTGCTGAGTGTGGGTGAGTACAACCCACACCCCTACAGATCCACCGCCACCCCAATCATCCTGGGACCTTCGGGCCTGCCTACAGACACTGGGACAACAGGCAGGCCCCTGCACCTGACCCTCCAGGCCTTTGTTCTTACTGACCCTTCCACCTGGATTCTGTCCCGCACTGCCTCCACATTCCGCTCTCATTGTACCCATGCAGTGGAGCCTTCCTTACCTTCCCAGAGAGAGAGAGAGAGAGAGAACATTCTCTGCCTTCTCTTACAGCCCAGATAAGACGTCTGTCCCACCACTAGTAATAGCAATGGTTACTCTGGAAGAAGAGAGACTTGTAGCTTAAAAACTGGCAGGAGAATTCCTCTGTGGTGGTTTTTCTGCCAGCAATTCCCCCCAACCCTGCTCTCCACACCAAGAAGGGGGGTCCACTTCCCCTCCCACTTGAATCCGGGCTGGTCTTGGGACTTGTGTTCAGTGGAAGTGACAATGCACCAGTTCCTGGGTTGGAAAGGACATTGCCAAGCCCTGACCCGGGACCAGCCCTCTCAGGACCTTTGCTGGCTTCGTGAATCCTCACAGTAGCCCCTTTCACAGGTGGGCAAACAAAGGCTCAGAGAAGTTACTGATCTGAGGTCGCCCTCTTTGCAAAAGGCAGAGATTGGATTTGAACCCAGGGTGTCTGGCTCTAGGACCCGTGAGCAGTCGCCTTCTGGGATCTGTGCTGTGGGAGAATGGAAGATTTGGCCTTTTTCATTCAGATATCGGAATAAATCCACAGGGCCAGAAGAGCGAGAGGCACGGGCAGCAACACACTCACATTCACGTGGGGTTGGAGCTTTGCCACCAGGGTACCTGGAGTGTGCCCTCAGCACGCTGTCATTCCATTGTCACAACCACCCCAGGTGGCATATTTTTATTATTCTCCTCATTTTACAGATTAGGAAACTGAGACCCAGGGAAATTCATCAGTTTGTCCCCAGATCACCCAGCTGGGAAGGAGTGGAGCCAGGCCGAGCCTCGCTAGTTCCCTAGACGAGGACATTAGTGTGCACCTGAATCACCCCACAAGCTTGTGTAAATGCAGATCCTGGGTCAGAGATCAGGGGTGGCAAGGCCTGAAGCCTGAGATCTCACATTGTTTTTTTCTGTTGTTGTGTTATATTAACTGAGATGGCCACAAAACAGACACACACATTTTCCCCAGGCAGCATCTGTCAGGGGAGGCCTGGGACCCTGGAGGTTCTCACTTGTAACCTGGTGGCAGAGAGGAGGGAAGCGGGGGGCACATGGGTGGCTCAGTGGGTTAAGCCCCTGCCTTCAGTTCAGGTCATGATCTCAGGGTCCTGGGATCGAGCCATGCATTGGGCTCTCTGCTCAGCAGGGAGCCTGCTTCTCCTCTCTCTCTGCCTTCTTGTGAACTCTCTCTTTCTCTGTGTCAAATAAATTAAATCAAGAAAGAAAGAAAGAAAGAAAGAAAGAAAGAAAGAAAGAAAGAAAGAAAGAAAGAAAGAAAGAAGGAAGGAAGGAAGGAAGGAAGGAAGAAAGGAAAAAGAAGAGAAAGAAAGAAAAGAAAAAAAAGCAGGGATGGAGAAGAGCTAGAGAGGCCGCCCCTTCCAGCACAGCTCTGGGAGGCTACACCTTGCACCCTCACAGCACAGCTAAAAAGACACACTTTTCTAGATTTTTACCACCACTGTTATGACCTCCAGGAGGTGAGGCCAGCGGCCTGAACACACCCGGCCAGGGCACCAATCCAACCCCACGTCCTGCTCCCCCTGCCCGTGGAGGAGCTGGGGCTTGCTGATTCCCATCCTCTCCATGAGCCCTGGGCCAAACTGGGAGCCCGGGAAAGGACACGCCAGGAAATGCGTGGGTTTCGCCCCCGTGCCCTGCTGTGGACCGCAGCCATCCTTCTTAGTCCGAAGTGCCGACTTCTCTGCTCTTCGTGGGGCAACCCAGGTGGTCTGTGGCCAGAGGGGCTGAGCCAGCAGAGGGGCCCACGCGAAAGGGGGCTGTGTCGCCACAGGCTGGGAACACACACACACACACACACACACACACACACACGCTTTCCCATGGGAATCCAGCCCAGCCACTGCTGGCCCCACCAGCCAGGACCACCTCAACACTAATTTTCTCAGGAAACCTGGAGGGGCTGAGGACTCGGGAACTGGCAGGAGGCCTCCGAGGGTGAGACAGGAACCACAGCCGGTGTGTGTGGACAGTGTAGGAGGCTCTTGCTGATCCCAGCAGACCAAGCGCCTCCTGCCCCGCACCCCCCAGAGGACCCGAGGGGAAGAGCTGGCAGGGACCGGCAGCCGGAGAAGCTGAAGTCATAGACAGCAGAAGGTGGGGAGCTCCCAGAAAGGGAGTGACACCGGGAGGGGACGCACAGAGGCCCAGAGAGACTTCAGGGGGAAGAGAGGTCCGGATGGAAGGTCACAGGCACAAGGGGTGAGGGCAGGGGTACATGTCAGGCTGGCCAGCCCAGTCCCAGCCAGGCCCGAGGCACTCCAGGTGCCCAAGTCCTGGCCTCCTCAACCCAGAGCAATCAGTACCTTCTGGTGACTCAGGCCAAACCACCAAGAGGCTGTGAAGGAGTCACGTGTCCATTCAGGGACGATGTTCGTAGAAGCGGGGACATCAAATGCCTCTAAAGTACCAGCAAAGTGCCTACTAAGTCCTCAGTAACATCCTGTGGTCAGGGAGGGGCCAGCATGGATCCCGAGGCAATGATGAGCTGCTCGGCACAGCGGGTCCAGGACAAGAGCAGGAAAAGCACGGGCAGCCAGCTCTGAAAGGGGGGGGGCAGCGCAACAGCCCCCGAGCCCCAAGGACACCCTCCACCCCTCCCTCCGGGACCCCCAGCCAGCCCCTGGCTTGTGTCTCAACCACACCACCCAGGCCTGGGAATCCAGCTGCCACACCCTCAGAAGAGGAGGCCCCACGGAAAACACGGCGGCATCCACGCCGTGGACGGTGGGCTTGGTGGACCCAGAGGCTCTTTCCCCACGTAAAACACTTCCTCACCAGCCACGCTCTGAACACTTCCCAGATGTCAGCTCAGATCTGCTGCTTCTGTGGAGCAGACAGAATTCTCTACTGAGCCTCTTCCTTCCCCTTTGCCTCTGCAACATCCCAATTATCCCCGCCTGGTCGCTGCTCTGGGGGCCTCGTGCCTGCTCTGAAAGGCAGAGTGCCCTGTCTGAGGGTCCTGACGTGGGTCTTGGGCTCAGCACCCACCACAGCCCCTACGAGGGAACCCAGGACAGCGGGCCCCACAGAGGCATGCACTGCCCCACGCTCCCTGGCTGGAGCCCGCCTGGTACCCCACCCCACAAGCAGAGATTTGGCACCAGGTCAGAGCCAGGTCAAGAGCAAAGACCTAAGGAGGAGATTTGGAACGGTTAAGTGCCCTTCAGGATGAATTGAAGACAAAGTCAGGTCTCTACGCCAGCCCAACATTGCCGTTTATGAAGTACTTCTGGGCGCCGAGCACTGTGTTAAGCCCTTTATGTGTATCTCTCAAGTCTTTCCATCCCTACAATGACCTTCTGAATGAGGAGCTATTATTATCCCTGCTTTACAGATGAGAAATGGAGGCACAGAGAAGTTAAGTCACTTGCCCAGAGCCACACAGCACGATAGTGGTGGAACCAGGATTTGAACTCCAGAAGTCTGACCCCAGAGCCCTCCTAGTCTGAGTATACCGCCCTTCATAGTTTACTCCCAAAGCTCACACCCATGCCCCTGTAAGGCAGGTGTAGGCTAAGTCCCTCTCACGAAAGAGCTAGCTGATACACAAGGACCAGTGGGCATCAGGGCTGGTACTCTGCAGATCCCAGGTCCAGAGTCCAGGTCCAGGCCTTGCTGGCCCCTGCCCTGGGATGGGTCTTGTGTCGAGTCCAGGAAGGTCCTCGGTCTTTGAGGACACAGCGGGCAGCCACGTAACCCAGCCCCCTCCTGATCGCTTCATACTTGAGACACCTGGACCAAGCCGCACCCCCCAGGCCTTCGATCTTTCCCCCACCCGGCGCCCAGCTGGTACCCAGCACACCACTTCCTTGAGCTCCTGGAGCAGGTTTCTGCTTGCTTCAGCAGTCGGCAGATTAGAGGCGGAGCCGGGAGAACATTGCTCCTCCAGGGGCCTCTCCCTGCCACGGGGCGGGGGCGTCTGTGGGGCTACGAGGAGGAGGATGGTCAGGGTTGGCGGGAGAGGGGCTGGCTGCAGAAGGGGTACCCACGCCCCTGCACTTCCAAGAGGATCTCTTTCGCAACGTAGCAGAGGCCCCCAAATATAAGTGCAGGAGGGAGTGCAGTGACCAGCATGGCCTGGATCCAGGGCCCAGTCACCTGGGAGGACGGGGCCGGAGCAGCCCAGAGAGGAACAGCGTAGGAAGCAGCAACAGAATCTTACAGTGCTACAGCCTTCTGAATGAGGGGCAGTTTTGGCTGGGTCCCTCGGGGCCCTCTTTGCCCACTGCTAACAGCCACAGCAGGGACATCTGGGGAGCCCTCCAGAGGCCTGCAGGGAAGCATGTGGTGGGGAGACGAGGCTGTGGGGGGGAGGATGTGGTGGAAACCAGGATCCTCTATGCTGACAACGGAACCCACTGCAGGCCCCCACCAAGAGACCCTATTTCAAAAAGAGCTTGTCTACCACCACCCTACACGGCTTAAGTAATAACTCATTCATTTCCAGTTTTGACTAGTCATAACCATTCCAGAATATTCTGGCCAGAAGCGTAACCCCATCAAACCGGCATAATTTCTGCCCAGGGCAAAGCTCAATGTTTCAGGAAACTTGGGTGGCCTCGAGGCTGCTCATTGAAATATTAAACACAGTTCGAGAACGTTTCCTGGCCGCTCTGGGACTAGATCTGCCTCGTTCAGGGCTATTTTTCCTGGGAACCTGGCACATGAAGGGCCTCATTAAATATTGGTGGAATGAACGATCCCTGTGATCTTTGTAGTCATCTCAGGGTCTGGAAACGCCAGATTCCTCATCCAGGAGCTCTCAGCAAAGTGGGCCATGAGTTTGCAGTGTCATTGACTGTTGTGGTCCCAGAGAGGCACAAGGGCACACATACACATGCACACACACACACACACACACACACACACACACGATACGTCCAAGCACACTTGTGCAGGATACACACATAAACACACACACCCAGCAACAGCACCAGGAGATATGAGAGCCATAGTACCAGAGCCATTGCTCCCAATTAAAATCAGAATATAACAGAGAAGAGAATTTATTTGCAGAACCACAAAGCCACAGAGAGGTCACTGAAAAAGCCTCTAAACTTGTTTACAAAAATATGCAATTACGTATTAACTGTTCCGCCATAATTGCACTGAGCACTTCTTTCTGACTGCCTCACCGTTAACCCTTCAGAGGAAGAAAGAAAAGTGTCTGTGTTCTGAGGAAAGAGAGCAGGACATGGAGGACCAGGTCCTTGATTGGATTCTTGTCTCCCAGCCAGTGGCTGATGGCATGATCAAGCCTCAGTCTTCTCCTCTTAGAAATGGGGATACGAGTGCCCACTGCTCAGAAGAGAATGAGATCACCTAAGCAAAGGCATCTGGCCCAGGGCAACCACAAGGGTGGTTCGGGTTCTCCCATTAATCACAAACCCCTCGCCATGAACCATTTTCCTCCCTGATGACTTCACAGCAGGACTCAGGGGAGCTAGTAACTATGCTCTGGGCAAACTGTGGGCTCATCGACCCACGCAAGTCCTCCCGATGGCCTTGGGAAAAGAGGTTCCTGAAAGGTGCCAGGGGCATTGGAGAAAGAATCCCTCCAAATTAACCGCTTGAGCTAACCCTGGGTCTGGCCATGTCCCATTCTTCCAAGAGAAAAATAAATAACTTCCTCCCTGAGATGTTTTATTTTCTCTATTCACACTTCCTGGCTACTCTCCTGGTTCAGCCCATTTGAGGAGTCCTTAGGAATTAGCAATACACAGGCCAGTTAAGGAGCAAGAAAGAAAACCCTTGAGTTTCTACTGCTCTCCAGGAATCTTGCTATATCACATCTAAGGTGATGGTGTCTAAGCCTCGGGTTTCTCATCTCTGAAATAGGGAGAATGAAAATAACTCCTGCATTTAATCTTCATGTAATCTTCCCGTACGTGACACAACGCCCAACACTTGATAATCACCCAGTAATTTTTGCTGTAATTATTATTGATCATTCTCACCACAACAAAAATAATTTGCATGTAAAGGCTCAGAGAGGTTAAGTAACTTGCCCAAGGACACACAGACCATCAGCTTCTATTAAAATCCAGAGACCTGAGCCCAGGCAAGAAGTCTGAGAATAGGTGGCTCGGGATTTTCCATGCTAGGTGACCAAAAGCACACAAAGACTTGCATGTGCAAAGTGACCAGAACCAGGGGGATCTTAAGGACTATGTTTTGCTCATGGAGAAATGAGGCCCAAGGAGGAGCAAAGTCAAATGGTCCTTCAAGACTCAGACTGCAGTCTCCTGTCCTCCAAGCCCTCCTCTCTAGACCTCATGAATAAGATCTCTGTCCCTCCACTATGGTTTTGCAAAACTCAGGTCATGAGCTGGCACGCACCAGGTAAGTGACCCCGAGTGGCTTACTTAGCCTCTGTGTGCCTTGGTTTCCCCATCTGTAGAGTAGAAATGAAGAGTAGCCTGCCAGGTTATTGTGAGAAACAGCATATTTAAGAGTGCTGGCAACATTCTGGAGGCTCCTTAAAGTTTAGTCTAATCTGGTTTAGGTTTCGGGGGCATTATTCTTGTTTTATTTTCCAAATCAGGTGACAGCACACGCCCCACCTTGCCGGATAACCATCTTGACGTGATTAATCTCAGCCCTAGAATCGATCCCTTCCCTTGGCGGAGGATTCCCAGGCACTGGAGAGAGCTGGCTGCTGTCGCTGCTCACGCCCTCGTGGCCTGCCCTTTCCTGCTTCCTCCTTCCCGTCTTGCCACCCCACCTTTCTCACAGCTGAAGACCTTTTCTCTCCAGGCCCACGGCACAAACCCTGCACTTCCAAAGGAAGCAAGCGCTGAATAGATTTAGCAGGTTCTGATAAATGTCACATTTATTTTGGTGCCAATGGAGTCGCTGCATTTTAATGAAGACCCCCACCCCGCCCCCGCCCCTGCCCCAGATGTTGGTGCTGGTGGGAACACCACACGTTCTGCTGCCACCTCGAAAATGCAGTTCCCATAAGCAGGCGCTGGTGGGTGATGCTGTGTCCGGCCTCCCGGTCCAGGGATGCTGCTGCTGGGGGCTCGCTTTGCCAGCCGGTGCCTCTCGAGCTACTTGTCCAACTTCCGTTTCCTCATCTGAAGATGATGCGTGCCAGGCCTCCTGGCTGGGGGCTGGGCACCATGCAGGTGCTCGAGGGCCCGTTTGCTAGTTTTAACTGATTCAAAAATCTAGGTGCAAGGACTAGACACAGGGACCAGGGCGGGAATGGCTGGCTGAGAGAGCGGCTGAAAGGATACGCTGAATGGGTGGCCAAGCAGGCGGTTCCCCGTGCCAAAGAGTGGGAGACCCAGATTGAGCCCTTTCTCCCGAACTGAGAAGGGAGACCCTGGCCTGGGAGGGAAGGGGTCATGGGAAGGGCAGGCCTAGAAGCACAAACCTGTCTTGTATTCCAGCTCTCAGTGACCGGAGGAAGAGCCACAGACCTGGCTCCCACCATTTCCCCCCCACTGCGCCCTGCCCCCCTTGCAGCCACCTCCAGCCCTGGGGCTGGAGATCACAGGGGACAGGCTGGCTTGAGAAGGCAGCCCCTCGAGACTTGCTCCCACACATGCTGTAAAATAAAATCCACCCTTTCTCTGCATTTTGCTGAGTCTAGGTGTTCTCTGGGTTCCTATTGTCTATGGGTCTTATGCTGGAGAAGCTGTGTTTGTCATAATCAGGAACTAAAGCCTGCTTGCAGATGCTGTGTGGTGGGGCAAGAGGGAAGGAGTGGGAGAGAGGCCGTGGGAGAGGGGGACAGTGGGGAGCGATGCCTCCTGTCCCCAGAGGCACCCGGATTTGGGTCCCCTAGAAGCAGACCCTGAGACAAGGATCCTAGGGCAGATGGTGTCCTTAGGAGGTCATCCCAGGAAGCATGAGGAAGAGAGGAAAAGTATATCAGGGAAGGCAGTGAAGGGTGTGTGGTCAAGAAAGCAAGCACCCCAGGAACTCTGGGGCTGGTGGAGGACACGCACCTCTAAGTTAGACCACCTAAAGAACCGGCTGAGGGGCCCCCGAACCCCGGCCCAGGACATTCATTCCATAGCACTTCTGACCTGTCCTCAAGCAAACTGTAAAAAGGGCCTGGAGAGGTAGCCTGTGATTATCACAGCAATTACTGTGCTCATTTCAGAAGTAAAGTCCCTGAGGCTCAGAGAGGCAAAGAGCTCCGTCTACCCTCATGTAGATGGGCAGCTGCTATAACATAGTCATTTACCTTCTGAGACCCCACTTGAATGGACCTTCTCCCTAAATCTTTTGACTGCTTACCCCATCCCAGCAGAAACTAGCATTCCCATAACATCTCATCTGCACTTGACTTAGGACTTCTGCCATGCTGCCTCATAAGGACCCTTCCCCCATCTGGGTCCTCTGACTCAGTGTGACTGAGAACCATAGGTAAAGCACCAGCATATTTCAGAGAGCTGGCAAAGGCTTGTCCCCTCTCCACGCTCCCTCCAGCCTCATCACCAAAGATTAACCTTGTGCTGGAGACCCATAAATGCTTTAGTGAATTGCATTGAACAACAAACTAGAAATAAAGTCATCCTCTGTGTTCATACCAGAGGAAGAGATACCCTAGATCTTAATGCAGTTTAAAAAAAAAAAAGTGGGGGAGTAAATCAATGCAAGAGAACATTCTGAGCAGAGGGAACCCCAAATAATTGTGTATATGTGAGTGGGAAGAAGTATGGGGTAAGCAGGGGCCTGACCACACAGGTCTCCAGGCTGAAGAATGACATCGCCAGAGGGCACACAGACAAAGACTTGTCCAAAAGCGCCAACAGGCCCAGATGAGCCATTAGGACTTTGGGTGGGAGAGGGTACTTTCGGCCAGAACAGTCACCCAAGCTCAGAAGGAGAGACACAGTTCCTAGAATCCTGAGCAGATGACAAGACCAAAGCTGGAAGCTTCTATGGTCAGTGACCACTGCAAGAACACTGGGGAGGACAGACCACCCAGAGGCCACATACAAGGAGGGGAGGGGATGGATTAGAACACTTCATGCCCACCCAGCTCTCAAAACAGGAACTAAGGACTAATGAAACATCAGGGCCCATGAAACAGAATCTCCTTAAGGAGGAAATCAACACTCAGCAGCAGCCCAGGGAGGACTTTAAGTCATTGAAAACAAAGGCAAAGGGCCCAACTCAGCTTTGTTCCAAATGCTGTATCTACAAATAGCAAAGTCAAATCAGAAGTACCGGCAGAAACTAATATTTCTTTTTTAAAAAAGAATACAGTCACCTTATTTTCCCAACAATTAGGTGATGCATATTCATTGCCGAAGATTTAGAATACACTGAAAACTCATCAAAGACAATAAAAATTACATGTAATTCCATCAGTAGATTTCCTTCTATGCTTTTTCTAACCACAAACTATATAGATTATCTGAAAGAAGAGCATTCTGGCTGAAGGGAAGAGCAGGTGCAAAGGCCCTGAGGTCGGCATATGCCTGGCATGCTCAAGGAAGAAGAAGGAGACTGGTCTGACTGGAGTAGACTGAGAAGGTTAGAAAGACATAGATGAGATCAAAGAGGGGACTCTACAAGATTGTTTGGGGTCTGGCTTCTACTCCAAGTGTGTTGGGGAACCATTGAAGGGTTTTGAGTAGAAAGAGGGTATTATCTGACATTTTGAAAAGGTACTGTGTCTGCTAAATTGAGGGCAGATTAGAGGAGAAGACAGGAGAGCAGAAGCTAGGAGACCAGAGGGGAGAGTGAGGCATTAATTCAGGGGAGGGGAGTTGGCGGCTGGAACCCAGGTGACAACGGAGGTGGGGAAGGTGACTGTGTTCAGGACAGGCCTCGAGGCTGGAGCCCACGAGATTTGTAGGTACCACTGCAAACGATTCCAGGCTACAAAGAAACAGCACAGCAATGACACATATCACTGGTAATTCTGGAGAGGCACTCCCTCTCAGAAAGTGACCTTAGAGCCTTGATCTGAGATCTCGATAGGAGTGAGTTTGGTGAAGATGTACCAAATTCCTTCAACGGTCACCCACAGCCCTCCTGACAACAAGGAGCAAGAAGGGAAGTGAGTGGTGGCAGTCTCCCCCCCAGGAAGAGGAGAAACTGCCACAAAGAGCCGGAAACAGCCCAAAGAGCCATGGATATATCTGAAACCCAAACAGCTTTTCTGTTATGGGTCTGTTTGTCATAGATCCGTTCGTGGGTAGACGGCCTCGGCTGGGTATGGAGATTCAGACAATGCCAGAGCGGAGAATGGGGCCCGCGCGCTGCCAGCGCTCATCAGGGCTCGGCAACGGCTCTGCCGGGCCGATGGATGTGTGAGCATTTGGAGTTATTACTCAAGGCTCGTCCCTGCAATTAGATGATTGCATAACCTTAATAGGATCAATCCAGCCGGATGTGAATTGCGCAGCTGTAACCACAAAATAAGGTGGCATTTCTGTTTTCTTGTTGAACGCAAACATTATATATGCGCAAGTCATAATTTTATAACGGTCGCTCTTGGCAAGAAAGAGCTTTGTCAGTCAGAAGATGCAGTTGAGAAAAAAAAATATGTGCGTGTGTGCGTGCGTGCGTGTGTGTGTGTGTGTGTGTGTGCGTGCACAATACGAGAACTTAAAGAGACAGTTATAATGTCAGGCTTTGTCTTGGGAAACATTGCTCTGCGGGTTCCGCTGCTTCTTTTTGCCTTTGTACACATTGATTTTGAGGCCAGGAAGTTGGGAAACTTAGAGCCCCTCTGGAGCCCTCCCGGGACAGCACAGCTTTGCTCTCACACATGCACCACATTGAGAGTCACAGGGAATCAGCTCGATATTCATCAGCAATTGCACATCACACCCCGTTCATCAAGCCTCATTGTTCAGTGGGGACGTGAGCTACGACTTAGGCTCTTCCGATTCGAGATCCTTGCAGAAATCTGAGCCCAGCCCCCGGGGCCCAGCTCGAGGGACTGCAGGGACACAGCCCTCAGATGCCCTCTCCACCTCACCGGCTCAGGGGCCCCCGAGGGAGCTGTGACAAACAGACGCAGAGACCAAGGCTGACGGTCTCCAGGCACCCCCTCTGTCTCTGGCCCAGTTTCCAGGGGGCACAGAACTGGAGTGAGGAAGAAGCCTGGAGGTTAGGACCTGCCCTGTGTTGGGTCAGAGCCTCCTCATGTGCAAGGAGGACAAGACAGGAAGAAGGAGACAGGGTGGGAATGGGGGCACAAAAGGGTTTACGAATAAAGCAGCACGAAGGCAGGTCAGAGGATGCGAGCTGGTGGTCAAGTGAGCAAACGCCTGAGATGTGGGGTGGGGGGCTGCTGAGCAGCAGTATCTCACCAGGACCTCATGGCTAGAATGAACAACAAAGCCAACTGTGTCAGGCAGGCTGAGTTCCCCAGGAGGTGGGTGCAGAGGTAGAGACTCACATGCAGAGGGTCTCTCCATGCCCGTGGGGAGGGACAGGCTGCAGCAGTGGGCAGAGGGAGAAAGGGTGCGCCATGATGAGTCCCAACAACCCGGCCTCAGCGGGCCCTGGGGGGAGCTCTGAGGCGGAGATGACCCTGCAGTATTGTTCCAAGTTGGGGCACAGGGACCATGCCTTCAGACCCCGTACTGAGCAGCCACTGATGCCCCAGCAAGGACAAGTGAGCAGCCAGGGTGAGTGCCAATGAGGGCTGACCCTGCTCTGACGACCTCTACGGCAGCAGGTGGAAGAGAGCTTCAGCTCTGAACCGGGAGTCTGGGCGATGCCTCAGAGCCTCGCCAGCACCGAGGACAGCACTGGACACTAAGGACAGGTGTTCGTGATGGGGGAGCTGATGAGCTGCTAGTTTCTAGGACAGATGCAGGCTCACCTGGGGTCCCTCAGTTTCAGGCCCCACTTCCCCCCAAAACAACCACCTGTCCTAGACCTTTCTAAATGGCCCAGCTGGATGGACACAAAAGTCTAGGAGGGCAGGCTCCTGATCAGAAGAGAACCCCCACAACCAGCGTGATCATCTGGCGGCTCATGTTTGCAGAGCACCACAGTGTGCTGTCCCTACCAACACTTCCCACAGGCTTAGGAGATAGCAACCCCATGAAGGTCCATGGGAGTCCGAGGCATGGCTGAGCTTCCCCATAACCAGTACGTCCTCAACCTCCACATCCAGCCCACGCCTCTCTCCCCAGGGCCAGATCCACACACTCATTCTCCAATAAACCCCTCTGCTTGGACAGTCATAGGACACCCAAAGCACATGTCCTACATCACCCTTATCTTCCACCGTCAAACCTGGGTGTCTTCTTCTGTTCCGAATTTCAGTAAAGGGCCTGGTTTTTGCCCATTTGGACAGGGCGGGGCATATCATCCTTGATTTCTGGCTCCCCTCACACCTACACATCCAACAGGATCTGTGCAGTCTACCCCCTTCTTAAGTCTAGAACCCGGCCATGCCCCACCCTGCCCATTGCACCACCCACCTTAACCCCCATGATCTGCAAGAAGCAATTCTCCCAGTTATGTCTTCCTGCCTCCAGACGTACTTGCCCCTCCCAGTACCTTCCCTTTGTACATTCAGAGGATCTTCCTGAAATGTGAATCTGTTCAAAACTCTCGTCCATTTAAAGTCCTTCTGCGTCTGCCCCCCTGTTTTTAAGATAAAGTCAGCATGCCTCCCCACAGCAAAACCTCTTCCTGACCTTCCTCATGGCTCCTAGGTCTCTCTGAAGCCTCGTCTCTCTCTCTGTCTCTCTCTCTTGCCTGCACACACACCCCTACACATGCATTTTCACTCCACATCTGTGCTGTTCAATGCAATAGTTGTTAGTCACACAGAGCCACTGGGCACTTTTGAACACACCGCATCCAAATTGAGATGTGCTAAAATGTGGGTTAATTAACATTAATTAATTAATTATTTTCACCTGTTTCTTTGCGTTTTTAAAATGTGGCTTCCAGAAGCTTTTAAAAATCAGAACGTGGCCCGCATTCTGTTTCTGTAAGAGTGCGGCACAAGCCCATCTGGGATGGAAGGAACAGCCTCCCGTCCCTCCAGTACCTGGGAGGATTCTCAGCTCCGGGCTCAGAGAATGAGCCCTGTCTAAGGATTTTGACTGACCTCAAGCAAAGGAAACTGTCCCATCAGAGCGGCAGCCTCTGCCTTTAAGAGAAAGGCAACAGACGCTTTATCTTTCAGGTACAGGTGAGCCCTGCGCAGACTAACCACAGAAGAACCAAGGGGGCTGTGGTGTTCTGCACGCAGGTGTCAAAGACAATCCCCCTTGTGACCAGGGAAGCCGGGCAGAGCGTGCTTCAGGGAGGAAACCCCAGCCGCTGTGCCTCCGAGAATCGCTTCTTCAGGTCAATGAGTGCCATGTCGTGTGGGTTCAGGTCGCATGGCCAGGAGGGGATCAAGCCCTCCTGGCTTGATCGGAGAGATGGCGGTGCCAGAACGTGGGGAACAGCGAACCCTGGGCTCCAGAGAGGACTAAAGCAGGATAACACTATCCGAGACAGAAGGAAGAACAGACCTGCAGAAAGGAAGCAAGCCTCACAAACCGCTCAGAGTACCTTTTTTCTTGTTGCTCTTCTTCCCAGGGCTCCCAAGAATCATACACCACGGAGTTTTGACTCTTTCTCCTGCCCCGTCACTTCTGTCAGGAAGCACTGGCACCGTAATAATGTCTACACCACGGGAGTCGCCTTGTGGCATGGGGACAGGGAAGTGGAGGCAGGAAAGGGAAGTATGGTCTACCCATCATGCTAAGCCTCCCACGGATGGGGCCAGATGTGCCAGGGCTTTGGGGACAACCAGGAGTCCACAGGGGCACTGGGAGCCACCAGGAAGGGCCCTGGGCAAGGAGCTACAAAGTGACAAAGAGGTTTGGGGCAGCTGGGAGACAAACCCCACTTTCCTTGTCCTCTCCGGGGGAAGATGGTCCTGGAAGGGAGACTTGCTCTTACCCCATCCTGCTGCCCCTTTTTCTGGGTTTTGCTTCCCTCCCTGGCTGCTGCTGCCACCTCCTCCAGGAAGTCTTCACAGATGCCCTCAGCCTGGACAAGGCATCCTTCCCCAACGTTCCCATAATCCCCATTCCTGATTCCAATGACACCCTCTGTCTGTTTGGCTCAGTTCCTCAGCAGCGGGCACGCTCAGGGCAGGAATGTGATGCAATGGGTCTTTCTCATCTGGTGCCCAGTTCAGGCTCTCCTAGACGCCTGGCGGCTGCCCAGTGGACATTTGCTAGATGAATGAGCAGGACCAGACAGATATGGGGTACATGAGCAACACGCTACACTTCCCTCTCCTCCAGCCCCATCTGAAGTCCGGCTCCCTTCTAGCTCCACAGAACTTCTTGATTTCCAGCTTGACCATCCTCCCTTTCCAGAAATGGCCCCTGTTGCCTCCAGAGCTCTTGGACAGGAGGGAACGATGGGCACCTGTCGGGAGGCCCTCTGATGAGAGAGTTTTTCCTAATTCTCCTGTCACTTAAACAAACTGGGATCCTGATTGATAGAAGAGCCATTTTTACAAAGACTGGGAAAAATGGCTTTTAATATCAGTTTTTAAGAAAGAAAGTATGGCCCCTATAAACTGTTAAACTTCACTTTATTGACCATAAATCTGTATTTTGCTCAATGCAAAAGTTTTTCATCTTGTACAGAAAAATGCTGAAGCAGCGACAACTGCCGAAAACAAGAAGTTTTCTCTTACGGACAATTTATATGAAAAAGTTATTGAATTTCTGGTTAGGGAGGCCAGGCCCCTCGGCTGGCAGCGCCCCTCCCCCGCCCCTCCCCAGCCCGCCTGCACGTGCCCTCCTGACCCTTTGCTGATCAATGTCAGGAGAAAATTAACCAATTGTGAGTCTATTAAGTTGTGGCCACCAGGGATTTCGAAGCCCAGAGCAAAGACACGTTCCTCCCTGAGGACATGAAACTGAGACTCTCTTTACTTAAGATGCAGATGGCCTTTCTGCCAAAGGGAAGGGAGGGAGGAGCTGGTTTGGGAGCACACCTGCCAGCCACGAGGTGGCTCTCCAGGTGATGGTCTCCTTCCGTTCCTGGAACCCCTGGTGCGATAGGCTTTGTCAGCCACATTTTGCAAATGAGCAAATGGAAAATTAGAGAGCCTGGGTAATTCATTCAAAGCCTTTTGGTTTCAAAGTGTCGGATTAATGTCTCTGAGCCTCCATTTCCCCATCTGTAAAATTTATCCGAAAGTACCAAGCCCAGGACCAACACACAGGGTGCTCAGAAGATGTTTGCCTTCTTCCAGAGGTCAGGGATCTGAAGCCAAGTGTGGTTAACACCAACACCCAAACTTTCTCCCCTGAAGAAATTGCCTCCTTATCAGTCTTCCTGAAACCAGTTTCCTTAAGGATGTGGGATCTTTGAGCCTGCTGTGTATACATGGGGCAAAGGAGCAATATTCTTTCTGCACAAAGAAAATCAACACATCATTCAAAGTATGCATTTTGACAAGGAACTGGTGAGTTCCTTAAAAGTACCTCCTCTCACAGCTCCAAGTAAAGGAAATTTTACCATTAGAGCTACACAATCTGGAGTTAAGGCATTATTCCGTGTCAAAATGAAAATACTCCTGGTTGTGGGGCGACTGGGTGGCTCAGTCGGTTAAGCGTCTGGCTTCGGCTCAGGTCATGATCCCAGGGTCATGGGATCAAGCCCCGAGTAGGGCTCCCTGCTCAGCAGAGAGCCTGCTTCTCCCTCTCCCTCTGCCTGCTGCTCTGCCTACCTGTGCTCTCTATCTCTCTGTCATATAAAGAAATAAAATCTTTTAGAAAGGAAAGAGAAAGAGAAAGGAAAGAAAGAGAAGAAAGAGAAAGAGAAAGAAAGAGAAAGAAAAAGGAAAGAAAGAGAAAAAGAAAGAGAAAGGAAAGGAAAGGAAAGACTCCTGGTTGAGTTCACATTTTTGAAAAAAAAAAATCCATTCCATCAGAGCTAAAAAGAGCCCCCCTACCCCTGCCCCGGAATTATCTAGTGTAAGAAGAGCATGCCTTGTACGTTAAGTGAATCAAGTCCTACTGATTGGTTGTTCCTGACAAAAGAACTATGTTAAGAAAGATTCTGAAGTAGGGTCTAGGTTCAGTGGAAAAGAGTATAGTATTCTATTAGTAAGGTCTGCTTTAGGACAGAAAGCAACTTGGCAGAGAAGTGTGTAAAGGCCTCTTCAATGGTCTAACCTCCAATCTCCCCTTTCCCCTTGCAACCAGTATCTAACGCCCTCAATACAGATGCTAAAGTGATCTTCCTAACACATATGATCACATTAATCCCACCATGTAATACTCTCTAATGCTCCAGGAGAACAAAATGCAAAGCCCTTCATGAGGCACTCCCGCTTCTCTCTCAAGCTTCACCCCCCACCACGTCCTTCATATGTTATACCCAGGGAGCACTGGGCTACTCTAACTTTCCCAAAACTCACTGTTTTCTCACACTAGGCTCCCTAGAACAGGTTTTCTCAACCTATGCTGACAGCAAACTCCTATTCATTCCTCAAAACCCAGCTCAGGAGTGCACCCTGGGAAACCTCCCTTGACTCCCCCAGTAGACAGTGCTCCCCCTCCAGTGCTCTCACTGTACCTTTCAGATTGCTCCATTAAGCCCCCCTTGTATTACTGTGAGTCTCTTGAGGGCAGGAACACAATATCTAATTTTCCTCTGTGCCCTGAGCATGCATCTTAGACCTCAGCACAATCACAGGTGAAAATATTTGAATGGGTAAATGAATAGTTGAGAAAATGAATGAATAACTTTCCTTCCCGAAAGCATATGCCTGTTCATCCACCTTTGAAACCAGGCTGACCTATCAAATACACACATGATTCTGCTGACCAGCTCTTACTGAGGTCACGGCTAGGAGGAAGAAGTAATGGACGCAAACAGAGTGTCTGCCATCATGCAGCTTATAGGCTGGTGGAAAGACAACTCATAAGAGAGATAGGGGCGCCTGGGTCACACAACCGGTTAAATGTCTGACTCTTTGTTTCAGTTCATGTTGTGGTCTCAGGGTCATGGGATCGAGTCCCTCATCACCCTCCATCAGGCTCCACACTCAGAAACTGCTTAGGAGTCTCTCTCCCTCCACCCCTCCCCCACCTCTCTCTCTCTCTCTCTCTCTCTAAAATAAGTAAATAAATCTTTAAAAAGAGGGAGAGAGACAAATCCATAAGTAATTACAAAGGGGGGAGCTATGATGGTGAAGATTGGGATGGTAGGAAAAGGTGAACCGCTTAGTTGGAGTTCTGGAGAAAATAATAGGGTCCGGTGTGTAGGATACAAAGGAATCAGCTGGGGGAAGGGATCCTAGGCACACAGAAGAGATCTGTGAATTTATCAAGGCAGTAAAAAGCTTGGTGTGTTTGGAGCTGAAAAGTAACCAGAGAGATTGGAGTGAGTGAAGGAAGGGAAGCAGAGGTTGGGCTAAGGCGGGAGAGAGGCAGAGGTCCCATCACGCAAAATCTTATCAAAGTAAAGAGGTTGGATTTTGTGCTAAGGGCAATAGGGAGCCATAAGAAGGATTTGAGCAGGAGAGTGTCAAGAGCTGATGTACTTTCTAAAGAGGTCACTCTGACTTGTATGTTGTAAATGGTTCATTGAGAGACCATTGCAGTGACCAGGGCAAGAGATGGTGTTGGCTCAGCCACAGATGGTGGAAAGAAGTTGATGGCTTTGGCCCATGTTTGGGAGAGAAAGGCAGTAGTATATGATGTAAGCTTTGAAATCCATCTGGCTCCCTTTTCAAGCTGGGTTAGCACAGAACCCTGAACACTGTCCTTCATCATATGACACTACCCCCCACCCACCCTCCTTGCTCCTTTGGTCTTTTGACTGTAGTTGAGACAATTTCCTCCATCCAGGAAGAGAGAAGTAAACTGGAAGCCTCTAACACACTCAGCCTGACACCTAAGAACACAGGGCTGGAAGTTACTTGGGTGGCTGGGACCACTGCCCAACGGGAGCCCCTTGAAGTCACCAAGAAGCCCTGGCACCACTCCAGAGTAAGCCTGAATAGCGACTGTCCCATACAAAAGAGAAGATATCCCCCTTTCTACCCGTGCCTTGTTGGTAGTAGCCTTCAAATGCCAAAAATGGAGATTGTGGGCTCTTTAGACCTACGGAAGCTGCAGGGGGGAAAATGTATAGGGCAAAAGAAATTGACCCCATTTGGGTATGCCTGCTCCTCCTTCTAGGTCTTAGAGAGAAAATAAGATGAAGATCTTTACATCTAGTTTTTAAGTTGGGTGTGAGTTCATAGATGTTTGTTTTATCACCATACATCGCTTGGAAATATTCCATATTTCTCTGTGCGTATCAAATGTTACATTTTTAAGAGGAGGAAAGATAGCTCTTTTCAGGGGAAATGGTGGAACTACTTCCATCTGCTCCATATCCAACAAGCAAATAAGGTAAAAGCTGTAGCAAAATTGTTAGCAGCTTTGAGTTAATGAGCTGAGCGCTAGTAGACAGGTCAGAACAAAGGTTTAGATTCAAATTCCTGGTTCATTTATGCATTCAGGAAATACTGGCTGATGCATGTTCTGTACTGGGTGCTTGGAGCTGCCCGTGAAGAGTTTCCAGCCCGGGGCGGCGAGGGGAAGCAGAGCAGGAAACCATCAGGGGAGGACATGGCGACAAGTGCTGATTAAAGCCAGCCGGAAGGGCTTAGGGAAGGCTTCCCAGAGCAGATGACAAAGGCACTGATCCTACAGAATGCACAGCGGCGTTTCACGGGGACAGAACAGTGGTGGGCTGGGGCCAGCTGTGTATTCTCTCCAGCTTCTCTTTAGGCATCACACGGGTAGCTTAGAATCGGCTATGGCAGATGTAGTTTCACCACGGAAATGAGCAAATGCTAGTTTTTTTTCCCAGCACACAACTGGAGGTGAGCAAGGACGGACCCCAGGAGACTTATGCGGTGTATGACGGGGGTGGGGGGAGGGGTGGCGGGGAAGGTGAGGATAACGTCAAAGGCCATGGTGGACAGTCTCCAGGCCAGGACTTTGGGGGTAACCAGGCAGTCGGGAGTGCAACATACCTGAGTTAGAATCCTGGCTTTGCCATTTTCCCGTGGATGATCGAGGCACAGGTTTCTCGGCCTCTCGGCCTGAGCTCCGTCATCAGGAATCACGAGGCAGCTTAGAGATGAGATGAAGTGCTTAGCACAGCGCCTGTCACACAGCAGGTGCTCAACACCAATTACCTATGCGTAGGCTATAATTTCTTCTAAGTAAGTTCTACACCCAATGCGGGGCTCGAACGCAGAACCCCGAGATCTAGAGTCACCTGCTCCACCGACTGAGCCAGCCAGGCGCCCCTCGGCTGTAATTTTTTACTTAGTGTCTCAACGGTAAGAAGCAAATGTTGGCGGTGATTAAGGGAGAATATTCCAGTCCCACCTGTGCATGAATGGATGGATAGCAGCAGAAGGGCAGCTCCTCTGAAGAGAAGTGGTTTACCAAGTGCTCAAAATTTAAATGAAAATAAATAAATAAATAAATAAAAGCCCTCCAAATTGAAATCGTCATGTGAAAAAGCAGGAGACGGAGTTCAGTAAGGATGTGTTAACCCCTCAGCACTGACCCATAGTATGTTTTTAATAAATTACACTAGCTTTAGTCCTTATTTCGAGAAACTTTCTCCAGACGCCAGATCAACATGAAACATTCAAATGAGGCACGGCCTTTTTGAGTGTTCTCCTCAATGGCTGGTATCAGGGGAATTCTTTCCATGGCCGCTAGCTGTAGCATGAAACTTTCTCGACCCTGTGTAATGTGTAAGGATTAGAATGCCTACCCCTTCCACTGATTCTTTCCCTGGACACAGGCAGTTTCTGCATGTTTATTTACAAATCCTTCATCAGTCAAAGGTTCAAGGGGAGCCTTCTGCAATCAAGATCTCTCCCTCTCTGTGTCTCTCTGTCTCTGTCTCTCTCTGTCTCTGTCTTTGTCTCTATCGCTTTTGCCTTCACACTTGCTTCTCTTCTCTGGTACTTTTTTTTTTAATATTTTTATTTATTTATTTGACAGGCAGAGATCACAGGTAGGCAGAGAGGCAGGCAGAGAGAGAGGAGGAAGCAGGCTCCCCACTGAGCAGAGAGCCCGATGCGGGGCTCGATCCCAGGACCCTGGGATCATGACCTGAGCCGAAGGCAGAGGCCTCAACCCACTGAGCCACCCAGGCGCCCCTCTGGTACTTTTATCACCCTGAAAATTCTAGCAAGCTTGGCCTTCCTGAACTGCATACTCTGTCTTGTCCACTCAGTGAGACTGCTGGGCTCCATCTGGCCTTTGTCTCTCGCCACTAGCCTGGGACTCTCTCCAGCAGGAGGGAGCAGGAGACATCCTACGGCTCCCCAGGTTTGCTTCCCTTCTCCGAGGGTCACCCTCCTGCACCCTCTGACATCCCAAGTCGGGACACTTTTATTTTAATTTATTTGGATGTTTCATTGTTTAAGGCAAGAGGGTAAATCCAGTCAGAGCATGCCTAAAAACAGAAGTTTCCAGAAGGATGTTTTAAAGCTACAGAAAACTAGAGAAAGAGGACAAAGAGGAGATAAAATGCAAATGGCACATGGTAAGTGGTTACTAAACACATTTGTTGGGTTAAAATGAGCCAGCCACTGACTAAAGTCCACGTACATGTTTTATGGGGAGAAACAGCCCTGCCTAGAGCAGGGCGTGCAGGAAACACGGCCGCCCCTCAGACAGCGCCACGTTTCTGAGCACGCCCTTGCCATTCAGCAGAGATCTTAGGGAAAAAGAGTTGTGAACGAGCTGCAAACGCCAAGGAGAAGATGGAGATCCAAGCGGCTCGTTGGCAGGACAAAGGAACGTGGGAACAGGGAGGATCGTGACTTTGGAATAAAGTCCATCAGGGAGGATAGAAACCCACGCTTCTGGTGGAGGCCAACAACCATGACTCCTGACCAAGAGGCACGGTGCATGGTGAAGAGAAGCTGGTTACAGAGATGACGTCGGAGCCCAGGGCTGCCACGGACCAACTCCCCACAGTGGTATGGGCGTCCCCCACCAACAGATGGTGGCCCACTTCTGAGTTAAAACAACCTCTCCTCACCTCCTTCAGGCCTATATGTGCCATCTTTGTGGCGGTCTTGTTGGTCTGGTGGTGGGAAGAGAGATGTAAATACGAATCTCTAGGTAACTCAGCATTCGTACATATATTCTCCAATACTCAATAACCACACTCAGTGTTTATATGTGTTTACGTAAATATTTACTTACACGTATATGATAGTTTTATAATTAAAACCTGTTGGAATCAAATGAAGGAAGAGAGATGTAAATATGAATTTCTAGGTAACTCAGCATACGTACATATATTCTCTAATAGTCAATAAGCACACTCAGTGTTCATACGTGTTCACGTAAATATTTACTTACACGTATATGATAGTTTTATAATTAAAACCTGTTGGAATCAAATGAAGGAGGAGAGAAGGCAACGTCCTTGAAAGCAGAAGGCTGTGTGCTTTAGAACACAATACCAGGAAGCCTCTGGCATCTGTCTGCCTGGTTTCTTGCTAACATGAAGAAAACCGGTGCTCTCTCTGCTAGATTCCTGATGAACTCTGATGCCTCTTCACTTCTAACCCCACACCCAGTTCTATGTCTACAGGGTGACTAGCCGTCCTGGTTTGCCTGGGATGGGGACATTCAGTGATAAAACCAGGGAAGTCCCAAGCAAACCGGGACAAGTGGTCCCCCTACATGTAGGGATGGAGCAAAGCCGGCAGTCCTCACCACCCCCCGGCCCCTGGAACATAAACCATAGGAAAACTAGGACCCCAGAAGCACAACCACTTAGACCATGGCAAAGGAGAAAGAAATGAACACAAATTTTAAATCTGAGCACCTATTTCGTGACAGTCCCTGGGCTGGCTGCTTGGGTATAAGGCACAAAGACACACACAACAGGGCCCAGCCCAAAAAGGAGCTCTGAGCTGGGAGCACAGTGGCGAGGAGGAAAATGGATGGCATGTAAACAATTACACTCCCGTGTGTAACAGCTCCTGTTTACGGAGAGCGTAATCTTTGGACCAGACATTGTCAGTCCTCACGAGAGCCCTCTCCCTAGGAACTCTTCATGTTCCACCACCAGAGGAAGCTAAGATTCAAGCCAGTTCAATAATTTTCTCACCCTCTCAGTCCTAGCAAGCGATGGAGCTCATTTGAACCACAGCTCACCACAAAACTCATTCTGTTGTAGAAATGCAAAGGAAAGAAACTGTTCTCTCCACCTGGCAGGAGACAAATGAGAAAGGCTTCACGGAGGAGGTGACTTTTGCGTTGTATCTTTAAGGGTAGACAGTCTACCAGGTGGACAAGAAGGGGGAGAGAGGCATTGACCGAACTCAGTGGAGAACTCCCAATATTCTGAGACCAAGTAATATCCTAGCATAGCACGTTTCACCATGGAGACATGTAGGGGAGAGGCGTAATGGGCAGGAAGCAGAGTGGAAGTCGGATTCTGAATGCTGAGATGCTAAGGAGTTTCCAACCAACCCTGAAGGGACAGAAAGCCATTGAGTGTTTTAGGCAGGAGAGACACACAAATTGGATTCATATTTTAGAAACACACCATGATAGAGACGGAGGGAGGGTAGGTTGATCAGAAGCCTGAAACAATTATCTGGGGAGGAGATGCTGGAGAAATGAACTTGGGCAGGGTCAGTGGGATATATCAGAGCTAACAGATAGGAAGTCAGCAGGTCAGGCCATGTGTCAGTGGACTTGGAGAGCTCCTCGTTTAAGAGAATAATTGGGTGGTGGTACTTACTGTCTGCTATGAGATGAACGGAGGAGTAGCAGGTTTGGAGGGAAAGGTGACACTGGTTTGAGCTTGGCTAACCGTGAAACAACCGAAGGGAGATGTGCCCTAGGCATGGGAAAGGGTAAAAGTTCTGGAAAGAGGATGTAGTGCTAAAGGTACCCAGGTTGGACAAGATCCCTGGGACCTTGGGGATGTTTGCATGGTACGTTCCAGTGTCCCAACTTCCATGACATGACCAGCAAGACCCCAAGAACCTGCTCCCTCTACCACAGGTCTCCAACTCTTCCAGAGGACCCAGAAAGAATGGAGTGCCTTCGCAGAAACCCCAGTGTCTTATTAAGAAATCTGAAGCAACCCAGAAGCCTAGAGGTCGTGTCTGTGGTACATTCATTTCCTTGCATCCCCACACATGTTTCCAGTAGTCTCTTTGTCTGAAAAAATAAATCAAGGGAAAATAACACAGACTCAGCAATGATCATGTGCTGGGAACCTACCATCCTGGTCACATCCCATGAGTTAACTCATTTAGTCCTTGCAACAGTCTTGTCCCCATTTTGCAGCTGAGAACGTCAAGGCTCAAAGAGATCACTATGCTTCCCTGGGGCACAAAGCACATCAGTTCCTTGAGTACCTTTTGAACTCAAATCTCTCAAGTGCCAAAACCTTGGCCATGACATTGCAGCTCCCACAGGCCTGCCACAAAAAAACTGATGACGTGTGAGGACCCTTTCACTCTTCCTCAATGAAAGGAGACAAATATCTGAGAGGCTGGAATGACTGTCAACTGCATTGTCCTAGGGTGAACAGGTCTTCCTTTGAAATCTCCTTCTTCCCCTGGACAGAAGGGCGTTACCTCTCTTTAACTGAATTACCTTTTTAAAAACCTTACTTCCAAATACGGTCACAATCTGAGGTCCTGGGGGCCACAACTTCAACATATGAATTTGGAGGGTGACGCCGTTGGCCCACAACAGATACCTTCTGCAGAGCCCTTCTGCCCCCTGTGCTCAGCAGTGGGTCATCCTTCTGGTCGGGCCCTCTCTCAATCCTGCATCTCCCTGTCTGTTTCCACCCTCTCCGCCCTCACCACTCCCGCTGAGGCGATCAAGGAAACATCTTGGCCTGTCAAGCCAGGCCACAAGATGGTGGACTGTAGGCTCTTTGTTCACTGGCTTCATGGACCCACCTGTGTGGGTCCATCCCAAGGGCACACCACCCCAAGTAGAGGTACCTCAAACGTCCACACAGAGGGCGAGTCAAGGCCCTCTTTGTGGCTGTGTCATCGGGCAGGCAAAGGCATGCTTCGACAGAGCAGAACAGAGATGTCGTCACAGAGGCCGCCCAGGAATCCTGAAGATGGGCCATTAGCTGATGGCTGACTGAATCACCCCTCCTGACCGGACGTCCCGGGCCCACAGGTACAGGCCAAAGCTTGCAGGTGGAGCCTCCTGGACCAATCCACGTGGGGTGACCAAGCAATAGGCTTCAGCTCTCCCCCTCCAGACCCAGACACCCTGAGGGCTGAAAGAAGGAGCTAGTGTTAGCACACCCTGCGAGCCAGCGGCTTTCCCGGGCACTGCCTCATGCAGTCCTTATGGCAACCCCATCTTTAAAAAGCAGCTCGGCAAAGCCAAGTCACAAAGCTTGGAGGCTGATGGAGCGAGATTCAAATCCGAGTCTGTCTGCCTCCAACGTCTGTCCTCTGCTTACTCCACCTTCCTTGAAGAATCCTCATCCCTGATCTCCAAGGAGCGTGGAAGAGCACAATGAGCCCCAGAAGTCTGGAGCACGAATGTCGCTGTCCCCAGCATAAGGACAGATTCCGAAAACCGTAGGCGAGAGAGCTTGGTGACTGGGTTTGAGGAAAATTCACTCCGAGGTTTCTCTGTTTTCCAGCAGCTTCTGTCTCACAAGAAGCCAACCCCCGGCCACCCCCCAAAACAAGGGAACTCAGGGATGGCCACCATACTTGGAAGAGAGGGCAGGAGACACTGAGCAAACTAGCAGAGAAGCAAAGAGTCTTCCACCGGCCCCCCACCTCTGCCCTCCTCACCCCGACGTTTCTGCCACGGAGCAGCCTGCGCGCCCTGCGAGATCGGAGCATTTCACTTTTCTGCCTAAATTCTCAGTTAGCCTCACACTGTTGTTCAGGATAAAAGCCAAACTCCTCACCATGCCCTCCAAGGCTCCTCCCCGTTTCCTAAGACCCAATCCCTGCCTTGTCTCTCTCTGTCTCTGCACCCCTTTCTCTACACACAGGCATCTGAGGGCGGGACTGTCGCTAGCACAGAGAAGGCTGGGGGATCCAGTGGAAAAGCGACAAATCCAGAGCCGAGTGTGTGAGCCCCTGGTTTAACCATTCTCCAGGAGGTGACACGGGGCTGGGAGTCCTCCTGCGTCTCAGCCCTTCCCTAGATCCTTGGAGTGGTCCCCACCCTGCTCACCCACAGATGGAGAGAGACAGGGAGGAAACTTGTGAGACCAGGACGGAAAGGAAATGGGGGTAGGAGACACAGGGCAGGGGCAGGCCGGGCCCGGGAGTCTCCCGTCAACACCCAACTCTCTGAAGTTCACCAAAAGCAGCCTCAACGTGTCACCTGGATAGACGCTTATCTTTCTCTTCAGGTCTCTGGCCCATTTTCTCTGCATCTTTCTTTGCATCCCTCCCGTGCAAAACTGGTCTTATCTGGGAATCAAGGTGGGAGGGCAAGGAGGAGACAGTGGCATCATTTTCTTGGAGGGCAAAGTGTGAACTAAGTCCCCACTGGACGGTCCGCACGCCATCCCCACGGCCACCAAACCAGGGGCTGCAGACTGCATCCCCAGACTGGCCAAGGCATCGGAGACACAGGCTCTGCCTCCCCAGGAGGAGTGTCCGTTTTCTCCGAAGAGGCTCAGGAGCTTGGCTGCCGCCCCTGCACGTGCCGGCAGCCGGGGAGGGGGGAGAGGACGGACTGAAATCTCACTTGCTCAGAAAGAGCACATTCAGCAACTGTGGCGGCTCCCGGAGACACAGATCCGCTCCGGCTTGATTTCTCTCGGCCTTTGTCGCCGTGCAAAGAGCAAGAGCTATTACGCCCTGTCCCGCGGCCAAGGACTCACCTCGTCTGGCATGGGTGAAATGCTACCCTGGCCTCCAGGGTCGCCAGATGCGTCCTTCTTCCACACTTGAATTGCTGGGACCCTCACCACCCTGCCCCAGGACAAAGGAAACAGACCTTGTCCTGGCCATCCAGAGTTCCGAGAACTCAGTCCCTTCCAGAAAGTGAGCAAGGTTTGGACCCCATGGGGAAGGCTGAAACAGGGGCCAAGGGGTTCCAGAGAGTGAATCCATCCTCACCCCTCCCCACCTCCACAGATGGCCTGGGCTTTGAGAAAGGCTGAGGGAGCCTTTAAACCTCTGGCTTCTCTGGGTTCCTTCTTCTGAACCCCGGGAGCCCCAGGGAAGTATGAGCAGCTGCTGAGAAGGAGGGAGGGGGTTGCCTTAAGGTGGGAGGCCTAGTCTCCAAACGAGGAATTCTTGTGCCAGTGTTAGGAAGGCAAGACTCCGGTCAGAGCTGACGCAGAAACTCCTGGACCCTGCCAGGCTTGGCTGGGACCCCGAGGCTTCATGAAATGGGGTGAGAAAGAGGGAGACAGGCAGGAGATGCCGCTGGACACCATCTATCCACAGCTGGTCTCCTGCCCTCAGGGCTCCATATCAGCCCGGGGCTGGGCTTCTGCTTCCTACTGTTGGGCTCCCTGAATAGCGCACCTGTTGTTTCCATCTCCCATATGCCCTGGCCACTCCACGCTCCCATATTCTGCCCTCCTGCCTCACCTCAGTGTCCTGCCCCACAGCTCCCTGGGGGCCAAGACAGCCTCCTTTTTATACTCCCAGGGCAAGGATCCACAGGATTCGTCTGTTTTTCCTTCACTCGTTCCTTAGACAAACCCTACCGGCACTTTAATTTGCACACAGGGCTGTGCTCGGCTCTGGAGGTGAAAACTGACCAGCATCCCCTCTCTGCCCTCCACAAACTCATAAACTCCTAGAGAAAGGAGATCAGGATTAAAATGATGACAGTGAGATGGTAGCGTTCAACATTTTTAAGCACCTACTATGAGCCAGTATAAATGAAATATATACTACGACATCAAGAAGAATACGTACGACCCAGTCCCTAAAAGAGAAAAAGAAGCATCCACACATAATGTCTCAGTCTTCTGCAAATTCATCCTGGCTGAGAACCTGTGGTAGGGTCTCCCACCCCCAAGAAGGGCCGGCCAGGAGCACCAGGGAACAAATGCCTCTCCCACCCAGACCAGTTTTCAGCTAACAGCCCCGGTTTTCTCCCTTTCCGTGGCGGCGGGGCCGCTTGGAGCTGTGTTCCCCGTGTTCTCCTAAAGGCTCCCGCAGGGCTGTGTCCCAGTTGCCCAAAGCAACAACCTGCTCATTAAGGTCGGCTGTACCGGCTTTCCTTCCCTAGTTCACATACCCCTCCCCGCCAGTGCTTCCTGGGACCACCTCCCAAGGCAAGCCCTCACAGCCAAATCCTGATCTCAGGGATGGCTTTGGGAAGACTCTGGCCTCAAGCATCATGCAAAGCCTTCCCCACATCCTGGTCTCCACCTGCAACTTCCCACTTGACCTCCTGGAAGCCCTCTGCCCACCTCTGCCCAAGCTGGCTGCGGTGTCCTTCTCCAGCATGCCAGGGGCCCTGCCTCTCACCGTGGCCCCTCATGCCCTGACTCCAGCCTGGGACCTCCATCCCCATCCCTCCCCAAACCACTCCCAGATGCTAGCTCTAAAGAATTCTTTTATTTCCTCCAAGACAAATTTGAGTTCTGTGACTTCTAGGAAGCCACTCCAGCCATAGCAGCTGGAGTTGTAATGCAGGTGTGTGTCCATATGGGCACAAGCCCTGCTTCTTCTCCTTCCCTGCCCGTTATGGGCCAACCAAACCCTTGAACCCTCCTTGCATAAACTGAAGAAAAGCACAAAGCATAGGGTAGGGGACCAAAAAGTACTGAGAAACAGATGATTTCTTTACCTTTGAAATCTTTTCATGAGTTAGAGAAAAGGATAGATGTAGGAGACGGACAGAAGAGGAAGGAGCCAGCAAGGGCTCAGTTAGAAGCCTGGGAGGGGGAGAGGTGGGGGAGGGAGAGAGGGAGAGAGAGAGAGGGGAGGGAGGCAGGAGGGGAGGGGAGGAAGGAGGACAAAAGAGAAGAGAGAAGAGGAGGAAGAGCAGAAAGGACAGGAGGAAGAGGAGAAAGTGGGGTGTACTCAGCCTGAAAGGAGTGGCCACTGGGGAGAAAACAAATTATTCTTACTTTTTTTTCTGTTTTCAGTTTTGTGTCCTGTGAGGCCAACCTTTCTTTGTTTTGGGGTTTTTTTCAGGCTTCCATAAAAGGATCCCTGTTATTTGTGGATATCAGCAACGCCACGGCCACCAAACGGGTTATCTTTATGCAACACCGCATCTTACAAAATCTTAAAGTGAAGGTTCAAATCTCTATTTTAACCCAGAGACAGAGACCACCGCCCCCCATTCAGGTCCTTTCCTCAGCCTCTAATGACTTAACTGTCCAGCTGTCAGAAGAGGACAGGGCAGCGACCAGCCCTCTCCCTCCTCACCCAAGCCTGACAACCCACCCTAATGCATTGACCGTGGCCTTTGCTGGAGGGGCTAAATATAAAACTTTGCTGTGCTCCTCTTGTCAAAGTTAAAAGCCTTTCATGTCTGTGTTAATGTTTTTTCTGTCTGCTGGCTCCAGTGACAGATGCGGCATCGTGGGCTGAGTAACTGGGAGAGTGAATGGCTGGCAGGGGCCGCGGAGGTAGGGGTAATTTATCTCGGAGAGTTTAAGCAGGACGATGTGGCTGGGAACAGGAGGGGGCAAGGCTGTCACCTGATTACTAATTCCAAGATTTCTCCTCGGAGAGGGAGAAGGAGTGAGTGAGGCTGAAGGGAACAAAAAGCAAATCAATAAACAGGTTAGCGTCTGCGTCATTATTAACTCCCGGCCTGTCAGCACCCCATTGAAGCGATCGCTCCAGGCGGCCTCGGATTTAATGGTCAGTGCGATAGATTTACTGTAAATGTTATCAGAGGCAGGGGCGGGGGCAGGGGGCGCGAGGAGGCCTTCATTGACAAATCATTGGATTGCACCGGGATGCACGGAGCCATTTCTGACCATGAATATATAACCCAGAGCTTAGGTCCTGGGTGGCAGTTCCTCTCTCCGATTTCAATCCTGCCACACCCTCCTTTCCCTGAATCCTTCACTCCTGGAATGTTCCAGCAGCCAGGTGTCCCCTAAATCTTTCCAAGGGCCTCTTGATCTGGCCCTTGGAAAACCTGGGAAGGCCAGGCAGCAGGGTCTGCACCAGAAGCCTATGAGATCCAAGGACTGTCAGAAAGCCAGGAAGGAGTGCAGGCCCCAGAAAGGGGGCGAAGGTCTGAGGCTACATTCAAGCAGGTGGGAGACCTCTGAAAGGTCAGTCCTAAAGGAGGCATTCCCTGAGCTCAGGGTTTAAGGGCTGGGATGCCTTCTTTTGCCCTTCCAATCACTCACAAAGTCTCTGCTGCCTCTGATCCTCCCACCTCCTGTACTTACTAACCGCAAATGCTTTAGACCCCAAGGCTGGTGGGAGAACTTTTGACTGGTCCATTTATCAGAATGTCGGTTGCTGGCCTACTCTATTGCCAAGAGCCATGGCAGAACAGAAGTCCAGGAGCAGGGAGAAACAGTGGCCAGAGAGCACAGTAAGGAAGCCTGCTATTTTCAAGAGCAGGGCTGCTGTGTACAGTCGTTTAGGCTGTACACTGCACAAGTCTAGGAGACGTCATTCACGTCATAATCTGAGTATAAGGCAATCTCTGGAATAGTACAGCATGCAAACTTCACAGGCACATAAAGCAGTCCTACAAAGAGGCAATGCCAGTACTCACAGTGGAGGGTAACAGCCACCCACAGATCTGAATACTGAGAGCCTTTCCAATAGATTCCAACTAGAATCAGAAGGGACAAACTAGGCTGCCAGGCAGGGGTTGTCTAAACAATTGGAAGGGTTTTAAAAGACCTTAGGAACTTGGGCCATTGAGAAGAAGAGTGCTTTTGCTGACAGTTGCAAGAGGAAAGGACTGTGAGAACAGTCACCTCAGGGAAAGCAGACTTCCTGTTAGCCATGCTGACCATTTTCTTTCAAACCAAGCATGGAAACTCAAGGTCTAGCAGAGATTTTGCTCTACGGCTGGAGACAAAAAGCTTAGATGCTAAAAGGTTTCCCCTGTCAAGCACGGAGACTATTCCTGAGGTCAGAAGCAGAACATTTGGCATCTCGCTTGGATTCCCAAAAGTAACACAGAGAGATGGAGTCAAGGGGCAAGCTCAAACCCCTGTTTCCCTCCATATCACCACCCTGCTCCCCCACCCCACGCAGACCTGGAGCAAATAAGGCCTGTCTCAGCGTGGGTTCCCCTAAACGGGGTCCCTAAGACCAGGACTTGGAAAGAGGTCATTTGCCAGGGAGGTAAACCGAGAAGCAGGCCAATCAGGTTCCTTCGGTCCTTTATATCAGAGAGAGCTCTCGGGCATGGAGAAAGAGACATGGGGCTTAAGAGACCAAGGAAATTGGTTGCAGCTGCAGGTGGGCTCCAGGGGTCCCAAAGATGTGGGACAAGACCTCAATGGCATCTTCTGTAGGATCCAACCTCAGCTGCCACCAGGACTGCCCGACTCCCTACTCCCATTCCTCTCATAGAAAAAGCAGTGCCTCAGAACACCGCTGCTCTGTTCAGAAGCCCCGACTGCCATCTCCCACGGAGAGAGCCAGGAGTGTCCAGAATTATCCCTGATTGTTCCTTGAGGACTTGCCACCAAGCTTATGCCAAGGAGGATCTTTTGTCCAGGACTGTCCCACAGTGGCAGGTTTGGGGATTATTTCCTTGAGGCTAGGACACCTCCCACGCTTCCTGGGGTTACCCTGAAGTTTGGTCTTTATTTTGCTCCAGGACATTCTTGGGGGCTGGCCGAGAAGACAAACACCTAATTGTGTATGCAGAGCTTTACCCCATGGCACCATTCCCGTTTCACAGCTATCTCAAGAGCTCAGCCACAGAATCCAGGTTTTCCTAAAACATCGAGGTGATTTTTGACAGATCACATACCAGGGGCTTTCATCCGGGACCTGGGGGCCTCCTCAAGCTTTCCCCGGGATGAAAGTCACCTGCAGGGCTGGACAGATGGTGGCTACCCCCGGGGATGGCTATCGCCCCAGACCTATCCCTCCAGGCCTGGCAGGTTGGGGGCTTCCCTCTGTTGCTCATCTCCCGGTGGCCTCACGTTCCCTACTGAGTATCTCAGCCCTTCCCTCCGTGTAACCAATTCCCTACTTAAATTCTCTAAAGGGATTTTGAACCAGAGTGTTGGAAATTGTTAATGTGATTTTTATTCTTCTGTCTGATCCCTGACTGATGTGCGGGCCCCGTCTACATTTCCTACCCTTCTCCTTGCTTTAGTTGTTCTCTTTAGAACGATCACTGTCCAACAAACTACACACTTTTCTCTCATTCACGGTCTGTCTCCCTGACTCAAACAAGGGCTGGGAGTTCCTCTCTCTACTCACTGCTACTCTCTAGGGCCCCGCACTGTCCCTGGCACACAGAAGGTGCTCAGGGAATAACGTGCAGAAGTTGCCGGCCACTCCATGTGGGACCCAGACAGGAGCCTGCTGCCTCCGTGCAGACCCCGAGCTACCCAACCCAGAAGCCCCTCTGTCTCCAGCCGGGATCTGAAGCCCCGGGCTGCCCACCACTTGCCCCTGACAGGGCCTTCTGTGTGTTTGCCCAGTGAGGCTGGGGAGACCGGCACAAAGCAGGGGCTCGCTGGGGACAGCCACAGCCTTTACAACCTTGCCCCGGGGGAAACGCACAGACAGACAACAGCAGGACAAGTGAGGTCTGTGGGAGGGGAACTGGGGCCTCTGAGCTGTTTCCACATTTGAGGAGTTCAGCGTGCCTGTGGGTACACACACACCTGTGCACTTGCTCACACACACATGGACACACACATCTCTTCACCCACACAGAAGCCCATCAGAATCTTCTGTCCCTACTCACCTACATGCCATTCCCTCATGAGCTGAGCTGAGCCTCACCCAGCACACTGGGCTTCCCCCTGACTGGAAGCCTGGAACCTTCCCGTCCTCGTCTCCTCCAAGAGCATGTGCTCTCCGGCCCTTCCCAACACCCCCCTGTCTGCCCAAGGAGGTAGCCGTCAGGAGGTGGAGACCCCAGAAATGAGCCTGTCCTCCCTCCCAGAAGACCAGAAGTTTCTGTGGGGTGGGGTGAAGGACAAGGAGGAAACACCTCTGCGTGTCCTGAGACTGAGGGAGAGCCCCTTGGAGGCAGAAATGAGAACCCCATCCTCCTTTAGATTTCAGGGCGCTGTCCCTGAGGATTAATATAGACCTTCTAGAAGAGGGAGTGGGGGTGATGGTGTTTGTGGGGAGGTGTTTATGGGCGGTGTGTGTGGCGTGTGACGTGTGTTCACATGTGCTTGTGTGGTGTGTGTGTGTGTAATGGTGTGAGGGGGTGTACTGGGCATCGTATGTGTATTCGTATGTGTGCTATGTTTGAGTGTGGTGTGTGTGATTTGTGTGTATGTGTGACACATGTATGGTTTTTATGTCTGCCATGTGCATTTCTGGGGTTTGTGTGTATGTTTGTATGGCATATGTATCTGTGTGTTCAAGTGTTTGACTGTGTGGTATGTATGTCCGGTGTGTGTGGTATGTATGTGTGTGTGTGTGGTTTGTGTACACGTTCTGTGTTGTGTGTGGTGTGTAATACAGCATGTATCTATGTGTTTGTGTGTGGGATCTATACCTGATGTGTGTGTTTGTGGGCTCTGTGAGTGGTGTGTGTGGCAAAAGTGTCTGCGTGTCTTGGTATGTCTGGTATGTGTGGCCCGTGAATGTGTGTTTGGTCCATACACAGAACTACATGCTGTGCCCATGCGCTGAGGACAGAAGCAGGGCTCCAGCACCCCACACTGTCCAGTGGGAGTGGGCTCACCCAAGGCCGTCACTGTGGGCAGACACTGCCAGGCAAGTGTTCCCTGGAACACAGACCCCAGTCTGAGGGAAGGGGTGGGCCCTACAGACAGAGGGTGGGGGAAGTTAGACAAGGGGTTTGGGAGAAAACAGTCTCTGAAGATTGACAAGCCCAAGCAGGCCCACGGGGGACCCTGACCCAGAGGCGCTTCTCCAGGCCTTTCCTGGGCTCTGGAACCACCGCACCTTAGCAACCGTCTCAGGCCCCCGCCTCGCGAGAGCCCCATGGGAAGCCTGGCCCTGAGGCGCAAGCAGGCAGTGCAGCCCAGGCTCGAACTGGCCCGAAGGCAGGAGAGGAGAGCAGGGGGGAGGGGGAAGCCTGCCCACCACCCCCTCTGTTGGCACCTGGGCCCGAGCCTCCTTTTGGGGGGGGGGATGGGGGCCCCCTGCAGAGCCAGGAGGGGCAGGGAAGGAGCTGTGGCAAACGGAGGAGCAGGGTGCAAGGTTCTGTCAGACCCGGGTCCTGGCTGGCATCTGGAGACAGGCAGTGGCCTCCCAGGGGACGGTGAGCCGGACGGGAGTGCCAGCAGGGCAGGACAAGGTGACCTCCCCCAGCTGGCACTGGGCTCCTCATGGGCCTGTCACCCCCGCCAGCTTCCCAGCCCGAGCACAGTGGCGGCAGAGCCTGGCCGTCCATGGGGGATGTGCCAAACAATTACTTTCCTTATTGAATATCTGATTAATTATTCAGGAGCCACATCAATTATTCATATCTCATTTAAGCGAGGGGGGAAAAGCCACTGCCCCTTGACAGAAGTTTCTCAGCGCCTCCCAAGGCCCCGGGGACTGAGTCATCAGTGGGAGAGATGGTCACAGCAGGAATGCGGCACTGCCATGCATGGCAGCCACTGTAAGCCTCCTTTGGCACACGTGGCCACTCCGGCACCCACGCACCTGGTCACGCTGTCACACACACACACACACACACACACACAGCCCCCACCAGGTGCTAGCCAGCTACAGCAGTACAAACAGTGTGGAGACGTAAATGCTTGACATCCTTCTGATGCCATGGAAAGGGAGAGAAGTATGTGCTCTCGGAGGAAGAAGCCAGTTCCTCCATCCTGCAGGGCAGGGTCCCGCAAGGAAATGACATTTGAGTTCAGATTTGACAGAGGACAGGGCAGGTTGGTGCAGGGGTGTGAACAGCATGTGGGACTGGGGACAGTGGGCGACGCAGGAGAGAGACAGAGGAGAGGACGGAGACCCGTGAGCAGAGACCGGATGACCCAGAGCCTGGAGTTTGTCCCGTGGGGAGCCACTGCAAGCGCGGGGTGCCCAGAGGGACGCCCACTGGGGCGAGGGCCCCATTCAGCCACTGGTTCACCCACTCCCCCCATTCTGTCCAAGGGTGCCCACCGGCAAGGGGTACCTCCTGGGGTCATCTCAGCTGGGGCCAGGAGCCATGAGGCTTTTGAAAGTGGCTGAAGCTTTGCCACTTACCTCTCCAAGGTTCCCCAGTGGAAGTAGGGAGCGGGGTGGGGAGGGGCTCCAGAGAATCTTGGACTTTCAGTGCGGGGAGTGAGATTTACAGGTACTTTTTGCAGATGGAGAAAGGGAGGCCCAGAGAGGGGAGCCAGCAGCGGACTCAGGAGAGGCAGTGCGGGCTGCAGGGGATGGGGCCTGTGACTGCCTGTCCCACTGCAAACCCCGGGAGTTCAGAAGGCTGGGAGCCGGGGACAGGCACAGGCAGCCTCTCCACTCTGTCTTCCACCTCCTTTGTCTATCCATCACTCACGTGGTCTGTGCATGTGTGTCTTTCTCCTCCTCCCTCTGTCTGTCTGGCTCCACACTGCCCCCATCTCATTCCCTCCCCCCACCACCCCCTCTCTTGCTCTCTCTCTTCCCCTCTTCCTCTCACCCCATTATTCTGTCCCTCCCTCTCTCTCTACCCACCACCCATCTGTGCCTCTCAGTTTCTCGGGTCTTTGTCGCTCTCCCACTCCCAACTCGCTTCTTTTCCCAGACTTATCTTTCTCCCCACCCCCTCCTTACCCCTCACCTTCTTCTTTCTCCCCATCCCCAGGTGCATCCACGCCTGGGACCCAGCCCCTCAGCCTGACCAGACCCCGGCGCCCCACACCCCACTAATCAAATCTGTGACCTGATTCAATTACACCCAGCAAAAACCCAGACGTGTAACCTTGTTAATATCACGTTTATTAGAGGGAGGGGAGGAGAAAATTAAGATAGACTTCGTGTTGCTGCTAATTAGAAAAATTGAGACTTTACATCTGCGTAGCACTAAGCAACATGTGGTGGTAACAGATGTGGGCTCATTACACAGCTGCACGGGGCGGGGGGCGTGCAGAAAACGTGCCCAAGCCAGCCTCGCTCCTGAGCGGCAGCCACCTCCATGGAGCAACTCCCCCAGCAGGATGACACCCTTAGAAGCGAGACGGCCACAGGACCTGGAAGAGGAGGCCGTCTAGTCCAGCAACTAAGACCCCCAGCCCCAGAGTCAGATCAGAATTCAGACCCTTGCTCTATTACGTGTGAGCTGTGTGACCTTGGGCAAGCCCTTAACTTCTCTGTGCCTTGGGTTAGTAATTTACACAGATGTCCTCAATGCCAGCTTCACAGGCCTGTGGGAGAATGAGATGAAATAAGGTGAGTTAAGTGCTGAGCATGGGGTCTGCACATGCTTGGACCTCCCGTGCTGGCTGTGGGCAGGGGGACAACCAAGCATCATAGCTCCCCAGCATGAGGCATGTCCACCCCTTTGTTCATGCCTCCACACCCTACCCCTGACAAAGGCCAGTAGGAGCCAAGGCTCAGCCCACCAATCCCTGGGGACTTTGTGGGTCGGAAATGACCCCACTGCAGAGCTCTTTAAGCTTGGGTTTGAGACTTGCAAAGGAACGATGGAGGAAGGGGAAGGGGCACTGAAATGCCTACTTAGGGGGCCAGTAGAGGGAAGAGGGTGAGGCCAGAGATTGTGGATGGACAGAATTATCAGGTTTAGCATTAAAAAATAAATAAATAAATAAATAAATAAATAAATAAAAATAAATAAATAAATACCAAGGATACCCAGTTAGATTTGGATTTCAGATGAATAATAAGTCATTAAGCATAAGTATGTTCCATGCAATCTTTGGGATATACTTATGCCAAGCAATGATTCATTGTTTATCTGAAATCCAAATTTGACTGATCATCCTTGATCTTATTTGGTGACCCTAGATGGAGAGTCAGAACAAGCTGGAACTGGAAGAGGGTCCAGGGCTCCCCTGATCCCACTAGACACAGATAACCAGCCACGGAAGGGGTGGGGCTGGGGGTGAGAAGAGGCTAGGAAGCTTCCCCTCCCTGTGCCACCCTAGGAGCTGAGTGCAGGTCTACCCCACCCTGCATGCTTCTGTCAGAGCTGTGTGGAAAGGGATTCTGGCCCCAGATCCCTTCAGGTGGTTGGGCCCTGGAAGTGGGGGGAGCCCACCTTCTACCAACAAGACAACCCACAATCAGAGCCATATGATAAGTGAGACACGAAATCTCTTGAAATGTTGCCCTTTTGTCTCCCTCTGCACCCAGTCAGGGCACCCCCTTAGGCCCTGGATCCCCTGATGGGGCACCCCTATAAGCAGTTAGGAGCACAGGCACCACAGGAGCCCTTTGGGGGCTCGCCACCCCATATTTGCAGGACTGCACAAAAGGGCTCATAAAAGCAAAGGAAAATCCCTTCAGGGCCTCATGAAAAGTCCACTGCTAAGGGGATTCAGGGCAAAACAAAGGCTGGGCCTCCTTCTCCCCCAACAGGGCCCTTGAGGCCTACCCTCTTCTGGTCCACATGTGGGGTCAGAACCAAAGGGAACCAGGGATGCAGGGAGATGAAGCAGGGCTGACAAATACACTGGGGATTCTGGATCAGGTGGCAAGGTGGTGAGGCCCAGGGTGTCTGTGAGGTGGGAGTGGGGACCAGCCTGGGCTAAGGTCTCCCCAGGGGCACCACCCCACAGCCGGCCTGGCTAGTCCTCATAACTCCAAAATGGAGAGCCTGCGACCTTCCCAGAGGTGAGCCCTGCACTGGGGCCAGGAGAGGCTGCAGAGGTTCACTTAGGTCCCCGGAGTTGAGCACAGGGTTTCCCACAGGTGAGCACTCCCTGCCTGCTGGGCAATGTTCAAAACACTTAGCAAATAGCCACTCATTCACCTGCCATATGCTGGCTGCCCCCACACACTGCCCCCATCCACTCTTCAACCTTCTCTGACATGCACAGTGCCCCAGGAAGCTGACCTCTTCCTGCTGTGCCACCCTTGCCCTACAGTCCTGGGGTGCTTTCTGACAGTGGGAGGCCCCTGGAAGAGGTGAGTGGTCCTGCTGGGGGTGCAGCCACGGCTATAGATCAGGGGAGACGAGGAGGAGTTCCGAGACTCCAGCTCTCATGGCCTCTGGAGACACCTCTCTCTCCCTTGCCCCTCCAGCCTGGACAAGGAGGAGGGCTCCTGTTTTCTGCTCTTGCTAGCCCTAGACCTTACCATCCCCTATGTTTCCTTAATCCTGCCCATGCTGTGTAGATTGTCCCTTCCTTCCGGACATCCCTTTGGGAAAGCCTCTGGAGTGTGCCCTTTCTGTCCTTCCAGGATCTTGACTGATCTAAGAGTCCCATGAAGCAGGTTATAATTATCACCCCCATTTCGAAGATAAGAAAACGGAGGCACAAAGAGGTTAGTAACTCGCCCAAGGGCACACCAAGAGGTGACTAACCCTGGTCACTGCAGGCCCAGTTCCTTCCCCCCATACCTCTTGGGACCTTCCACACACACGCCTTTCTCCTGTCTCCCTCCTTGAATCCCTCCCTCACACTACAAGGCTGGGCTTTCAGATGATCCAGGTTCAGATTTTATCTGATCATTGAGTAAATGAGTCTTTGGTCTCAGGAACAGGAAGGCATGGAGGATTCCACTCCCAGAGCCTAATGAAGCAGGGATAATGCAGGCCCAGGTCCCACACCTCAGAATTAGGATTACAAAACCTATAACCAAGTCCAACTCCATTCACGAAGACAGTTGTGGGGTAAGCCATGGCCGGGCACGTGGTGAGTTCCATTATCCTTCCAAACCACTGCACAGAATGGCCTACAAGAAAGAATTATCCCGTCCAAAATGGCAATAGTGCCAAGGGTGACAAACTTAGGTTTCCTGACTCAGAGAGGACCACAGACTCTCAAGGCTTTCAGAGAACATTGGTCCTACTACAGTTAAAGATACTGAGGACACAAGAAGACCTCAAGTCACTGCCCAGTTAGATGTAGCCAGCATCCAAGTCCAAGTCAGTGTTTTTAGTTCTAAAGTCTAGCACAGCACTTTGCACTGTCCAAGGCAGATGCTTGCTGACCCAACCTCTCACTTCTCCAAGAGGGTTCTCAGTTGGTCCTCAGCTGCCTTTCCCTGCCAGAATGAGCTGAGATCTGGGACAGTGAGTCCTAAGGACTTCTTATCCCTGGAAGATGCATCCAGAGAGCTTTCCTTTGGAGTTCCTCCCTCCCCACAAAGGCTCTTGTCAAGGACAATTGCTTGTGCTCACACACACATGCTTTCAGTCACACGCACACACAATCTACAGCTAAACTGTGACCACAGGGGTGGTAGCCGCCAGATCATCCACATTCCTGTATTGGTCTCAAAGGGATCCCCATGGAGAGCCCCGCTCTTATTCTGGCAGTGTTCCTAGTGGTCTTCAGAGCTGTGCAGAGAGCCTTGCCAAGGGCAAACTTTGATCCTTTGAGGGGAGAAGTGATTTTAGAAAGAGCTCCTGGCCACATGTATTCAGCTATGCTCAATGGGAGAACATACCAGACCAGCCCATCCAGAAGAGCTCTCAGAGGGAGCTGTATATGGAGGTGAAGGTTTTGTGAAGTGGTGCTGGAGGTGACTGACGGGGAGCCAGGGCCTTCCCCATGGGTACGTGATCCCATGCTGGAGGCATGACCTGGAAGGCCAGAGGCAGAGTGAGCCAGAGGCCAGCCACAAAACCACACACCCAAGGAGAAGGCAGATCCATGGCTCTCGTCTTCCATCCTTTGATCTCCTGACAGTGGCTCCCATTGGCAGAACCCAATGGGAACCCTCCAAGCAAGTCCAGGGGTCAGCCTTTTGGGGCCCAGAAAAAGCCAGCGAAATGCACTAGGGAGAGAAGGAGGGCAAATGGAAAATCACAGGCACACTTGTCCTCTTTGACCAAAAGACGGTCACTAATCCTAAACTCGGCTTAATTAGCCCTTGCTCTCCTAAGACTCTAAATCCCAGCCACTCATTCCCATAACCGTGCCTGTGCCACAGTCACACCAGACAACACAGAGGGGCCACAGTAAGGGGACATCAGCCAAAGAGCCCTCGTCCTGTCCCACTCATCTCCACCTTCAGGACAAGTAAGGCATACCTCACCCATGAGCAAAGGATGTCTCCAAGCCGCTCCCACTGATGGCTTTATAACGGGGTCACCTGGACATCTTAAATCATGCTAATGAAGCACAAGCACCCCGCGTGGGGTACTGGCAGGAGACCACACCATTGCAATGGCCAGAGGGGAGACCTTTTTATTTCTTTTCTCCAGAAATGACTCAATAAATGCTTTTAGCATCTTTTTTGAAATTTAAAAAAAAAAAAAGGAATGAAATGTAAGAAGCATATTAGCATTGCTCCCATTTTCAATTAGCCCAAATGATTGTGTTAAAAGCTATTAATAAAGCACTGTGAGTGGAGGCCACTGGTGGAGGGCTTCAGCAGGGAGCACTTGGCAGCCCATAGCGGAGTCTTGTGCAGCTGCTGAAGACCCCTCCTCGCCTTGCCCCAGAAGCCACAAGGACCCGCCACGTTCCTGCCATGCATGGAAGGGTGGGGTGGTGGGCTGGAAGCAGGTAAGATCTGAGAGGAAAGGCAAGGTTCTTTACACCCATCATGCCTGCTCACACCTGGGAAGAAAGGAGAGCCTGGCTTGGAGTTAAACAACTAAATATCTGGTTCTATTAGTTCCTATCAGGAAAAATGGCCACATGCGCCAAGCTCAGGTCATCCTACGTGGTCAGGCCAGGGACATCCCAGGTTAGACATGGTTGTTTCCAACTCAACGGCCTGCTCAAACTCTCCTGTGCCGGCTGCAGCCCATTAGTAGCGGCTGCCTTGGTGTTCTGTGCGAAGATGTGCTGAAAAGGATCCTTTTGTCCCTCACTGGGAAAAGTGGCTTAGTTGATTAGTGAGGTCTACTCAGAAATTGGCACAGAGGCAGGTGATAGGTTTGCTGGGCAGCCACCAATCCTGTTGGGAGAGTGGCCACCCCTTGGTTCCACCCGCCAGCTAGAGGCACCTTCCATTCCAACTCTGCTCAAAGGAGCCAGACCCCTTATCCTTGGCTCCTCTCACCCTGGGCCTTACTTCTGGGCAGACAGTGCCCATGGCAGATAGGGGCCTGGACTTGGCATTTCTGCCCAGTGCCCAGCTGAGCACAAGTACTGGGTTTTGTTATTCCCAGCCATGCTGGAACTAAGAGGAAGGAAGGGGAAGATGGAATCATTTTTTTTTTCCCCTGCCTGGGAGATTCTCAGTCCAGAATCAGAACTCACCCTTCTGGTCCCCACTGGTGTCACAGTCCTAGTCCCATCTCCCCTGGATTCGTGCAAGGCTTCCCTAGATTTGCCTGCCTCCAGACTAACCCCACTGAGGGCTACCCTCTCACTATTCCAGAATATTCCACCAAGCACAGTTCTGACCATGTTTCCCTCCTGCTGATGATGCCTCCATGGCTCCCATTGCCTCCACATAAAACTCACCTCCCAGCCTCACCCCTGCTCACCAGGTTGTCCAGCCATTCTGAACTCCCTGCCATCCTTTGACATTATCATGTGTGGTGGCACCTCCCGTCTGTGTGCTTGGAACTCTCCTTCTGCCTACACCCTGATAGGTAGCTCCTGCTTCTGTGCAGAAGTCCAACCCAAAGGTTACCTGCTCCCCAGTGCCCCTTGGAATCTTCTAGGTAGTATAAAACTCTCACACCTGGATTGTCACGGTCTGTTTACAGTCTCTCTCTCCCCTACATGACCATGGCTGATGACACAAACCACCATTCAATGCAGAAAGGCCCATAAATGCCCAGCGGGAGCCCAGAGGCAGGCCCCACACTGAGCCTCACCCCTATCATCTCCTAGTCTGTCTTCATCCCAGACTTGACAGCCAGCTAAGCAGGGCCCCAAATGAGAAAGGGATGCCAAAGGAACGCAAAAGGTCTAAGGCGAGGTTTCAGGGAGCTTCCAAACCAGGACCACATGGCCATGTCACATGCTGTCTTTAGGCTACCCCCCCTACAGAGGAGAAAGTCGCCACTGCATTCCGAACTCTAACCCCACATCCCTCTCTCCACCCCTCACTCCACACATCAGACTGGATTCCAGAACCAAAGGAAGGGCTGGCTGTGGACCAAGGCCTGGGGACTAAGACAGACGTGGATGGCTAAGCAGTGTGGCCCCCACAGGGACCCAGCTCCAGACGGACTAAAACACCATCCCTGGTCACTAATCGACTCCCACCCTCCCGCCCTGTGATTGATGGTGGGCAGACACATCAAGCTCCCACATCTCCTCCTGCGGAGGATTTTTTTTTTGTTAGGTTTTGCTAAAGCAACCTGCAAATTAATTTAATATCCTCCTTTGGTTGGGAGCTATGAGACGGGGCCCGAGGCTGATGATGCATGAACCATCGGTGGCAAGTATTTAATCTCTGGACAATGGATAGAGATGTTAGTGCATGCCACACTAAATTCTATTTACGCTGCCTATTAAGGGCAGTCAAGCTGAAGGGAATCGGTGCACATTACAGGCCCTAATGGGAGAGGAAGCTCCACAACAGTACATTAAAGGCGGAAAATGAATTAGGAGGGGACCGCGGAGGAGAAAACAGGCAGGCCAAGGGGCCGTCTGGAGATAACTCTTCTTGACAGCCCAGCACACACGACCAGCCCCGTGGGTCAAATATCCCAGGGAGAGAAGCCCTAATGGTCCCCCCCAAAGACTTTATCTGTGGGTACCACTCCACCCAGGGCCCAGGGACATGGGAGCTATGGTCCTGCAGGTGAAGAAAGAAATGTTGGCATTATCTCAGCCCACCAACATGGCCACCATGCCCATTCCAGGTGGGCGCATCAGAAGGCCTAAGGCATTCCCCATCCCTGCAGGCAAACTGCCACTTGCAATCCTCCCACAGGCAGAAGGAAGGAAGGGCAGGTCTGCGGGCTCCTGCTGCTGCTGCGGCTGCTGCTGTGACATTATTGGGCAGACTCTGAAGACCGCAGGTGATGTACGAGAGAACTGAGTTACAGATACTTTGGATCAGTCGTGTGATCTTTTCAAGCCTCAATTCTCCATCGGAGGCAGAGTCACGATAACACTCACCTTCTCAAGTAACGTGAGGGTTTGAGTCTTTCTGGGCTCATGCAGTAACTCAGTCCTCCCCTTGTTTGTCTGTCTCCCCTCCGTTGTCTTGTTTTCCCAGGACCCAGCATAGAGCTCTGCACGGAGAGGGGCATCAGGCAATGCTTGCACACTAAAGAAGGAATTTGCCCACAGTCACCCAGCAGGTGAGCGCCTCAGCGGGATTAGCACCAGATCTGTCTGACCCCATCACACCTCTCTTCACAACACCCCTCCTGGAAGCGGGTAACTCCTGGGGTACTTGGGAAAATCTGAGCAAATATTCTCCCCTCAAAGCTAGGCTGCAGAGTATGGGTTCTACAGGGGGTCCCAGCCTCCTGCTTCCTGCAAGGTGAGTGTGGAGAACAATTTTGAGGCTTAAATGCAGAGCCTCTCATAGAGGTGATGCCTGTAAGGGGCTAGTATTTCTGGGCTCACAAGTTAGGGAGGAAGGAAGAGCAAAATGGCCCAGGCTTCCTCAAACAGGATGAAATGTTAGGACAGCACCATCATGGGGAGATGTTCACAGTTAGCCAAGCTCTGCACCCAGAGCACTTACAAGATGCCTGGAAGGACATGGGGTCCTGGGGAGAGGGATAATGACAGCCTCTGGGAGCTGCCCAAACTATCAGAAGTGGCTAGATAGGCATGGCCTTCAGGACGAGCCCCCAACTCCCTAATACCTCCACAATACTTAGGGTCAGGCCCACCACATCTCTCCCCTACCCCTTGCCCACTGTGTTCCAATAATACCAAATGACCTGGAGTTCCCAGCTTCCAGAATGCACTCTGACACCTCACACCATGCCTCTTCACTTGTTCCCTTTGTTTGAAATATCCTTCCCAGGCGCCTGGGTGGATCAGTGGGTTAAGCCTCTGCCTTCGGCTCAGGTCGTGGTCTCAGGGTCCTGGGATCGAGTCCCGTATCAGGCTCTCTGCTCAGGAGGGCTTCCCCCTATCTCTCTCTGCCTGACTCTCTGTCTACTTGTGATCGTCTCTCTCTCTGTGTCAAATAAATAAATAAAATCTTTTTAAAAAAAAAGAAAGAAAAGAAATACCCTTCCCTAGATCTCCTAAACTATTCCCACTTGTCCTTAAAGACTCAACCATCTCTTCCAAGTCTTCCATGAACCTCAGAGGCCAAGTCAGGTGCCCACCAATTACTCTGCAACAGTGCCCTATGCCACCTGCTCATAGCATTTACTGTACTAGGTGATTATAATCAAGACACATACTTCTGCTTTGTTCTATATTCCCGATTCTCACACAAGACAGGCACTTGGTAGAGCACTGCAGGTAGTCATGGAGCTGAACTGAAGTGACACTGGTTCCAGTTGGCCATTATGCACAAAAGTACTAGAGCCCTTGCCAGGGAGATGACATTCAGACAACACCATCAAGTGTAAAAGCATTGGGTTATATAGGCTTACATGGCACTGTCAACAGCCAACTATATTTGTCAAAAACTAAAAAAAAAAAAAAAAAAAAAAAAAAAATTACTTACTAACCATTGGGAGTAAGCAGCCAAGGCAGAACTCAGGGGAACATGTGTAGTCTTGACTGCACCAATGAGAGAACAAGGAATGGGAATAAATTACCTTGAAGGATTTCTGGGTAAATTTATGACAGATTAAAAACACATATCCAGCTTCCACAACTTTATTGCTATTGCCTTTCCTATTCTCTCTGTCCTGTGGGTTCTGCCTTTCAAGAAAATCCCTCTGTATTGTTTCCCTGGGGGATGGGACCAGAATGAGCACACCTGCTGGGATGAGGCAGCCCTGGGAAAGTGCTTTTCTCCAGCTTCAGGGTAGCTGATCAACTGCCCCCACTGCTAGGCTCTGAATCAGTCACCACACTCACTCCCAGCCGTTGGCAGAGGACAGAAGAGATACTAAGTCAGGGGTATTCCTGGAAGACATGAGACTCCTCTGACAGTTTATTTAGCCTCAAGAACTGCCCCCAATGGCTTTGCTGAAACTTTCTTGGCACTGCACATCATTCGACTGCTTTTTTGCTACCCAACCTTCTTTCCTTCCTCCCCTCTCTCCCCCCTCAAGTGATTAAACATGCATCATGACTTGACAGCTCTCCCAGCCTCCTCCAGTTTCCTCCCCATTTGCCTCGTGGGTGTCTTCCCCAATAACTCTCTTGCATCTTTAATCTCATCTTGGTGTCCACTTCTTGAAGGACCCAAACTGAACATACCCAAGAAAACTGGATCCTAAGCCAACAGTGGGCAAAACTCAGAACCAACCTGATTCTCCTTGGAATTTCTGAAAGATTTAGGGATTGAAGGCATCAAGTACCACTATATGTGGGGAGTGAAAACTTTTTTTCACTAAAAGAAGGAGAATCTGTAAAAAGCTTAGAAAACACCTGGCCAGGAATGCAAAATGGTGGGGCCACAATGGGCAATGGTATGGAGGTGTCTCAAAGAATTAAACACAGAGCTACGATATGATCCAAAGATCCTGCTTCTTGGTATTCATTCAAAAGAATTGAAAGCAGGATCTCAAAGAGATAGTAGCATCCCATGTTCACTGCAATAGTGCTCACAGCAGCCAAGATACGGAAACAACCTAAATGTCTGTCAACAGATGAATGCATAAAGAAGATGTAGGATAGATATATAATGAAATATTATTCAGCCTTAAAAAGAGAAGGAAAGGGGTGCCTGGGTGGCTCAGTGGGTTAAAACCTCTGCTTTTAGCTCGGGTCATGATCCCAGGGTCCTGGGATGGAGCCCCACATTGGGTTCTCCGCTCAACGGGGAGCCTGCTTCCCCCTCTCTCTCTCTGCCTGCCTCTCTGCCTATATGTGACCTCTGTCTGTCAAATAAATAAATAAAATCTTTAAAAAGAGAGAGAGAGAGAAGGAAATCTTACAGTATGTGACAACAAGGACTAACCTTAAGAACGTTATGCTAAGTGAAATAAGCCAGTCGCTGAAGGACAAATTCTGTGTGATTCCATGTATATGAGGTATCTAAAATTGTGAAATTCAATGAAGCAAAGAATAGAACTAGAGTTGCCAGGGACTAGAGGTGGAAGGGGAATGAGGAGTTGCTAATCAATGAGTATAAAATTTTGTTTGTGTAAGATGAGTAAGCTTTAGAGATCCAGTGTAAAACACTGTGCCTATAGTCAGGTTGGGTCCAATCCACAGTATCTCTCTCCTATTCCTTGCACTCTTCACTCCAATAACACTAAGCTACCCAGAGCTGAAAGCCAGAAGTTTGAGGAACAGGGGAGGTAAGTGATGGGCCTGACCTGACCATAGGCAAATGTTGAGATAACATACTGTACTGTACACTTAAAAATCTGTTAAGAGAGTAGATCTCATGTTGAGTTTTCTTACCACAATAAAATTTTAAAATAAAAGTGTCTGGAACACAGTCATTGTATAAATGTTTGTTGAATAAATATAAATAAAATTTATTGAAAGTATTTTTAAGAAACAGAGTCCTAGATCTTCTTCGTACTCTTTCACAGAGAAGCCATTGTTTTTGTCCTATCTCAGCAGATGAGTGGAGACTTTTTTTCCAGAGATTATAAAACAAAAGAACTCTAGAATAAAGATGTCAGGCACCATTAAGAGCAGGGTTCCTGACCGAAATTAGGAGAATCAGGGAACTTACACACTTGGGATGTTGAGGTTTCCCCATGGTGTTCTCCCACTTGGCTCTCAGAACACTGACCACCAAAGCTTAGTTTCCAGGTAGGAAGGAGACTGAAAGGATCTTCTCTAGGAATCTAGCCATCCTAAAAAGAGATTGCTTAAAATGATGACTTCTGAGATTGCTCTACCAAATAAGCTACAGGCCATCCAGTGGGAAAGCTTGGAGTCACCAAGGCCCACTCACACACCGGAAGTGTCCAATCAGCTGGTTAGTGCTCCCTTCTTCAATGAGAATAGACCACCAATAGTCAACAGACATCTGAGAAAGTCCCCTGACATGGAAGACAGAGACCAAAGCAAATAAATGCAGGTCAAGAAGCAAGTAGAAGAAAGCAGAAATTATGCTATCCAAAAATAAATAAATATATATATATATATATATATATATATATGTATATATATGTGTATGTATATACATATATATGTATACATATATACACATATATATGTATACATACATATATATTTTTATGTATATATACATACATATATTTATTTATATAAAGTGTCCAGAATAGACAAATATAGAGACAAAAATAGATTAGTGATTGCCTAGGTCTGGGTATGGAGGAGAGGTTTGTGGAGTGGTAAGTAAAGGAAACAGAGTTCCTTTCAGGGGTGATGAAAATTGATTGATTGTGCTGATGATTGCACAACTCTGTGATTATATTAAAAACCATTGAATTGTACATTTTAAATGGGCCAATTGTTTGGTATGTGAATTAAATCTCAATAAGACTGTTATAAAAATATATGTACATATTATATATCATATTATAATATGTATTATATACATAGTATCTTAAGAAAAATTAGAAAAGAGATTACCTCAAACAAATGTAGAAAAATATAAAAAGGAATATTCCAAACAGTTAAAAAGGGGGCCTTAGAAATTTAAAATGAAAAAAAAAAGAAAATTTAAAATGCAGTATATTTTAAATAAAAACATTCAGAAGACTAAGAATATAAAAGGAAGGTGTTCCCCAGAATATAGAGCAAAAGCACAAACTGGAAAATAGGACAGAAAAGAAGAGAAAATTAAAGAATATAAATTATAAGAATTCCAGAAAGAGAGAGCAGAGACAATAAAGGAAGAAAGTTATCAAAATTATTTACGAGAATTTCTGAGAACTGAAGAATATGAATTTCCACTGAAAGCATTCAGAGAAAGGATGAAAACAGTCTCATACCAGGCACATTATAGTGAAATGTTAGAAAATGTAAAGGCTTTGGATACAAAGAGAAGATCCTCTAAGTTTCCTGAGAGAAAAAAACAAAACAGATCAAATAAAGGATCAGAAATTAGAAATGTTTCCAATGTCTCAACAACCAGAAGATGATGGAATAGTGTGTCTTAGTTATCTATTGTTCATAAAATTTGGCAGCTTCAAACAACAATAAACACTTATATCACATGGTTTCTGTAAATCAAGAATTCAGGAGTATATTAGCTGGGTGGTTCTGGCTCAGGGTCTCTCATGAGGTTATAGTCAAAATGATGGCCAGTATTGCAGCCATCTGAAGGTTTGACTGGGGCTGGAGGACCCACTTCTAAGATGTCTCACTCACATGGCTCACAAGTTGCATTGGCTGTTGGTGGGTGGTGTCATTTTCTCGTCATGTGAACATCTCCAAAAGGCTGCTCCTCATTACACAGCAGCGCACTTCCCCCAGAAAGAGTAATCCTAAGAGAGCAAGGCAGAAGCCACATATCATTATGGCCATAATTATTGGCTACACAGATCATTTCTATTAAATGTGCGAGGGGACTATACATGAATACCAAGAGATAAGAATTATTGTGGGCTATTTTGGAACCTGCTTGCCAAAGACTGGCTTCAAAATTATGAAGGAAAATATTCTAAACACACAAATAAACAAAAATGTACTCTCAGCCAAATATTCAAGTGTGAGAATAAAATAAGGATACTTTCAGACATGAGAAGTCTTTAGTTGTTTACTCCTTATATATCTCTTTAAGACACTACAAAAGAAAGTGCTCCACCAATATGGGTATGTAAGTCAAGAAAGAGGAAGATAAGATTCAGAAAACAAGAAATCCAACCCAGGAGTATGACACAATAGTTCACTTCCCCCTCTGTCAACCTGGCTTTGGGGCAAGACAGACTGGGATTCATAGCATGGCTTGGCCACTAATTGCCTGTGTATTTGTGTGTTCTTGGGTTCAGGGAACCCTGTATATATACATATACAGAAAGGGAGAAGGAGAGAGAAAGATATTGAGAATATAAGTTTCTATGTGAAAAAGATCAAATGAGATAACGTATATGAAATTACCTAGCATACAAGATGTTCTCCATAAATACCAGTTTTCTTTCTTTTTCCTTATCCAGTTGGGATAAATGAAAAAAGAGAAGAAGAGGAGGAAGGAGGGAGGGGGAAGAGGAAAATAGTGGTGATGATTTTGAAGTGTAGGATATTGGCAATAATGATGATAAGCTAAGATTTTTAGCATATCGCCTCATGTAATCCTACAGAAACCCTGTAAGACAGGTGCTATTATTAGACCCGTTTTGCAAATGAGGAAACAGGCATAAGGAGTTTCACTGAGCCTTCCAAGGACATAAAGGTCATCATAGAACGAGGACTGAACCCAAACAAACTTCAGACCCAGGAATACAACCACCTTTTAATGGTACACCTGACCATGTCATTGCCAGAATCTTGGAAACCCATCCTTGTAGCCTCCATGGAACCAACCACACCTCACCGATGCACCCCACTGCCCTCTGTCCCTCCTAGCAATTCCATTTTGAATTCATGTAATTCAACACACATGGGTTGGCCAACACTATGCTGGGTGCTGGGAGTACTGAGTACTGCCCCAGAGAGTCATGGTCCCTGTGCCCCCAAGGAGGAGTCTGACAATCAATATGTCACCACACACAGTGTAAGTGTGCAAATGCAGTCATGTCTCCATGCTCTCAGTCACCTGCAGGGGCCTACCATGACTGCAGGGGCCAGAGAAGCTGCTCCAAAATGATGAAGGGGCTTCTGAGGCCATAGGATGAGCTGTGGGCCAAGCAAAGGTGGAGAGAGGTGATGGGGAGCATAGAAAGTGTTCCAGGTAGAAGGGCATCTTGTTCAAAGGTCTCATTTTTTTTTTTTAAAGAAATCTGATTGGGTCCAAAAACTGAAATAAAGAAGAAAGAAATTAGTCCCCAGATGTGCAATAGAGTCAGAAGAAGAGGGGCCATGGGGCTAAACAGGTCTCACAGACCTTGGAAAGTACTTTTACCTTTATCTAAAGGAGTGGAAAACCACAGGAGAATTTTAAGCAAAAAAATTACATGGTCAGGTGTACATTTTGGAAGATCATGAAGGCTACCATTAGGAGGAAGGACTGCAGGGCCAAAAGTGGCAGCAAGGAGACCCACAAGATGGTTGTCAGGACCTGCCAGAATGGAGATGGTGTGGGCTGGAGCAGGGCTGCTGGAGGGCCTGGAGAGATGTAGGTGAAGGCAACATGTAGAATGCTCTGGAGACACACTGTAGCCTCAGAAATGGAAGGGATGACAGAAATGAGGTCTTGGAGGGAGCCAAGTAAAGGCAGATGAAAGACAAGGATGGGCCTTTGTGGGGTGCTTGCCCTGAAATCCCCTTTGTGTGACTTATGGGTGTTATCTTTTTGCCAAACTGAGGCATTCCCATGAAATAATGAGCAGCAATGGGGCGGGGGGAGGAAAGTACACCCCCATGGTGAAGTTCATGCCCTTGAACACCCTCCCTGCCCTCCCAGCCTCCCCACCCCCAGGGCCTATTCCTTCAAGGACAGCCTCTGTTGCAGCTGCTGGCAGCTCCCACCCACCAGCTGCAGCCCCACTGTTGGAAATTAAGCTGTAGTGTTTATGGGACTCAATTAACAAAATCACTCATCATCTCAGGAACTCACTGACTATCTGGACATGACAACATTTGAAATAGATTAGCCCAGTACCCAGTGAGGTCATTCTCATTCCAGTCTGGGGTCCTCACTTGCCCCACACCCCCTGGTCCACTTCTGGGGCCTCTCCTCCACCCCCAGCCCCCAGGAGCCCTTGCAATTAATAGCTAATTAACAAACAAAACAAACCTATCAGGTGGAACAACAGAAAGACATTCTCGGCCCACAAAAGCAAGTAATTATTCGGTATGGGCACATCCAGAAAAAAAAAAAATCACTTATGAGATAAATCAGTGGCTCTCCCCCATCTTGAGGGTCTATTAGGGTGGAGGAAGCCTCCTCAAGATCAGAAAACTGATTTAAAGGAAAAATTAAGCCTTGCCCATTTTCTCTACAGCTAATCACAAACCAAGGTGTCCCAAAGTCTTTTGTTTTTCCAGGCTCCTTCTAGTCACACTGGGGATGAAGTTAAAGTGTTCACTTCAGAAATATTTATTGTGCACCTACCATGAATCATGCAATACAGAGTAGATCAAGATAGGCATGACTCCTGCTCTCACGCATCTTTTTATTCTAGAGATTTGGAGACAGACAATAAACAAGAAAACAAGCAAGATCTTTCAGTTAGTGTTAAGAGCTATGAAGGCAATTAATCAGAGATGTGGTGAGGAGTATCAGGCTAAGGACTACTTTATAAGAAGCGTGATCAGAGAAGTTTCTCTGAAGAGATTATACTTGAACAGAGCCAGTCATGCTAAGAGCAGAGGAAGAAAGTGTGTGGCAGAGGCTAGAATGGCTAGTGCAAAGGCCCTGGGGTGGGAAAGACATTGGCAATTCCAGGAAGAGGGGTGTGACTGGTACATAAAGAGTGAAGAAGAAAGTGGAAAGTAGGTAAGTTTGGAGAGTAAGCAGACAGGATCTTTACGAGCTACCAGAAAGGGGATGTTTTTATTCTAAATGAACTGAGAAACTATCAGAGGGTTTTAATCAAGGAACAACAAGATTGAATTATAAATGGAGGATGCATAAACTCAGGGTCCCTCACATCCCATGTTAATTCCTGTCCTTACCCCCAAAAGTCCTAGCATGCCCCCGGCACTGACATTTGTGAACTGTGATAGTGCATTCATTTCCAAAGGGCATAACTGTCATCTTCTACCCCAAAGTTACTTATTCCACAGGTGGAGAAGCTGAGACATGGCCTCTTGGTGAGTGACTTCCTGATAGAAGCCAGAGTTTTCCATGCAGTCTCATGGAAACCTCACAGCAGCCCAGTGACACAGGTAGTATTATCCCAATTTAGCACATGAGGAAATGGAGACACAGAGAAGGTAAGTTGCCTAAGAAGTTAGAGCATACCGGGAGCTAGGCTTCAGACAAGCAGTATGAGTCCACAGTCCAGTTCTGACACCACACCTTATCACCTTCATGGTGTCAATCATTTTCCTGAGATTTCACAGCACACACATGCCAGGGACTGAAGTCTCTTCACGGCTGCCTGCATACACATGTCCAAGAAGAGGTTCCATGTGTCAGGAATTCACCCCTGAAAGCCATAGTGTGGCAGTGGGGGGTTAAATAAGGAACAGATACAAAGTACCCAGCACAGTGCACATCACGATGCCTAGCATTTAGCAGAAACTCAATAGATTTTTTTTTCCCCGAGAAGAAAAACATGTCTACTTATTCTGAAGTGAAGCCCCATTTTCTCTGTTAGTGAGAACCAGCACAACATACCCACTCCAAAAAGCGGGTCTTATTTTAATAATTTTTTTAAGGAATAGTTGGACTTGTTTTTAAACAGATGTGCTTCATTTCATCTAAATATAGGTCAGATGGAAACCGCTATTTTTTAAAGCTTTCAAACAGGGTTCTGGCAGTATCTTAAAACTCCAATGGGCCAAGCACAGTGGTGTGGCCAAGTGACTGCACTCTGGTGGGAGCTCTTGGGTGCCCAGAGCAGAGGCCTGAACAGAGAGACTTCCAATCCCATGTGAGAGGCACTCCTGGTCCATACATAAACTTTGAGAGGCAGAGAACAGCCCCTGGGAAGCAGAGAGAGTGGCTCTCTTACCTACTCTGCTGGAGGTGTCCTGCCCAAGAGCCTGGTGGCTTGGTGAGATTCATGCCACCAAGTGGTCCTCTGGCCAAGGGCAGAGAGAAGGAGGGAAGCCAGGCCTCCAGGGTTCATGCCTGAGAGCCAGACAAAGGCCAGACATGAGATTGCCTTGCATGTCTGGCTCACTGACTTGCAGAAAAGCAGAGAATCTTCCCTGCCAACCTGGCAAGATGAAGAGGTGTGTTTCCTCCCATTCAAAGTCTCTCACTCATATGATGAGATCCCAATTAAACTGGCACATCCCCCACCCTTCCTCCTCCTTCCCTTCTCCACCATCTCTGGGCACCACTCCCTTCCAGACCTTGCCATTCTTCCCCTGCTTCAGTGTCTCCTAGAAAGGTCCTTCAGGGACTGAACCAGCAGTACCTGGGTCAGTGGTGGGAGGCACAAGAGGCCACCAGCCCAAGTCCCCTACCTCGAGGACACTCAGGGACCGTCCCCATATGCAAAGCAGCAGGCGCCTGAATTCATAATTGGATGTTCCAAAATGTAATTATGAAAGATGAAATGCTCCTCTCAATGAGAAGGCTGTAAATAGAATAATTAATTTTGTGTTTGCTTGAACAATTCTGTATTATGGACCTTACAGTGGAACTGAAATTAATTAAGTGCACCAGGATTTATGGAGGAGGTGAAGAGAGAGGGAAAAAAGAATTAATCCGAAGTAAAGATAGATGAGTTTGGGAGTGTAATGATGTGTTAGCCTGGGGTATTCTTTAACAAATTTACCAGGCATGTTCTGGGTACAAAAGACGTGCGTTGACAGAATTATCTCAACTAATACAGCTGCTGGTCAAAAAGCCAGCGAACAGGAGGTGGATGGATCCAGCCAGGAGGACCCAGGTTGGGGAATCAGAGACAGGGGCTGGTTTAGGCTTGGTCTGGAGGGGACACTACCAGAGGGGGAGAGGGAACAGGTGAAGCAGAAGCCCCTATCCCATGGCAAAGCAGGGAACACTAGAAAAGTCCTTGGGGTCACAGAGAAGAAAATCAGGAGGGCCAGAAGTCAGGGAGGAGCCAACCACAGGAGGAAGTCCTCAGCATCCCTGTGGCTCCCAGGAATGTCCATGTGTTCCTTTCGGCTCATGAGGGTTAACTTGGCCTCTGTAAGTTCTGGTATGTTGCCCAAGATGATTTGCTGCATACCGTTCTCTTCCACCTGAGCACAGAAAGTCCCCTGACAGCTGTGACTCAGTGTCCTCCCTTCATCATGAACAAATGCAGAAGGAACCTTCCCAGAGAGCTTAGTGATGAGGCTAAATCCCACTTTGACAGAGACCAGGCCATTTAGAAAAGGAAAGCTGTGATTTGACTGTGGCTTAATACATCGACTGGTCTTCCAAATGCCACCTGTGTGTCAGGCCACAAGTTGTGAGGCAGTTCTTCCATTATTCTTTGGACCTATAGGTTACACAAGAGCTATGGAGGGAAGAAGGGGGTCACCCAGCTCCCAGTTCAGGCCCTGGGGCAGATGGTATTTTCCAAAAATAGCCTCAGCAGTATTTCCAGTCCCACATGTTCTTCTCCTCCCCTTGAACCTGACAGGAGAGAGGCTGCATGACTTTCTGAGCCAGGCCATAAAAGGCAACATAGTCTCTGCCTGCCTCGTTCCCTGTGGGTGCCTGCTATTTGAGCCCAATCTCCATGTTGTGAGGAAGCCCAAGTAGTTCACACAGAGACACTGCACAGGGAGGACCTGAGCCCCCCAGCCTAAAGCCTGCACCAACTGCCAGACATGTGAGAGAGAGAATGACCCGTGCCCCAGCCTGCAAGACTTCCAACAGATACCATGGAACAGAAGCAGTCCATCCCCACTGTGCCCCATCTGAATTCCTGACCCACAAAAACTGAGAGATAATAAACGATTGTGGCATTTTAAGCCACCAAGCTTTGGAACGATTTGTTACACCGCAGTAGCAGGTAACTGGAACAGGCTCCAACTGAGCCAGAATGGCCCTCTCTTTCGTCTGTTCTTCCTATCTGGATCCCACATCTAATTTCTCTTTTTTTAGATAGAGAAGAATCTGTGGCTGTAAACATTTGCAAATACACTGGTCTGATGGGGGAGGGGGAATCACTGGTTTGGAGTCACGAAGCCCCAGGTGGGATCCCAGCTCTGAGCTTCCTGGTTGTGTGACCCTGCACAGCTCACATCCTCTCTCTGAACTTTCTTCTCAGGAGGGATCAAACCGGCAGGGGTGGAGGGGGGTACAGAAGGGGATAACACTGGTTCACAGAGTTGTTGGGGGGATTTTAGCTCTGTGGAAGGACCTCACCCTGAAGCCAGCAATGTGTTGCAGTTAAGAGCAGGGCTCCCAAGTCAGGTGAATTGGAACTGGGTTCCAATTCCAGCACTGGGCTTTCTGGTTGAGTGACCACACACAACTCACTCCTCTAGACTTCTGTTGCCGTCTGCATAATGGCGATGAGAATTGCCCCTGGTCCCTGGTACGATGCAAGTCAAGTACACATCATAAGAGCTCAGCAGACAAGAGCCTGTCATTGGATCAAAGCTCATCAACCCAAGTTCCCTCACCTCTCCTGCACAAGTCCAAACTTTTTGGGCTCCCACAGACATCAAAGCACCCCCGGTGTCCCTCAAGTGCCTTCCGCTGAACAGCCAGACCTGTGTACCCACTGGCGCTCCCACGAAGCCTGCCCATCCCTGACCCTGTGTTGGGGACAGATGGGTGGGGCTGAGTGCTATGGGCAGCTCTGGGGAGTGAACACCTATTCCCACCCCAGGATTTGTCCTCTGAAAGCAGTAAGAGGGCAAATAAGAACCTCAGTGTGACCGCTGCCAGTGTGTCTCATTACCGTTTGTCAGCCCACAGCCTCACAACCCATGAGCTGGCTGATCGTGGAGAGACCTAAACCGCCCGGGGGAGGGAGAACCGGGACTGGGCTCACATCTGGGCTGCAGCAGTTCTCCCCGTCCCAGCGCCCTGGTGCCAGGTGAGCCTCCCTGTTGCAGGCTCCCACCCCCCAGGGTGGTATTGAGTAGGCATTGAGATACCTGGCGTGGAGAAGGGTGATGGATGGCTTTATTAACCCACTGAGGCGAAGTTGCTGACAGTGAAGGACTCCCCTGTCAGGGGAAGCGTCCCTCGCCTGCAGGCCCCCTCAGTGGCCTGCCTGACAGCCTGAGCCCCTGACAGATGGCAGTTCTGTAGAGAATGGGAGAGCGGCATTCGGGATGGACAAGCCTCCCTCCAAAGGCCAGGTCTCCTTCCAGGCCCACCCCAATAAGGCTGAGTACCACCAAGTCACATGACCCTGAAGACCACCATCTGCCCTTGTCACCCATCCCTCCTGTCTTTATTACACAACTCAGAAGGCAACAGCCACCTGGCTTTCCATGTTGAAGATGTCCCCGCAGCCGTGGATCAGCAGGTCTGTTGGGATTTCTGGACAGCCTCCACCAGCCTAACTCTGTGCTAATCATCCCATTGACCTCTCCCCACAGCATTTGAATAAAGTGGGATTTGAACCCAGATCCACTGACCTCCTCCAGTCCCTCTCTCTCCCTGACACTGCGCAGGAAAGGACCCTCCTTGGGGTTGCTCTCATGGTGCCACTCCACTCCATGCTGGCCACTCTGGTGCTCCAGCCTCCTCCTCCTCTCTTCCACACCATCACAGAGCAGCCGGGGAGCCTGTTTGCCACTGGGACCTTCAGCTCTCTGAGGCTGAGGCCAGAGAGGAGAGGTCTGGAGTGAGAAGGGTTCTGCCCACTTCTATTTCTCCAGAGAACCCCACCCAGGAGCCCCTTCAACCTCCATGAACCCCTCCCACTGGCCAGATACCACTTCCTCAGTGGCTCCCTCAGGGTCCGCGTGACCTTCCATCTCCCCCTCCCTGGCTTACACCCCTCACACCAATGCTGCTGCCTGGTTCTTTCCCACACGTGCTGGGTTCCTGCGGCAACTCTGGCTACCCAGCCCCACGCACCTCCACACATGCACGCACGTCCCACCAGAGTGGTCTTTCCCAAAGCCCAAACTCCATCCTGACCCAACCCCAGACCCAGTCAAAAGCCCAAACCCCCCACCAGTAAACATCCTCCACAGACCTGACCTGCTGTCTTTTAAGCCCCTATTCCTGCGCAGACACCCCACTACACTCAGCCACACTGCCCCTCGGGCTGCTTCTCACACACATATCTACCACCTGGACCTCTCACTCCACTCAGAAAATAAAATTTGGGTCAGAAAATCATTACTAAATAAAACCACATGAGGATGTCTATTAGTTATTTTCTTTAAGGGGAAAAGAAATCGAGCTGTTAGTTTATTATTTGTTCAGAAGGAAAAGTAAGGAAAGTGTTCTGCCTCTTCAACACCTGAAGCCCCCATTCATCTTCCTGGCCCAGCTCCCCTCCCCTGGCCCCCATCCAGCAAGGAGGCGCCTCCTTCAACAGGACCCCTTCATGGGTGACTGAGCTTTGAACTTCCATTCATCACACCCCCAACACGCATGGTCACTTGCTCCGTGACCAGTCACTCCCCACTTTTCTTTGAGTCCTTCAAGGACAAGGACCGTGTCTTGTCCTCCATCCAACTACCCAGACATAGCTCATAGTCCATGCTCAATAAATTAGAGCTCTTGTGATTGACTATTATGATTATAGTTTCAAAGACACCCTCTGCCCCTGGCAGGGCAGCCCCAGAATGAGCTTGAGCTGGCCTCTGCCCTCATCTTTGACCTCATGTCCTCCCAAAGGATGTTCCAGCCATGCCACCCTGCTTCTAGCTTCCCGATTCTATCAAGTTCACTTCCACCCCAGAGCTCAGAGAGCACACACTCTCTTGACTTGGATCACTCGTACTTAACCCACAGAGCTCAGCTGACACGTCACGCCCTCAGAGGGGCCTCCCATTGGCTTATATCAAGTGCTCTCCTCTACATGGGCAAGGTAGGCTGCAAGAGAATGACTGCGTCCGTGCCCCCATGCCCCACCACCTCCCCTCTCCCTTCATCTATAACTTTGCAGCCTCTCTCACTAAAGAGGTAAAGTCTATTTCCCCACCCCTACAATCTAGCCTGGCCTTGGGACTTGCTTTGGCCAAGAGAATGAAGTGGAAGTGGCGGTGTGCTGGAACAGAGCCAAGGCCTCCAGGAAGCATTGTGTATGTTCACTTACCCTCTTGCTCATCTGCCTTCACCGTGAGAACGGGCCCAGGTTGGCTGGCAGTGAGACGACTGGACAAAAATGGGCTGCCCTCAGTTATCTAAGCTAAAGCCATCCAGATCAGCCAAACCATAGGCAACCCACAGCCAGGTATACAGTAACTGAGTCACAACCAGAAGAACAACCAGCTTGAGCTCAGCCCACAGGGCTGACCTACATGACATCCATGAGTTACATGGATGCTTGTTTTAAGCCACCATGTGTGGGGATGGCTTTAGCTGACAATTGAGAACTGATACTGATGAGTTTCCCTTCCTAGCAGATCACAACTGTGATTGTATGTTTATTAGTGTTTTATCTTCTAAGTGGTCTTCCTCCATTAGACCATAAGCTTCACATTGGCAGATACTGTGAATGTCTTTTACATTCCTGAATTCCTTAACCTGACATAATAGCTCACACATAGGAAGTGCTCAAAAAATTCATTGAGAGAATTAATAAAATCGAGTGGTTGAATGGACGAGTAAATGAATGCACCCCATTCCCTCTTCCTGCAGCCCTTTTCCTCTAGGACAGAGCCATTCTCCAAAACAATTCACAGGAGAGGGATTAAGTCAGAGCAGCTGATATTTCACCCTTGAGCCTATCAGTCATGAGAACCTGAGCCCCTGGGAGACAACAAGAGCCTCTGGCACAAACCTTTGGAATTCCGGAAGTTGTGCCCATCTGCAAGTGGGTTCCCTGACATGCCTCATCTTAGTCTTGGCAGCCACTCCTTCCACCAGCACCAATGGGCAGAGGGAGGGGAGCTCAAGCAATATATGCTTCTTACGTTTGACCATCAAACCAGGGGCTTATGGGGAAGAAGCATGCCTTCTCTCCCATTCTGTCCAAGCTGGCGTGTCATCTGTATGGTCTCAAGAAGACCTCTGCAACACCCTCTCCTACCTAGCTACCAGGGGTCATCCCCTCCCCTTCTACCACTCCCAGTAAGAGGCTGGTCTTTGCAATCCAAACCACCCTCCTCTCTTCCTAGATCAATAGAGACAAGGAGGGCAATTTTTTGCAACACTCAGAGATCTTACACAGGACTGTTGGGCACTTCTGTTCACTAGTGTCCCCCATAGCCACTGCCACTCCTATGGTACAGTTTTAAGTCCTTTGTACAACCCATCCTCGAAATGGACTGACCTGGTATTGCTTTCCTGGCACTTATACAATCAAGCAGAGATCAACGAAAAAAAAGGCAATTTTATTTATTTCACTGACTTATTTATGAATATATTCAAAAAATATTTTATTTAGTATCTGGTATGTGCCAAGTCCTAGGGATACAATGGGTTGTGAGAAAGATATGGGCCATCGTGAAGCTTATAATCCAGGATGAGAGTCAGGCAATGAGCAAACAAGTAAATAAAAAAAGAAAATATCAGCTAATAAAAGAATTTAAATAAGCTGACATAATGGATAGAATAACAAATAATAATAAATAAATGGGATAGAAAAAAATAAATAAATAGGATAGAAAAATAAAATCCAGGCAGGTTGCAGGGAAAATAGCAGATCTATAGCCCACCTGGAAAGATCTGTTTGGTGGAATTTTTATCTCCATAAGCCAGAGAGAGAAAAGAGTTTGTCAGTGATTCAAAAGGTAAGTTATTCGTTCACTCAATATGTGTTTACAGAGTACCCACCATGTGCCTGGCTGCTATGAGCTGCCCATATTAAAACTTGACTCAATGTCTCCAGCTTCACATGAGGAAGGAAGGGAGTAAAGGAAAGCTAGTGTTTACTGGGGACTTACTGTGTGCCAGACATGAGCTGTGAAAGTTTGTGCATATTTTTTCACTCAATCTTCATGTATCATGGAAGTAGTAACTAATTTTTCTTTAGCTCAAGGAGCCATCCCTACACATTTAGAAAGTAGTACTGCTGGGATTTGGACCTGAAGGTACAACTCTTATCTTCACATCATGCTCCCTCCTCAACCTCTTTTGAATTGAATCAAATCACCGCAATTAAAATCTTCTTTATTTTCATAAGGACATGAGAACTTGATTCCAAGAAGGATATACTGACAAGTAAGAGAGGCAATTGCCCTAAGAGTTCTCCATGTCCCTCTCCATCACCCAGTCTAAATCGCCTCCATGTAGCTCTTCTTCCCCCCAAAACGTCTAGTCCTCAGGCAAGACCAGTCTAGACTCCTTGCTATGTGCTCCCTATCAAGGAGCCAAGAACATCTTCTACGTGGCACCTGCCTGAGTCTTTGAGGCAGATATTTTTACGCAAAAATTCTTGCCATAAGGAAAGCATGATTAAAATATCTTTTACAAAATGCATTAATTCCCAGTCAAAGATAAAAAGTCCATTTGACTCAAATAGATTTTCTATGGTGAGTTAGCACTGCATTGAGGGTAATGGATGGGGGAGGGGTAGGCTTCCAGCTCATAAATCAAAGGGGAGATAGGAAGGGGGAAAGGAGTTGATGGAGGGGGGGAAGAGGCACTGCTGAAATCTCAACCTGTGAGAGTGATGCTTCTACTCCTCCCCCCCAGTTCTTAATGATCTCATCAGGGGTCCAAGATCGATTCCCAGCCTTGTTCATCTATACCCTTCTGCATTCATTATTTTAATAGCATCCACATAGGACCATTCGACATTTGCATCAGGAAAGCACTAATGGGAAGTTTATTTGGGAAGCTCAGGAATCAAGGAGAAGCAGACGTCCATGATTGGGACCAGGACAGTCAAAAAGGGAGCAAATGTGAACATTGGGAAAATAGGGGAGGAGGAAAATTACAACTAATGGTTCTGTCCAAATCAGACCAATGTGACTGAGTTTCCCGTTCTCTCTATAGGGTCCCTCCAGCCCCTAGACCTCTTAGCAAACCAATGAGCATAAAACTCAAGCATGTAGGTTTGAATAAAAGGAGTCCAGATCTTTGAGCTGGATCCAAAAGATTGTCATTTGAATTCATCCCATAAACATTTCCCAGGTGCTCATCTGAGCCAAGCACTGTGCTAGGTTTGAGAGATGCAATGGGAAAAAGAACAGGCCTGCCCTTAAGGAACTCCAGTCTAGGCAAATGAAGACATAGTTTCAGTTCAGGGCAATAAATGTTACCCTAGGAAAGAAGCAAGGGAGGACATGGTCAGGAGCTTCTAAGGGGCAGTGGTGCTTGTCAAGGTGAAGGTCAATCAACAAGAAATTTCTGGGCCCACTGGAGTAGACATACTTCCCTAGTGGAGGGAACAGTGCATGGAGAGGCACAGAACATGAGTCAGGCTGGTGTGTTTGGGAACTGCAGGGACTTGGGAATCCTGGAAGACAGAAATTCCCGCAAAGATGCGGGAAGGGCTGAAGACCTTGACCAGGAAATCTGTGTGCCAGGTTGCAGTATGAGTCTTCATCCTATAGGGCAAAAAGTGCTTTAAGCAGTTTAGAAATAGAAAAACAGAATTGCATGACGAGAAGCCTTGTACAAAATAGATTGAAGGGGAGAAGTTCAAGGCAGGAGGTGGCTGGGGCACCTCCTCATGGGAGATGATGAGGTCTGAGCTAGGGCAGTGGCGGAAGTTGGAGGGGAGGGTGGAGTCTAGTGGTATTCCGAAGTGACATCCAAAGGTCTGGCCCCACCTGGGGTGAGGCATTTCTCTCTGATAACCAGGCATTCCTAGGATGAAGTAAAACAGAAGGAAGGAGAATCTGAGGGGCAGATTCAACAAGCCTGGGGCTGGAAGCTGGCTCCTAGGAGAAGTGGTTGAAAAACAAGGGACATAGCAGACATTTTCCAAAGTGCCGATGGGCTATTGCCTTAGTTTGAGTCACCCCCCGCCACCCCCCACAAAGCAGAACTTAAAGCAAGAACTCAGGTGTAGGTATTATGCATAGATGTTAACCCCTGAAATGAGGAAGGAGAAGAGTGAGCCATAGAAGGATGGAGAGCCGATACGTGGTGCGTTTGGCTGAGCTGATCAACAATGGGGGCAAATGAAGCTCATTCCCATGGAAGACTCTCTTGGGAATCATCAGAATGTCTCTCAGACAGGAAATTTGGTATTCACCATGTACTGAGGCTTGCCCCCCAGCAAGTACTCTCTCCCACATTTCCAGGATGCACCTGGGCAGGGAATAAGGAGACTCCCTCAGGTTGTGGAGAAGGACCTGAGACAAGGGAGCTAAGAGATCCATGAGGACTTAAAACAGAATTTTGGTCATGTGCCCCCACTGCAACCATAGCCAAAGTGAGAGAAGGAACAAAGGGATGTGCCCACAGGCAGAGGGAGCAGATGAGTCAGGATGGATCCAAGGTAAATCCAGGGGCCTTATTCACTATCCCAAACCTGGAGAAGGCAGAAACAGGGTTAAATGCCCTCATTGCAACATGGCACTTGGCAACAAGGCACTCCTGGGACATTTCGCCATCTCAGTCATTGGAGCATGTGACTCTTGATCTTGGGGTCATGAGTTCAAGCCCCACATTGAGTATGGAGATTAATTTTTTTTTAAAGGCATTCTTATGCTGTTAATTGATTAATTGCAAGAGCTACAATTGCGTGGATATTGGCTGCCAGATGCAGGGGTTAAGTCCTTTCAATATATATCTCATTTAATTCTGAAACAACATTATGAAGAAGGTCCCATTATCATTACCATTCTATAGAGGAAAAAAACAAAGCTTAGGTGGAATATATTATTTATCCAAGGTCCCCAGACCCCTAAAAAGGAAAAGAGCCAGGATTGGAACCTGGTCTTCTTAACCCCAGCCCCAGACCCAGCAGTGTTGTTCATTCAAGGGCACCTTATCCACATAACTGGACAATTGGTGAGATTTGGAGGTTTTCGGTTAGATAGTAATACTCTATGAATGCTAATTTCCTGATTTTGAAAATTCTACTGTGATTATGGTCACACGAGAATTTCCTGGTTTTTAGGAAATACACACCAATATGTTAATAGCAAAGGGACATTATGTCCAAACTTACTATCAAACAGTTCAGGAGAAAATGTTATATGCATACACACACACACGCACACACACATGCACACACACAATGATAAAAATAAATGTGATAAAACATTTAGTTTGTGAGAATTTAGGTAAAGTTTATACAACAATTATTTGAATTATTTTTGTAACTTTTCCTATAAATCTGAGATTATTTTTAAATCTTAACAGTTTTTAAAAATCATCTAATACAATGGAGACTCGTCCGCTTCCTTTTTTCAAAAAAGGAACAACAACAAGAAGAACAACAAAATCTCAGCCCACTGCAGAGGGCAACAAAGGGCAACAAAGAAAGGGTTATTACTGGAATGGGAAAGGTCTTTGAGGAAATTATCAGAAAAGGGTCTTGGCCCTGAAGGGTTTCTTCGATATTTTAATATTTTCTTCTCCTCAGGATCTTAAATTGCTCTGGTAGATGAACCTTGGGACTCGACACCCAACATCATGGCCCTGCAAAGCCCAGAGGCAGAGCTGACTGATAGGACAGTCCCACCCTGTGCTTGCCAGGCTGGGATACCAGGAGGACATAATTTCAACCCACTATTCCCTACCTGCCTGGTGCATGAACAATTCAGTGCTGTGTGAATCTCAAAGCTGAATTTGACCTCAAGGTTCCCCAGGTATGGTTTGAGAAGGTGTAATGCTGAAAATTGGCATGGAAAAGGGCTGGAAAGGAAGTTATTGCTGGAGGGCATTAGGGACCAAGCCCTGGTTCCAGCCCAGACTTGACCACTTGGACAATTCCTTCAGATTCTCCTGGCCTCCTTTTCCCCATCTGTAACAAGAAGACTCATAATACCCATATCCCAGCTTTCATCTCCTCATTCACTCACTCAATAACATTTTCTGAGGCTGAGCATTTGTGAGCCAGATGCCAGGAGAATCAATGGAAGTAAAAGAGTAAATTGAGAAGATGTGGTCAGTCCCTCCTGGAATTTACCACCTTGTGGGAGGAGACTGATGGCAGGTTAGCAGCAGATAAGTAACTTACCACAATTCATAGATTATGGATGAAATAATGGCAGACTAGGTCAAAGAATGCAAGAACAGAGATCTACTTGGATAGGTGATCAAGGAAGCCTTCTCTGAAGAGGTGGCACTTTACTAAGACCTAAAGGGTAAGGGATATCAGCCAAGTGAAAAGGCATTCTTGAGACAATTAGAAATTATCTGGAAATGGTCATGACATGATTAGTGCCCCTTCCTTCCTCCTTCCTTCCTCCTTTGGCCAATGCAGGTAGCCATTCAACTAAGAGGCAAAGCCATGTTTTCCAAAAGATCAGCAGCCCCCTGGGCAGGTTGGTGTGGGCCCTCCCCAGGGACCACCCCCCACTTCTGTCCCTGCACACATAGGAGTTGTGCCAGAATTCAGAGGAAGAAATGAGACCCTCCATTCCCAGATGGTTATAAGATGCTGGCAGCTCCCAGGAGTGACACTGGCGAGGAGGCCAAGCAAATTGCCTTTACCTACCTGCACCCCTCCCATGCTATAGGCAGGGGCACCTCTCTGAAATGTCCCTCAAAGGGACTACAGGAGTTTTTGGGTAAATAACCCTGTTCCCTCACACCTTAGGTAGAATAACTCAGGTAGTATGTTCACTATCTCTCAGAGGTCCCTGTGACACTGAAACCCAGTTGCCGGGCTCATGAACACTTCCTGTCCTTGCTTCCTTCCCATCCTTATGGTCCCTTCCCACTCCCACCATTGTTTGCTGGGATCACCTCTGATGAACTGTCTGCATTCACATTCCAGTGTCAGGGTCCACCTCCAGGGAAGCCAACCTAGAGAGTATGCAAGGATTACTCAGTAATCTAAATGGAATTGTGAGCTACGGAATTTGTGAGTTCCTTAAAGGCAGGGGTAGCCTGTCTTTTAGCCGCGGTTGTACCCCCAACATTTCACACAGGTCCAGGGCAGAGAAGGTGCTCGATAAATGCTGAATGACAGATTGACCTCATAGAGCTAGGCAAGTCCCCACAAGGGCTGGATATCAGACCCAGCCCATCCTAGGAGAGCCCTGGAGAGTATTTGGCCCCCATGGGCCTCAGATAGCTGGCCTAGTCATGAAGAAGGCCCCACTTTGGGGCCCTGAGTGAAGGGCATGGACAGCAATTAGGAGAGTGAGGTTGGCAGGCAGCCTAGGGCTTGTTGGGCTGATGGAGCCTCTACTCGTTCTACTCCATGGAGAATCCCAGTCCCACTGGGCTTGGCTCGCCATGGTGAGTGTGCAAGCAGCCACAACACAGGGGCCATTTCAGTTAGTTCAGGAAAGGTACAAGAGCATGACAAATATATGTAATTTGAAAATTGGCCAGTCTTTTGCAATAATTTAGAGGCACTAGTTAGGAGCAATAGAAACCCCCCAATTACTGATGTTTAAGGCTGGCACTGTTGCTGGCTGAATATTTCATGCATAAATGAACTTCCACTAGGCCACCCGCTGCTTCTGATGAGGCTCTTGCGGGCTTTATTGCCCAGCGCCCAGCAGGGTCCCGCCAATGGGCCCCATGACGGATGATGCATTGTTTTGCGGCTTAAATAATGCAGTGTGGGACAAGCTCAGTGCTGGTGCACTTTATTTACATATCAATTGAGTGGCCACTCTGAATATGAAGAAATATGAGAGGAGAAGTCCCTGGCACTGAATATTTCATGGCCGTGAGCCCTGCAGGAAGCGACGGTCCCCAGCCCAGAGCTCGGCCTGGCCGCGTGTACTAGGGAGAGCTGGCATTAATAGTCTGGGAGATGAGGCAAGAACAATCTCCCGAGCCAGGAGGGGAGCCGCTAACTGGAATTGATGAGGCCCCTATCATCAGGACACAGCCCGTCACTGCTTTTTCAAGTCAGCAAAATATCTGCTTCCTGCCTCTACCTTATGGTTCCTGGAAACTTCTAGAGAGAAGGGATTTTGTTCAAGCCATCCCACTCTGACTTCTCAAGCCATGTGGATGAAGCAGAAGTGAGAAGAGTGTGGAAAATGGCATGTTCCTCCAGGGAGGCCCTCACCCTTTCTGAGCCTATGCTGGAAGATGAGTCAGGGGGCCCAGCTCAGTGCTGTCCTCTGAAACCCCTCTTGGGTCACCCACCCCCATAATCCTTCACTTACCAATTACTGCATGGTCCTCCACCTTGTGCCAGGCTCCTTGTTAAGTGCTATGGATACAAGTGTGAAAAAAAACAGTCCCTGTCTTCACGGAACTCACAGGCAAGTGCAGAAGACAGAAAACAAAATGGGAAATTATGTTGATGAGATGTATCAACTGTCTATTTCTACTTAAAAAACTACCTCAAAAACTTTGTGGCCTAAAACAATAAGCATGTATTATCCATCATGGTTTCTTTAAGTCAGGAATTTGCAAGTGGTTTAACTGCATGTTTTTCCCTCAGAATTTCTTATGAGGTTGTAGTCAAGATGTTGACATGGGCTGCAGTCATTTGAAAATTTAATTGGGGCTAAAGGATCTGATTCCAAGGCAACTCACTCAAATGTGTAGAAAGACAATGCTGGCTGTTAGCAAGAGGCCTTAGTTCCTTATAATGTTGACCTTTCTGTAAGTCTACATGAATGTCCTCCCAATATGGCAGCTGCTTGAGTGCCCTCCCAACATGGTGGCTGCTTGAGTGCCCTCCCAACATGGCAGCTGGCTCTTTCTAGGGTGAGTGATCCAAGAGAGGAAGCTGGAAAGACAATGTCTTGTGGCCCACCCTCAGAAGCTGCAAATCATCATTACACCACATTCTAATTGTCACCCTGATAAACCCTGATGTACTGTGGGAGGGCATTACACAAAGGCATGGATACCAAGAGTTGGATCTTTGGGGGTCATCTTGGAGGATAGTGACCACATGGGGCAAGTGGACACATAAAGAGAGGCAGCTGATCTGGTATAAGGGAATCCAATATGGCTTTCTAAAGGAGATGACATGTGGTTAGAGACCTAAAAGACAAAGTTATCTGAGCAAAGAGGAAGGGGGAAAGGAATCCAGCAGAGGGAACACCCAATACACAATGGCTTGGAAGCCAGTGGCATAGGGAACCTGGGGAACTAAAACACAAAGTTCAGTTTGGCTGGAGCTCAGAGAGAGCATTGAATGGTTGGCTCCATTGTGAAGGGCCTGGGGAGACTTTGGAGAGTTCGAGACTCCCTGTGGGTATGGTTGGTCCCAGGTACACTGCAACCAAGCAATGGTGGGTGAGTCTGGGTGGGTTTGAAAAGATGCTCTGGAGAGATGCAGACAGAACTCTGAGTCAGCCCTGGGCTCTAGCATATCCTGGAGGATTCCACTTAGGGTTAGAGGTAAGTTAGAGATACAATTAGAACTAGAGAACTTGACAGAGGTTCTGTATCAAATGTCACCACCCCACATTCATTTGCTGGCTCTGTGATCCTGCGCAAGTCACTTACCCTCAGTGGGCCTCAGTTTTCTGAGGCCATCTATAAACTGGGGATAATAGTAGCACATGCTTCATGAAGTTGTTGTAGATATTAATTGAGATGAGACATCTGGACATAGTATCAACTCAGGAAATTCTTGTGGAGTGAAGAAGGGCTTCACCTGTCAAAGTTCTTCTCTCTGGGACCTAAAACTCCCACCTTTCCCTACCACCTCCTCTCCAGCTTCTTTTTTTTTTTTTTTTTTTTTAGTAAGTTCCACACCTGGCATGGGGCGCAACACAGGGCTTGCTCATAACCCTGAGATCAAGACCTGAGCTGAGATCAAGAATCAGATACTTAACCAACCAAGCCACCCAACTACCCCATCCTCCCCAACCTCTAAACACTACTTGATATTCTGCTTCTGAGGGGCACCTGGGTGGCTCAGTGGGTTAAAGCTTCTGCCTTTGGCTCAGGTCATGATCCCAGGGTCCTGGGATGGACCCCTGCATCGGGCTCGCTACTCAGCAGGGAGCCGGCTTCCTCCTCTCTCTCTCTCTGCCTGCCTCTCTGCCTACTTGTTTGTGATCTCTGTCTGTCAAATACATTTTTTAAAAGAATCTTTAAAAAAAAATATTCTGCTTCTGAGAGTCTTACTGCCAAATTAGAAGTCCCCAGAAATGGGCAAAGCCAGACAACACCCTCCTTGGGGCTGACCACACTCCAACAGCTCTGTGCTCAGCTAGGTAAGTTTCCTGACTCCATTATTTCTTCATTCTGTCATTTTCCTTCATAGCAATTGTCAGAACTTGTGAATTTTTAATGATATACTTGTATGGGCTTTATGGTTGTCTGGTATTATTTTTATTTTGTTCTTGTGCTTAGTCCATCAACCAGAATGAAAGCTCCCTGAGGTCAGGGACTATCTGCCTCATGTACTCCTTTATAGCAACAGTACTCACATAGCACGTGACAACAGCAAAGCCCAGCAGATAGGGACCAGACTTGAATTCCAGGACTGGTACTCTCTAGCTGCATAGTCTTAGACAACAGAGTATCATAGTCTTTTCCTTTGTAAAGTGGGGTCAGTAATAACACCTATCTCCTTAGGATTATGATTAAATAATAGTATATATAAAGCACTTGGAACAACACTGGACCATAGGAAATACAATACGAAGGTCTGCTTGTTAGGTCAGGTGTAGACATAGAGAGAGAAGTAGGAGATACTCAATAAATAGGTAAATTAACAATGTGCTGAGCTTAAGAAAGGGGCGAAGTCTTACTTGGGGCAGAGCCCGAGACAGCATCGAAGACCCTCACAAGGGCAAGTTCCTTGAGCCAAACAAAGAAACCGTGAACAGGCAGACCTTAGAAGTTGGTGGCAGTGGGGAAGGGCGGCTACAATCGAAGTCCAGGTGGGATGAGGCAGGGGCCAAAACACACCCATGGCGGGGGCAGGGGGTGAATGACCCACCTGGGCTTGCCAGCCAGAGTACAGCTAAATCATACATTATTGATTTGTCAAGCGGATTTGCATATAAATAAGCATGATCATTCACTAGGCCGGAACGGTGCCGCCTCCCCTCAGCGCCATGATTGCAGATGGATGGCCCTAGTTAGACACGAGCCAGGGACGCGCTACCCCTGCCGCAAAGTCAGGCTGATTTAAAACTACATTTATTGGAGCATGTAAGTGTGACAGCCTAGTGGTGAGTTTGGGATAATTAGTCTAAAAGACAAGATAAACGAGCCCTAAAACTGGTATTGTGACGAATCCACCACCCCCAGCCGCCGCACACCCCCCCCCACCAGCACAGCCCTGATGCCAAAAATACAGCCGATGATAATTAACTGGGAAATGTTAACAGGCAGGATTATGTTCCAATTTCATTTTTCAAAGGACTTTAGAATTTTACACCCAAGTTGATTGTGTTCCCCTCCCCCTGGTGATTAGACCGGAGACCGGGATTCTCAGCTAAAAGCACAAGCTGGGGGTGGGGCCGGACAGGCCCAGCCGAGGTCTCCAAGGCCAGGCGAGCAGGTGGCTGCAGTCAGCCATCCCCCGAGCTTGCATGGAGACCGATCTGCAGGGCGAAGCAGGGTGACCCAGGGAAATTATATCTGCCATGTTAATTCATTCCGCGTGGGAGATCGGCTGTGAGGTTGGAGGCTGGCATTGGCCACCTCTGATGGATCAAGGGACCCAGCTGCTCAGCTCTACACTATACTAGAAACTCATCATTGCAGGGAAACACCGTGCTTGCTAACACTTCATTTTAATTGTCCCAAATTACACTGGAAGACGTAGAGCCTGGCAGGGCCAGCCAGCAAATGTCAGACATGACCCTGAAGATCAGCTGGGCCTAGTGAGGAACCTGTGGCCCCAGGGCTGGGCCCCCGCTTCTGGCTGATGCTGGAGGAGGGCTCACTGCTGTTTGGTTCCTGTCGCCGACTCTGGGCTCCCAAGGAAGGGGGAAGGGCTGCCTGTGACTTCTGGCCCACTCTACCAGCATGTTTGAGGGCTTCTGTTCGATTTAAGCCTTATGAACCTACACAGAGAGAGGGAGGCCCTTTGGTTTATCGGAGACCCTGAAAGAAGATTCCAGAAGGGAGGCAACACAGCAGTCTGTGGTCTGTGGACTAATGAGCCCCCAAAGATGTCCACATCCTAATCCCCAAAACTTTACGTGACTTTGCAGGGACTTTGCAGATATAATTAAGGATCTTGAGATGGAGAGATTATCCTGGGTTTTACATGTGGGCCCAAAGTGATCACAATGTCCTTATAACAAGGAAGCAAGGGCCGCAAGTCGGGAAAATAGCCTCTAAAATCTGGATATGGGATGCCGAGGTTGCTCAGTCAGTTGAGTATCTGCCTCCAGCTCAGGTCATGATCCCAGGGTCCTGGGATGGAGCCCTGAGTTGGGCTTCCTGCTCAGTGGGGAGTCTGCTTCTCCCTCTGCCCCTCCCCGAACTCATGTGCATACACTCGCACTCTCTCTCTCATGAATAAATAAAATCTTTAATAAAAATCAATTAATTAATTAATTAAAAGCTGGAATAGACCAGGAAATGGATTCTCCCCTAGCGTCTTCAAAAGGAAGCGGCTCCTCTGATGTTTGATACTAGCTCAGTAGGACCCATTTCAGATTCTGACCTCCAGAGTTGTACCGTGATAAATCTGTGCTGTTTTAAGCCACTAGGTAAGTTGCTGAAGCTGTAGTAGGAAACTAATACAGAGACCCCCAGTGTTCTCAGCCAGGCCTCACCACATCGTGCTGTGTGACTTTGGATAAATCACTGAACTTCTCTCAACCTCAATTTCTTCACCTCTGAAATAGGCATAGTAGAACCTACTTCCTGGGTCCCTTGTGAATATTAATTAAGCAAATGCCATGGGACACCTGGGTGGCAAAGTCAGTTAACCAGCTTCCTGCAGCTCAGGTCATAATCACAGGGTCCTGAGATCAAGTCGCACCTCAGGCTCCTTGCTCAGCAGGGATCCTGCTTCTCCCTCTGCCTCTGCCTGCCTCTCTGCCTGTTTGTGCTCTTTCTCTCTCTGACAAATAAATAAATAAAATATTTTTTAAAAACTTAATAAATAATAATAATAAAATTAAGCAAATGCCTGAAAGGGGCTTAGCTCTGCTCAGTGCATAGTAGGAGCTCAATAAATAGTACCTAGTGTTCTGGTTGTGGTTGTCATTCTTGCCCCTTGACGCTCATCCTGAGACCTTGCCAGTGAGACTAAAATGGATAAGAAGATACATATAGCCAAACCAAAGATTGGTCTAGTCATCAAATATTTGTTAATCACTTTCTGTATACAAACTACCATGTCAGGTACAGAGAATAAAATAGCTAGCAAAAAGAGACCCAATACCTAACCTCATGGAGTTTATAATATGGCAATGAGGATGGACCAGATTATATAATTAAATTCTATTATAAATTATATTAAAATCACATTTTATGTTATAGTATATTTATATTAAATGATCTCCCAAACAAATGCTGAGATTAAGAGGTACTGAGAAGTGTAAAATGAAGAGATGTGTCCCACCTGGGAGGGTTAAGGAAGACTTCCTGGAAGAAGCTGATCTCAAAAATTTGAGCATATTTGATCCTCTGGGATCATAAGAGCATGGACTGTTCTAAGCCATGGGAGAAAAGACTCTGTCTATACCTCTGGGGTTATGCCCAGGCCTCTGAGGCACCTAAGAGGAGTTCAGTCCAGGTAGAAGGTCTACAGAGGGGGGCACCTGGGTCAAGTGTCTGGCTCTTGGTTTCAGCTCAGGTCATAACCTCAGGGTCATGCGACTGAGGCCCACTTCAGGCTCCACATTCAGCTCAGAGTGTTCTTGAGGGTCTATCTGTCCCTCTGCCCCTCCCACTCATGCTTGCTCTTGCTCTCTCTCTGTCTCTCTTCAAAATAAATAAATAAATACTAAAAAGAAGAAGGACGAAGAGGAGGAGATGGCCTACAGATGCCCATCATAGTGGAAGGTAGAGAGACCCTGGCCACAGGGAGCCCAAATGAGAACTAGTATGATCCAGTGTAGCCTTGATCTGTTTAAGGGTGAATTTATCCCTTAGATTTGACTCCAAATACGAGGCTAGACCTTGTGCTTGGGTCCTAACCCTGAAATGCACAAGTTCTGGCTGGAAGAGTAGAGACCCTACCCTGAACCACAAATATCTGGGCTTGCTGTGGTCACCTTGAGTGACCTTGGGTAGAGCTCCCTGGGCTGAGCTTGCCTTGAAGGAGGTCATGTCAGGGGAACTGCCGAGTTTTATATGTATCCTCAATCTCCTGCCAAGATTTGATCTCTTAGAAACTTAAAATCCTACCTATTCCTTTCATAGTACAAACTATAGGAAATAAAGTTTAATAAAAACATCCCAGCCAGTAAAGACGTCCAGAAGATAGTAATGATCATATGGAGAAAGAGGGCACAGTTCCTTGAGGATGTGTCTATCTCTGAGCTTGGGTCAGGGGTATAAGAGATTTGAGTATTTGTCAAAGATACCTGGGTTTAAAACTGTTGTGTGGCCTTCTGGCATAGCCCTCAAAGAGCCTTGTGTGTCTACCAGATTCTTGCATCAGCCAGCTACTGCTGGGTAACAAGCAACTTCAAAATCTCAGTATATACAATAATAATCACTTATTTTTCAGTGTGGGTCTGCAGATCATCTGCGATCTGACTGCTCTAGGCTACCACTGCTGGGCTAGGCTCCAGGCCAGAGATTGGTTTCTGCTGACATGTCATTGACCAAAGCAAGCCACATCACCAAGCCCAAAGTCAGGAAATAAACATATGCCTTGTTTCTGACCCCTTCATGGGTCAGAAACAAGGCATATGGCAAAATCTAATTCAATAGAGCAGATAAGTGTACTTCTTCCATGGACATGGGAAGGAGAAAGGGAGGGAAGGAGGAAATATTTGTGTGACCACTAGGTAATTCATTATATACCTTAGCATTCTGGGTATAGTGAGAGGGTATATTCCTCTCTTCCTGGAATAGAGATCTAAGGACCTCCCCTCATTCTGTGAACAAGTCTAGGCCTCAGACCTCCATTCTGTATACATGCTAAACTTTCTGCACACCACCTGACTCCCATGATGACTCAGATTGGCCATGTCCCAAAGCCACTCATTAGTACTCATTTCCAGGCTCAGATAGTCACTACATAAAATCCTAGGCTTGATCTGGGCTTCTAGCAGGCACATAGCAGACACGCAAGAATCATCTGCTGAGTGAACGAAAAAATCCTTTGCCCATCCTTGGACACAACCACTGGCCAATTGGATGCCCCCTACCTAAGCCCCATCCCACCTCCATTCTCTCCCTCAGCTTGGCCAGGAAGATCATAGTAGACTCCAGAATCCACCCACCCAAACAAGACTGTGACAAGCTGCAGACCCTCTCTTTCTCAGCTTTCACAACACTGGCCATGCCATTGGCAGAAATTCCAAAACAGCCTACAAAACGTGGATGTAGGAGACCACGTCCCCGGAATGTTTTGGCAAAAAGCAAATATTGTGACAAACAATTGGAAACGTGGTGCATTTATCTGCTCTTTCAGTAGCTGCTCATATGTTCGCATTAAAACAGTTGAAAATATATAATTAAAAATCTGTTTCAAAATGCAGAAAACATGTAAAAATAATTTCTCCATTCACAGATGAAAAACAAATAAGTGCGAGCTGTGGGAAAAAGAAAAGAAAAGAAAGCAAACTCCAGCAGGATGCAGGTCGCAGTGGTGGGGACTAGAACAGGTGTCATAGCACGACACATGCTGCTTCCCTCAGTGTGGGATCCAAAGGGTCTGGGCCAAGCCTTTTCCATCTGCCCAAGCTGATGCTTCACATGCAGTGTGTGAGAGGTGTGCGGGGGACAAACACTGAGTGAATATTTGGTGAGAAACTCTCTGCATGGGGCTGGAGACGCAGATGAATGGGTTGCAGATCCAGCCTTGAAGCCTAGCAGGACAGACAGACAAGCACCAGGGTGAAAAGACGTATGGAACTATAAGCATTTACAACCTCCCCACCTCCCAGACTGCTAAAGAGACATTTTGTTTGGCCATTCTGACCCTCTTTCTCTCCTGCTTTCTCGGGGGGGATTCAGAATCTGCCTATCATTTCCCTGGGATTTTTTTTTTTTTACTTCTATTTGGAAAACTGTGAAGTAAAACCACTTAGTAGAAAAGGAAGACTTGGGGTGCCTGGGTGGCTTATTTGGTTAAGCATCTGCCTTCAGCTCAGGTCACGATCCCGGGGTCTTGGGATCAAGCCCTGCAGTGGGCTCCCTGCTCAGCAGGGAGTCTGCTTCTCCCTCTCCTGCCCCCCCTGCTTGTGCGCTCTCTCTCTCTCTCTTGCAAATAAAAATTTTTTTAATATCTTAAAAAAAGAAAGAAAGAAAGGAGGGCTTGAAAGAGAAAGAGGAGTAACCAGGAAATCAAGAATCTCACTCTCTCTGGCTCAGACAGATTTTGAGTTGGGAGTTAGTTATGAAGGCACCTGTGGAGGAAGAAAGCCTTGAAAAGCCAGAAGAAAGAGGAAAGAGAATTTAAAGTGCTGCTGTGATTTATGATTTCGATTCTCTTTGACCCTCTGAAAGATACCAATAGAACGCTTAAATGGCTTTTTTTTTTTTAGATTTTATTTATCTATTTGGCAGAAAGAGACACAGCAAGAGAAGGAACATGAGCAGGAGGAGTGGGAGAGGGAGAGGGAGAAACAGGCTTCCTACCAAGCAGGGAGCCTGATGTGGCACTCGATCCCAGGACCCTGGGATCATGACCTAAGCTGAAGGCAGATGCTTAATGATTGAGCCACCCAGATGCCCCTTAAATGGCTTTAAAGTCCTTTGTTATATGTGACTCTTTGAATGCAACTCCATGCTGAGACTGGACCATGTGGGGCCTTGGTTTTACTTGGGTTACATGAGTAAATATGATTTTGAATGCCCTGGGAAGCATGCTCCAAAAGAGGTGTGAACACAGTACCTTGAGAATATAAAGAACAGGGCATCCCAGAAGAGCAAAGAAGGCTTCCCAGAGGAGGTAATGCTTGAGTTTGATCCGGAAGGATATGATCACCTTACAGGCATGAATTGCAAGGTCATTTCTGGTAGGAGAAATAATATCTATAAACATACAGGGTATTCAGGGAAATGTGAAAGTTCTGGTGGGGTAAAGAAGAAGCCAAAAAGCTCAATGGATGGACAGGAGCCACCTGGAGAAAGGCCTCATGTGCCATTAGGAGAACCTCAGCCTTCATCCTGTGGTCAACAGAGAGCCTTAGGGGCATAAGACTGACACATCCCTGGTGTCACATTCACTCTGCTCTCTGGCCAGGAAAGCTGAAGCCCCTAACACAATCTGCCCTTTACTGGACTTCATCCCCAGGAAAGGGACTAGGGGAAATGGAATCAAGCCTCAAGCAGACTCCAGAGGCCACAAAGGCACTCGCAAGAAGTCTGCAATGACCAGTGAAGAGAAAGAAAATAAGGAACCCATTCTTCATCATCTGAATTCATATGCAGGGAACACATTGTCTCCAGTGAGCGCATTTCATAAACGTGCTTGCACAGACTTGATTTGAACAGCAATGCTGTCTTGGTGGCAATCTGATGTTTTATTTTATTGTTTGCAATTAGCGACAAGTGAGGGAGATACCCAGATCATGCCATATCACACAGAGTGTGTGTTTTCCAAGTATTTAGCTCTGATGGGAGGGTGGGGGCTGGGGGACACAGCCATGAAGAAGCTGCATGGCCAGAAAGGAGACCAAGAGACATGGTATCTTCAAGGTCCTAAGAGCAGAGGCGCTGTCCAAAGTCAGAAAGTACAGATAACTGCTGGGATGTAGAAGACATCTCTGAAGGAAGTTATCTCCAAGGACAGGACAAGCTGGGTGTCTGGGGAGCCCAGGCCAGTCACTGAGCAAAATCATATGTGCCACCAAAAGAGAGGCCCCTGACTTCCCTGCTCACCAGCCGTGAGTGGTAAAACAGCCAGTGTCACTGTCCAGCATCCCCCAAGGTGGAGTTTCTCAACCTTGACACTACTGACATTTTGAGTTGGATTATCCCTGGGTTGTTATAATGCACAGTTTGGCATTGGAGAATGTTTAGCAAAATCCTTGACCTCTACCTGCTAGATGCCAATGGCACGCCCTCTGGTTATGACAACAACAAAAAAATAGCTCCAGACATTACCAAATGTCCTCATGGGGACAAATCACCCCCATTTTGGACCCATCTGACCTAGACTTCAATGATCAGTTCCAAATCTTGGTTAAGATGGAGAAAGAATCCAGGGTTTGTCAGACAAAGGTTGGAGGGGTCAGAAATGCTCCATTCCAAAGAATCTGAAGTTCCTCAGCTCATCTCAACAAAGCCACCACTGCCCATGAGTGGACCGGGGAGGACAGGGGGCACAGAGTCCCTTAGCTTTGATCTGTCTGGGACTTCAAAAAAGACTGAAGGAGAACTGACCAGATGGCACAGAGTAATATCATGGGCATGGACCTGGGTTTGAGCCCAGGCTCCTCACTTGGTCAGGTGTGGTCTGTTCTTTACCAACCTAGATGTTCCTTTCCTTGTCATGTTCAAGCCACAGTGGTCTGCTGGCAACATTTCATACATTCCTACATTTAACCTCAGGGCCTTTGCACATGATTTTACCTCTGCCTAGAAAACTCTCACCCCCTACATACATACATACCCATAAGTGCAGACCCACACAGTGCTAACTCACTCTCCACATCTCAGATTAAATGTTGCCTCCTCAAAGATGTTTTTCCAGATGCCTGGACTTTTAGCACCTCGTGATGTTCACTTTATGGAATTCTGTACTATTCACAATTAAAATAAGTATTGTGGGGGGGGAGAAGGACTGAGGGGAAGATGGAAAAAGAGAAAAAGAAATAAGCCTGGGAGAGCATGCCCAAGAAAAAAAGAGAGAGAGAGACAAGGAAACAGAGAAAGAGGGAGAGAAAGAATCCCAGTCATTTTTTAGTGTAGAGATTAAAAGACAATTCAATGATAAGTTAGGTGTTTCTCATCTCCTGATATGTGTACATTCCTGACTGCTTCCCTTCTAGTATGAAACTAAACTTGCAGAACCTTCTAGATATAACTGAGGGGTAGCATTGGCATAATCATATTGCATGTTTATATCGACCCCAACTGATAGGAGCCATCATATTCCTATGTTATCGGTGGGGAAACTGAGGCTCAGAAAAATGTGTGTAACTTGCCCTGAGCTATATCGCCAGTGGGTGGTGGAGTCAGAATTTGGATCCAGGAACAGGAGCTTCCAGAGCCCGTGCTCCTGGCCACACATGATGTGAGCTGAGTGAACTCAGCAACCAGGAGGGACCTGGCCTGACACTGGGCTGGGACACAAAGTGGACGTTCCGTAAATATTTACTGAATGAGTGGGACCAGAGGTGGGATTTACTTCAGGGAAATTTTAATCCAGTCCTGCTCAGACCCGTCCCCGCACCCGCTCACTTATCACCATGTAATTGAAATAATGCCTATCGACAGAGACTCACAAACAACTGCTCAATTTTCCTCAAAATTCAATTAAACTTCGTTTATTCTGGGGATCGATCCAATTAAAAGAAGGAAAATTTCAGATGGTCTGAGCAACACCATCCATCTTCAAACATAGTGTCTACCCCAGTGATGTAATAATTCGCCCAATCAATGCTTTAAAAGCATTTAGCAGTCTTGATAATGAACTTTTGTCAAAACAGCCTTGCAGAGCAATAAGTGCCTGCAGATTAATATGAAGTCATAAAGGGCTAATGCTTTGGGGGGTGGGGAGTAAGGGCAGTGACATGAATCAGTGGGAGCCATGGCCTGGAGCTCCCACACCTTCTCAGAACTAGTCATGGACAGTGTTTTCAAGGCCCAGAAAATGCCTAATGTATTTCCCCATTTCTGCTCTCTGTAGGTGCCTCTCCCTTCCACGGTCTCAGTTTGCCTAAGTTCACCAGTCAGGGACCTGGGACGCCCCAGATCTAGGGGATCCCACTCAGGACAATTAGGACAGCTCACCGTACTGAAGAAAATGTCTAAAGGAAGAAGGCTTTGCTTGAAAGAGTTTCCGCTTAACCATCTCTGAAAACTTTGGCTTCGCAAATGGTCTTTGAGCTCCAGGAAACTGCTTTTCTACTACAGATCTCCTCCTTTCCTTGGGGGTATTCAACTTATTCACTGTGTGATGTGAAGCAAGTTACTTAAGGTCTCTGAGCTTTAGCTTCTCCGTATATAAAATGGAGATAATAGCGTTTATTGGTGCTCAGGGGAAGGAGGTTGGGTTGGATCTTGAGATGATAAGGATGCAAAGTCCTAAGACTCAGCCTCTATCTTGAAAGAGCTCAGAGGCACTGGGCAAAAACAGGTGAAACAGCCACAAAGGAAGAAGCTGGTGCTCTTGGAGAAATCTGAACCCAGCCCTGGAAACAGGCCTGAAGGATGAGAGGGGGCTTCACCAAGGCGGTGACCTTTGAGCTGGATCTTAACCAGAGAGCAAATATTTGCCAGGGGAGGAAGAGAGGAGAGGATGTCCGGCCTGAGGGGACAGTCAAGGCAGAGACATGGAGGACCACGGAGAAGGACACACATGAGGTGCCCAGCATGCCTGAATGGAGCCAGAAATAGAACCGGGCAGCTGGGCTCAGCCACGTCTTCAAAGGTCTCATTTCCCAGGTGAGGAGGTTGTCCCTTTTTCTAAAGGAAATGGGGAGCCCTGGAAGGTCTTAAGCAGGGGATGGATATGACGAAAATTGCACCCAGGAAAGTTGGGTTGGTGGGGATGGGACAGATAGAATGACTTACATGAAATACGATGGAAGCCAAGGTGGTCTCACCACACAGTCCTGCTCCCCCAGAAGGCCCCCAACTGCCCTCTACCCACACTGAACTCATCCCCCAACCTCCTTATTCCCATCAATAGTGTCCCCACCCCTGCCATCAGGCAAGAAACCTAGGAGTCCTTACGCATACTTTCCTTTTCTGTTTCTTACCATCCCTAGGATTCCATTGTTAACCTTCCACCTGGACCCTGTGGGGAAGGACGTGATGTCCCATCCCCAAAAAGTTAAGCTCGCCTTAGTCCAACAAGACCCCCTTACCACTCTGAAGGGCGACCAGAATGCAAAGTGTCCCCTGCAACCAGACCTTGTCACACCTAGAGCTGTCCCTGGTCCTGGCTGCCCTGGTCCAGGGAAGAGGAAAGGAAAGATGCTCCCCAAGGTCAGGGGGGGTTCCCCTCCAGAATCAAGGTTGACAAGTCACTTCCTGCAGAACCGGGCTGGGCTGAGCTGGGGGAGCCCCTGGGCCCTGGGCTTGGGCCAGCACCCATCGAAGGTTGGTTCTCCATCTCCCACCCCAGGTCATCTTGGGAGGTCACCATGAGGAGCCAGGTGGCTCCAGCTTCCAGCATGAACAAACCTTTCATCAGCTCCTTTTAAAAGCCAGCAGAAAGTCTCAGAGGTTGGCTAGTCCTTTAAAAAAGCTGGGGTATCTGGGTAGCCAAAGGAATGAAACTCTTACTCCATTTGCCTGAACTCACTGCACCCCTAGGGGATACCGAGCCCTGACCTGCCATCACAGAGGCCCAGGATTTGGAGAGAAGAGGATTAAGAACTAAAGAAGAAAAAAGGGGGGGGGAGGAAAAGCCCTGTGCTGCTAGATCAGGGGGAGTATTAAATGATCCCAAGTCCAGAAATGTCTTTTCAAAGACTTCTGCCATTAGGACTTAATATTAAATTTACTCCTTCTGTGCCTTAAAAAATAGCTAATTTTTTTTTTCAAAAGGTGCTTTTGATGCCAAAGGTATGGCTTAAGCTGAAAGGCGCCGGCACATCAAACATCATTTGGGGGGGATTTCAAAGGGCCGTTTCAGCAGGATCCTGTTCTCCTGATCCCCCTTCTCGGCTGATGAAGTTTCTGAGCTCCCTGAAGTCAGATCTTGTGTTCTTGGCTATCAAAGGCCCAGCAACACTGCGTCTGTCTGTCCGTCCCAGTAAAACTTTTGCATAGAAAGCCTCCCTTTTGCGCAGAGATCTGAGGGGGGACTATAAAGGATGCTGATTTGCCAGGAAACAGGAGGGAAGCCCTGCTGAGCTGATAGGAATCTTCTGACCAGATTTGAATACATTTGGCCCAGACAAGGGGGTGGGGGGGGGGGGGAAATCCATTACTTTGGAGAAAAGCTTCCAGGGTTTCAAAAGGATATATGTTAATGCTGGGAGAAATCATTTGTGCAGGTTTGTGTGTGAGTGTTTCAGCTGCCCCCCAAGTTCAACATCCTGGACCAGGAGCAAGAAAGCAAAAGTAATGGAATTAAGCTGCCACCGCTCAGGGGAGGCAAGGGGGAACTGGAGGCTGGAGGGAGGCCACAACCACCCTGGCCTTGCCCTGGCAGTCTCAGCCACCTGGGTTTGGGTCCCAGACTCAGACAGCAGCAGAGCCCCCCCACCCAGATCCCACAGGCAGTGTTCAAAGCACCTTCCTTTCCTTCCTTAAGGTCTCACTCAGGAGTCTGCAGGCTGATGCTCACAGAGGTTCCCCAGACAATTCCCAGTGTCCAGATGGGAAGACTGAGGCCTGCAAGGGGAAGGGAACACTGCCAGAGGGGCTATGCTGGTCAGGCCTCTTGACCCATCCATACCCACTGCTCTCCTCTGGACCTTGGCTGGGCCCCGCCCACTGGCCTTCTCCCACTATCCCCTGCTCACCCCAGCACCTGTTCTGCTCTCTGAACACTACACCTGAGTGACTGTTCATACCCCTCCCATAGTCTCTGGAGACACCCTACAAATGAGGTGTCTGTCGTACCCAGCCTTGAGCCCAGGCATTTCTATGGCCCGGAACTGTCCCGGGTCCCATGGGAACTGAACAAGTGTGTCCAGATAATTGTAGGAAATCTTCCGCTCTGTCTTCAAGAGGCAGTCTGCCTGGATTCAGGACTCCCAGGTCCTGGGCCCAGCTTGGTCTTTTTCTGTGGGCCTCACTTCCTTCCTCTGTAAAATGAGGACCATTTCATCATCCCTGTATCTGCCTCTTAGGCCTGCTGGAAAATTTCAGTCAGGTCAGGAATAAGAGCCGTGGGCAGGGGCTCTGAACAGAGTGACAGGAGGCCTTCTGGCCCCTCTGGCATTTTCAGGCACAAGCAGGGAGAAGAGGTGAGGTGGTCATGAAGGCCATACTGTGTGGTTGTTGCAAATGCACCCGAGTACCTCAGAGGCCCTGCACCCTCCACATTAGCACCAGATTTTCTCCACAGTGTGGAGAAAATTTTTCTTCATTAGGAGAAGAGCTGATTGAATTTAGAGAAGAAAAGGACCTAAGGACTTGGTTCTTGGGGTAAAGACGGGGGACCAGGCGGGAGTCAGGCACTGCAGCTGCACAACTCTTAGCGTAGTACGCAAGGAAGTACCAGCCAGATTCGGAACTTGAATCTGAGCACTGCCGTTCCACCAGGAGAGGGAGATGAGAAAGAAAATTGGGACAATAGCTCGTCAGTAATGGTCTTGAATTAATATAAATTAGTGAAGCGGATCTCGGCTGCTCCCTGTCCGGCAGAGCAGGGCTGCTGGGGACCAGCAAGGAGGCCTCCCTCACTTCACAGCCACCCATAAAGCTGCTGCTGACCGTGCACTCTTCCCTCCCCCTTCCTCTTCCCTCCTTTCCTCCCTGCCCCCACAACCAGCTCCAAGCCCCTGGATGTAAAATGGGCTGGGAATGGCACCCCTGGGACCAGCGGCAGCCCCCCAGAGGCTTCAACCTTTGGAATGACCTTTGGAACACTGCTGCCCAGAGATTCCCTGCTGCCAGGACCAGGGGGTGTCCTGAGCTCAGCCCCAGGCCAGGTCCCCGCCTCCCCAATCTCATACACCGGCCCGGGCTACAGAGGTCACTGAGGCACACGGGGTCCATTTGACCCAGGCCTGGCCCACGAGGCATGCCGGGACACTCCCGGGCTCAAGCAGAACATTTGTGGTTTAGCCCAAGGCTTAGAGGTCAGAGGGTACTCCCAATATCCCTGGGAGAAAGGACTTTTCCTTCCAATGACAGAGAGGGAAACTGTCACTCAGAGAGGTCAAGTCACTTGCCGCAAGGTCACACCACCAATAAATAACAAAGTTGGGTCTCAAGCAGAGACAACTTTATCAATGTGACAATTAAAGCTTTATAAATGATTCCTCGTACAATTCTCAGAACTCCCAAAAGATAGAACTAGTAACATCCCAACTGTAGACACAGAGCCACTGAAACTCAGAGAGGCTGAGCCACAGTGCCATCCATGGTCACACAGTCGGTCAGTGATGGAACTGGAATCCCAACCCACAGCAGTCTGGCTCCAGAGCCCCGGCACATGGCCCAGACTGGGATACCACCCGGCCCGGCTTGGAATCCTGCCTTTTTCATTAGCCAGCACTGGGATTTTGGATCCCAGTTGTTCAGCCTCAGTTTCCCTGCCTATAAGATGGAAATCGTCATCATAATGTAGCAGCACCAACAACTGGTTACTGGACACCCATGGGAAATGTGTGACATGGCCCGGCCAGTACCAAGGGTCATGTGTTTGTTAGACACATCTTTGCTCACACGACCATCAGTCCACGGATTCTCTAAGTATTAGAGTAGAAACTGGCTCCCCGGAGGGCCCTCGTCTCCAGGCTGTCCCTGGCCCCGTGGGTCCGAGGCTCGAGGGAACATACGCCTGAACGCAACACACACCCAGCGTCCGTAATGTTCCTGTCAGAGCAAACGAGGCCATTAACTGACGAGCTCCGTGATGGAATTGTCCCGTGTGGCATTTATTATGGGGTCCTTTCCCTGACACCTCCCAGGGAGAGAATATTAAATATTTGATGCGCATGAGGCTGCTCGTTTTTCATCCCCACTTCAGCACTCATGCTGACTTCGGGCTGGGGAAGAGCCAAAGTCCAACAGCCTGGCATCCTCATGCCTTTCTGCCTCCCCCCACCCCTGTCAGGGCACTGGGCCGGGCAGGGCAGGTCCTGGGAAAGCGATGAAGACCCATGTCAGGGACTCTGGGAGCTGCGGCCCAGGTGAGTCCCGGGAAGGGTGTCTGCTGTCTGCTGTCAGCCGCTGTAAGAGGCCTGCAGACAGTTGGGTGGCATCAGTGCCCCCCACCCAAGGTCTCGGGAGTCCCCGGCCACCAGAGCCTGGGAGCATTCATGGCATCCAGCCCAGCCCTCCACCACACGGACCTCCAGCCCTACCACCACCTGCCACTGCACCCTGCACCCCTGCACCTCCACAAATTCTCCTGCTCCCCCGACACACGGTGAGCTGGAAGCACCAGGGAGACAATGCCCCTGAAGCAAGCCCCCTTCAATGATGGACTGCAAGTGGCCACATCGTAGCCCCAGTTTCCTTGCCCCTTGAGTTGGATGACTCAGGGGTGCATGAGCTATACTAGCTTGCAGAGGTTCCCAGTGGGACTGGGCTCCTACTGCCCACAGCCTTTATGGGCTTCCTTTTCCTCTCCGTTCTCACAGCCCCCCTCCTCTGCTAGCCCACCCTGGGACTGCCTTCCAATCAACCCTGCACCCACAGTCCTGAGACCGCCACCTGAAGGCAGGGACAAAAACTAAGGCAAAGCCATGCCTGGTGGGGGATCATCAGAGGACACAAGATGAAGGTCTCATCTTCTATAGAAGACCAGCCTACTCTGGACCAAGCCCTGTGGTCATGGCTGGGGACTCAGCCCAAACCCCCAACATCTGACTACTGGATCCCCAAGAGCTCCCAGGCCTCAGGGGCACAGTCATGAGGCACTAACCATCGTGCAATGGTACCAGCTCTCATTTCCATCACCCCCAGCCCTGCAAACCAGCCCAAGGGGTGACCTCCTAAAGACAGAGTCTCCCTATGGTCTCAGCTCCCTCCATGGTGCAAACACCAGGCCCCTAAGCAAACGAGGGCCAACCACCAAACAAGAACTTGTCAGTCATATCCGTGCTAATTTGACAGCTTTCCTTCCTCTCTCTTTCCCCCGTGACTTCTAGCCATCTGTGTGGCACTCGGGTTTTGGCAGTTAGAATAGGGTACGCCCAGGGGACTGGAGAGGCTGCAGGAGAAGCAAAAGGCATCTGACAAACATCTGTGAGGGTAAGGACAAGCGCCCGGATTCTCCAGCCCCAGAGCACTGATCAAAGCCATGCTCCCAGGTGTTGGGCCTTCTGCTTTGGGCTGCCATGGCTCCCTTTACAGAGAGTTTCCAGGAGTATTACCACCACGACTTCTTCACTAACCCCGTAGGATGGGTGTGAGAACCCTCAGCCACAGGTCGGGACTCCAGAGAAGCAGAACAAGGACCCCAGACCAGGCCATTGACTCAATTAAAGCTGCAGATCCCGATTCCCACCACCTCCCACGGTCCCTACTTGGAATAAGCATTCCCATACGCCCCATAAACAACTCCAAAATCTCACCATTCAAGCACCCAGTTAACTCTGGGAACATAGGCAAAAATCCCGTGTTGGCCACAGATTCTCAATGAGGGTTTGGGACAGTCCTTAGCACCCACCATGTGCCCAGCAGCCCTGCACGCAATCACTGTGTTCTGGAAATGCCTCATCTAAACCAAAACTTTCAGTTTAAAGGGGCCCCTACTTCACTTGCTCATTCTCATCATTCTCAAACCCTGGTTGCACCTGAGACAGCCCACACCCCAGAACTGTGATTCTGTTGGCCTCTGGGATGGCTATACTTTGATTGTCTCTGATTTTTTTAAAAGAAGAGGTGATTCTAAGAGGCAACCATTGTTAAGAACCACTGAGATTTGATCCACAAACATATATGGAGGACCAGGTATGTGCCTTCCAGAAGCTTCTACCTAATATGGGAAATAGGAAAGTAAATGGATTATTAAAATGAACTGTTTTCCAAGTATTGATTTTTGTTAATTTTTTAATGTAACAAACTTTTATTACTTACCAGCTGATAGGCAACATTCTAAACACTATACAAATTTAACTTATTTAGAACTTGGAACAGTGAGAAAGGTACCATTATTAGCCCCATATTCCAGATGAAGCTACAGAGAGCTTAAGTAACTTGTGTAAAGTCAAATTGTCTGACAAGTGGCCGAACTAGAATTCAAATCTAGAGAATAGGTTTCCTCTTTCTAACCACTGTTCTCTGAAGGCAGTGACTCCTAAATTTTAGGGGAATTTATGTAATTGCACAAAAACACAGATTCTCAGCCTCACTCACCTACCACACTCCCCACAACTCTCAGATTCCCGTTCAATCAACTGAGGTAGGAGACCTGGGAACCTATGTTTTTGGTGTGTGTCCCAGGCGATTCCAATGCAGGCGTCCCGAGGGTGGTCCCAGGGACATGGGAAGGATTGACCACTTTTCTCCGAGGGCACACTGAGGAGTGGGGCCCAGAGCTCTCAGCTCCTTCGGGCAGAAACAGGTAGGCCGCCATCTTCATCCCGTCCTCCAGAGCTCTACGGAAAGCCTTCAGGGAACAAAAGCTCCTGAGAACAAACCCAAGCAGATTACTCAGCCTGGTCCCTGGCAAGGACGGTGCAGTTCTGCCTCGAGCAAAGACATTTGAGAATCACCGCAACAGGCCCCTCCCAACAGAAGATCAACAAGAACATCCACCCAAGACCAACCTCGTGGGATCAATGAGAACTGCAGAACTCCAGAGATAGGGGAATCCAACACATAGAATTCATGGCTTCTTTCCCACGATGCCTTAATCTTTCAAAGTTAAATTTTTTTTTAAGATTTTATTTTTATTTATTTGACAGAGAGATCACAGGTAGGCAGAGAAAGAGGGGGAAGCAGGCTCCCCACCGAGCAGAGAGCCCAATGCAGGGCTCCATCCCAGGACCCTGAGAACATGACTTGAGCCAAAGGCAGAGGCTTAACCCACTGAGCCATCCAGGCACCCCAAAGTTAAATTTTTTTCATTTTATTTTTTTCTCATTCTATTTATTTAATTTTTCCTCTTTCCTATTTTAATGTTTTTAACCATTTTACCTTATCAATACCCTTTTTAAAAATCTTTTTTAATTTTCATTGTTATAGTCATATTCTATCCCTTCATTGTATTTAACCTAATTTTTTTATACATATAGGTTTTTCTTTCTTTAAAATTTTGGGATACAGTTTCTTCTAATGGATCAAAATATACCCTAAATCTAGCACATGGATTTGTTCTAGTCTCAAACCTAATCACATTCTTTCCCCTCTTTTTTTTTCTTTTTTCAACCGACTTCTTATCAATTCCTTTTTTAGAATCCTTTTTAATTTTCATCTTTACAGTCATATTACATTCCTTCATCTTGTTTACCCTTATTTTTATAAATATATAAGTTTTTCTTTCTTTAAAATTTTGGGAGGCAGTTTCTTCTAACAGACCAAAATACACCCAAAATCAAATGTGTGGCTCTGTTCTATTCACCACTCTAATAAATATAATATTACATATACTTTCACATATGTGATATACATATTATATATTATTATATTATATTAATTATAATTAATTAAATAAATATATATTATATATTTATATATTATATATTACATACATATTATAATTTATATATACATATTTATATGTATATATACATATTTATTATATATTATTATTTATATATTATTATATATGTATGTATATATATACGTGTATATATATTTATTATATATTATTATATATTTATATATGTATATACATATATGTGTATATGTATAAATAAATATAATATTATATATTTATTTTTATATATTTTATATACACATATGATATATTATAGATTATTATATTATATTAATTATAATTAATTAAATATGCATATATTAATATATATTTTATATATTATATATACATATTATATATTATATATACATATTATATATATTCTATTTATATATACATATTATACATATTTTATATATATTATATAGAATATAATATATATTAGAATAACTGGGATCCCAGAAGAAGAAAGAGAGAGGGAGGCAGAAGGTATATTGACCCAAATTATACCAGAGAATTTCCCTAATTTGGCAAAGAGGACAAGCATCAAAATCCAGGAGGCACAGAGAATACCCCTCAAAATCAATAAAAATAGGTCAACACCCTATCATCTAATAGTAAAACTTACAAGTCTCAGTGACAAAGAGAAAATCCTAAAAGCACCTCAGGACAAGAGGTCTGTTACATACAATGGTAGAAACATTAGATTGGCAGCAGACCTATCCACAGAGACCTGGCAGGCCAGAAAGGACTGGCATGATATATTCAGACACTAAACAAGAAAAATATGCATCCAAGAATACTATATCCCACTAGGCTGTCATTGAAAATAGAAAGAGAGATAAAAAGCTTCCAGGACAAACAAAAACTAAAAGAATTTGCAAACACTGAATGAGCCCTACAGGAAATATTGAAAGGGATCCTGTAATCAAAGGGAGAGCCTAAAAGTAACAGACCAGAAAGGAAAAGAGACAATATACAGTAACAGTCACTTTACAGGAAATACAATGGCACTAAATTCATATCTTTCAATAGCTACCCTGAATGTAAATGGGCTAAATACCCCAATCAAAAGACACAGAGCATCAGGATGGATTTAAAAAAAAAAAAAAAAAACAAGGCCCATCTATATACTGTCTGCACAAAACTCATTTTAGACCCAAAGACACCTCAAGATTTAAAGTGAGGGGGTGGAAAACAATTTCCCATACTAATGAACATCAAAAGAAAACTGAGGTGGCAGTCCTTAGATCACTTAGATTTTAAGCCAAAGACTATAATAATGGATGAGGAAGGACACTATATCATACTTAAAGGGTCGGTCCAACAAGAAGGTCTAACAATTTTTTTTTAAGATTTATTTATTTATTTGACAGAGATCACAAGTAGGCGGGGGTTGGGGAAGCAGGCTCCCCACTGAGCAGAAAGCCCAGTGCAGGGCTTGATCCCAGGACCCTGAGACCATGACTTGAGCTGAAAGCAGAGGCTTAACCCACTGAGCGACCCACACACCCCTAGATCTAACAATTTTAAATAACTATTCCCCTAACATGGAGCAGCCAATTATATAAACCAAAAAATAACAAAATCAAAGAAATACATAGACAATAATACAAGAATAGGAGGGGATTTTAACACCTCCTCAGTGAAATGGACAGATCATCTAAGCAAAAGATCAAGGAAATAAAGGCTTTAAATGACACCCTACCAGATGGACATCACAGATATATTCAGAACATTCCATCCCAAAGGAACAGAATACACATTCTTCTCTAGTACATATGGAACACTCTCCAGAATAGATCACATCCTGGATCACAAATTAGGTCTCAGCTGGTACCAAAATATTGGGATAATTCCCTGAATATTTTCAGACCACAGTGCTTTGAAACTCAAACTCAATCACGAGAGGAAAGTTGCAAAGAACTCAAATACGTGGAGGCTAAAGAGCATCTTACTAAAGAATGAATGGGTCAACCAGGAAATTAAAGAAGAATTTTTAAAATTCATGGAAACCACCCTATGACCCAGCAATCACACTACTGGGTATTTACCCTACAGATACAAATGTAGTGATCCAAAGGGGCACATGCACCCAAATGTTTATAGCAACAATGTCCACAATAGCCTAACTATGGAAAGAACCTAGATGTCCATCAACAGATGATGAATAAAGAAGATGTGGTGTATATACATATGTGTATATATATGTGTATATATATATATATATATATATATATATATATACACACACATACATACACACACACACACACACACACACACAATGGAATACTATGCAGCCATCAAAAGAAATGAAATCTTGCCATTTGCAACAACGTGGATGGAACTAGAGGGTATTATGCTGAGCAAAAATAAGTCAATCAGAGAAAGACAATTATCATATGATCTCTCTGATATGAGGAATTTGAGAGGCAGAATGGGAGATTTGGGGCATAAGGAAGGAAAAAAAGAAACAAGATGTGATCAGAAGGGAGACAAACCATAAGAGACTCTTTTTTTTTTTAAGATTTTATTTAGTTATTTATTTGACAGACAGAGATCACAAGTAGGCAGAGAGGCAGGCAGAGAGAGAGAGAGGAGGAAGCAGGCTCCCCGCTGAGCAGAGAGCCTGATGTGGGGCTCGATCCCAGGACCCTGGGATCATGACCTGAGCCAAAGGCAGAGGCTTTAACCCACTGAGCCACCCAAGCGCCCCCATAAGAGACTCTTAATCTCACAAAACAAATTAAAGGTTGCTGGGGGAAGGAGAGGTGTGGAGAGGGAGGTTGGCTTACTGGTATTGGGAAGGGTATGTGATATGGTGAGTGCTGTGAAGCGTGTAAGCCTGACAATTTACAAACCTGTACCCCTGGGGCAAATAATACATTATATGTTAATAAAAATAATTAATAATAAAAAAATTCATGGAAACAAATGAAAATGAGAACACAACTGTTCAAAATCTTTGGGACACAGCAAAGGCAGTCCTGAGAGGAAAGTATATAGTAATATAAGCCTTTCTCAAGAAAGAGGAAAGGTCTCAAGTACACAACCTAACCCTACACCTAAAGGAGCTGGAGAAAGAACAGCAAAGAAAGCCTAAATCCAGCAGGAGAAGAGAATTATAAAGATCAGAGCAGAAATCAATGAAATAGAAACCAAAAGAAAAGTAGAACAGATCAACGAAACTAGGAGTTGGTTCTTTGAAAGAATTAATAAGATTGATAAACCCCTGGCCAGACTTATCAAAAAGAAAAGGGAAAGGACCTGAGTTAATAAAATCATGAAAGAAAGAGGAGAGATCACAACCAACACCAAAGAAATACAAACAATTATAAGAACATATTATGAGCAACTATATGCCAGCAAATTTGACTATCTGGAAGAAATTAATGCATTCCTAGAAACATATAAACTACCAAAACTGAACAAGGAAGAAATAGAAAACTGAACAGACCCATAACCAGTAAGAAGATTGAAGAAGTCATAAAAAATCTCCCAACAAACAAGAGCCCAGGGCCAGATGGCTTCCCAAGAGAATTCTACCAAACATTTAAAGAAGAATTAATACCTATTCTCCTGAAACTGTTCCAAAAAATAGAAATGGAAGGAAAACTTCCAAACTCATTTTATGAGGCCACCATCACCTTGATCCCAAAACCAGACAAAGACCCGATCTAAAAGGAGAATTACAGACCAATATCCTTGATGAACACAGATGAAAAAATTCTCACCAAAATACTACCAATAGGATCCAACAGGACATTAAAAGGATTTTTCACCACAACCAAGTGGGATTTATTCCTGGCCTGCAAGTTTGGTTTGACACCTGCAAATCAAACATTGTGATACAATACATTAATAAAAGAAAGAACAGAACCAGGCACCTGGGTGGCTCAGTGGGTTGAGCCTCTGCCTTCAGCTCGGGTCATGATCTCAGGGTCCTGGGATCGGGTCCTGCGTCGGGCTCTCTGCTTGGCGGGGAGCCTGCTTCCCCCTCTCTCTCTGCCTGCCTCTTTGCCTACTTGTGATCTCTGTCAAATAAATAAAATATTTTAAAAATAATAATTTTAAAAAGAAAGAACAAGAACCATATGATACTCTCAATAAATGCTGAAAAAGCATTTGACAAAGTACAGCATCCTTTCTTGATCAAAACTCTTCACAGTGTAGGGACAGAGGGTACATACCTCAATATCATAAAAGCCATCTATGAAAAACTCACAGCAAATATCATTCTCAATGGGGAAAAACTGAGAGCTTTCTCCCTAAGGTCAGGAATATGGTAGGGCTGTCCACTATCATCACTGCTATTCAACACAGTACTAGAAGTCCTAGCCTCAGCAATCAGACAACAAAAAGAAATAAAAGGCATTTAAATCAGCAAAGAAGTCAAATTCTCCCTCTTTGCAGATGATATACTTTATGTGGAAAACCCAAAAGACTCCACTCAAAAATGGCTAGAACTCATACAGGAATTCAGTGAAGTGAAGTGTTAGGATATAAAATCAATGCACAGAAATCAGATGCATTTCTATACACCAACAGCAAGACAGAAGAAAGAGAAATTAAGGAGTTGATCCCATTTTCAACTGGACCCAAAACCATAAGATGCCTAGAAATAAACCTAACCAAAGAGGCAAAAAATCTGTACTCAGAAAGCTATAAAATGCTCATGAAAGAAATTGAGGAAGACACAAAGAAATGGAAAAAAGTTCCATGCTCATGGGTAGTAAGAACAAATATCGTGAAAATGTCTATGCTACCTAAAGGAATCTACACATTTAATGCAATCCTTATCAAAATACCATCAATTTTTTTCAAAGAAATGGAACAAATAATCCTAAAATTTATATGGAACCAGGAAAGACCCCGAATAGCCAGAGGAATGCTGAAAAAGAAAACCAAAGTTGGCGGCATCATGATTCCAGACTTCAAGCTCTATTACAAAGCTGTAATCATCAAGACAGTATAGTACTGGCACAAAAACAGACACATAGATCAATGGAACAAAATAGAGAGCCCAGAAATGGGCCCTCAATTCTATGGTCAACTCATCTTTGACAAAGCAGGAAATAATGTCCAATGGAAAAAAAGACAGTCTCTTCAACAAACGGTGTTGGGAAAATTGGACAGCCACATGCAGAAGAATGAAATTGGACGATTTCCTTACACCACACACAAAAATAGACTCAAAATGGATGAAAGATGTCAATGTGAGACAGGAATCCATCAAAATCCTTGGGGAGAACACAGGCAGCAACCTCTTCAACTTCAGCCACAGGAACTTCTTCCTAGAAACATCGCCAAAGGCAAGGGAAGCAAGGGCAAAAATGAACTATTGGGACTTCATCAAGACAAAAAGCTTTTGCACAGCAAAGGAAACAGTCACAAAACCAAAAGACAACCAACAAAATGGAAGAAGATATTTGCAGATGACATATCAGATAAAGGGCTAGTATGCAAAATCCATAAAGAACTTACCAAACTCAACACCCAAAGAACAAATAATCCAATCAAGGAATGGGCAGAGGACATGAACAGACATTTCTGCAAAGAAGACATCCAGATGGCCAACAGACACATGAAAAAGTGCTCAACACCAGGGAAATGCAAATCAAAACCACAGTGAGATACCACCTCACCACCAGCCAGAATGGCTAAAATTAACAGGTCAGGAAACAATAGATGTTGGTGAGGATGTGGAGAAAGGGGAACCCTCCTACACTGCTGGTGGAAATGCAAGCTGATGCAGCCATTCTGGAAAACATTATGGAGGGTTCTCAAAAAGTTGAAAATAGAGCTACCCTACGGCCCAGTAATTACATGACTGGGTATTTACCCTAAAGATGCAAATGTAATGATCCGAAGGGGCATGTGCACCCAATGTTTATAGCAGCAGTGTCCACAATAGCCAAACTATGGAAAGAATCTAGATATCCATCAACAGATGATGAATAAAGAAGATGTGGTATATATATACAATGGAACACTATGCAGCCATCAAAAAAAACCCGAAATCTTGCCATTTGCAACAACGTGGATGGAACAAGAGGGTATTATGCTAAGCAAAATAAGTCAATCAGAGAAAGACAATTATCATATGATCTCTCTGATATGAGGAATTTGAGAGGTAGGGCAAGGGATTTTGGGGGGAAGGGAGGGGAAAAAAATGAAACAAGACGGGACCAGGAGGGAGACAAACCATAAGAGACTCTTAACCTCAGGAAACAAACAGGGTTGTTGGGGTTGGGGGGTAGAGATATGGTGGCTGGGTTACGGACACTGGGGAGGGTATGTGCTATGATGAGTGCTGTGAATTGTGTAAGACTGATGATTCACAGACCTGTGCCCCTGAAACAAATAATACATTCTATGTTAATAAAGTAAAATTTTTTAAAAGGTGGAAGCTAGGGGCACCTGGCAGTCCATTAAGTGTCTGCCTTTAGCTCAGGTCACAAATCTTGGTGTCCTTCCCCCTTTGCGCTCTCTGAGGTCACTCACTGTGGGAGAAGCCAGCAGCTGTGCCGTGAGGACCCACAGTCAGGTCTGTAGGAGGAGCCAAGGCCTCCTGACAACAGCCAGCACAGCCAGGCAAGTTGGACATCTGGCCATTGGACAGTCTATCCCCCACCGACATCTTGATGCAACCTCCTAAGAGTTCCTGAGCAACAGTCACCCGGTTAAGCTTCTCCTTGATTCTACAAAACTGTCAGATCATAAGTGCTTGTGTCTTTAAGCCCCTACATTTTGGGGTATTCCTTACTAGGCGTCAATAGACAATGAATACAAAGAAACAGCTTTCGCCATCAATGAGAGTCAGAAAAAAGCTGCAGACATGACGCAGGAGCCAGGACTGGAGGAACACAGGCCAGAAAGGAGAGAGAGGGCATTCATTCCAGGTAGAGGGAACAGCATGTGCTAAGGCACAGGAGTGCATGGACCTGGTATTCTTGGGCTTTGCTGGGAACACAGGAGGCACCCCAGTGAGTGGCTAGAGATGCAACAGGACCCAAGTCAGGATAAACAGGGCGACCAGACATCCCAGTTTGCCCTGGACAGTAGCTTTTTTTTTTTTTTTTTAAGATTTCATTTATTTATTGAGAAAGCAAGAAGGTGAACAGGGGGAGGGGCAGAGGGAGAGAGAAATAATCACAAGCAGACTCCCCATTGAGTGCAGAGTCAGACTCAAGGTTCAATCTCATGACCCTGAGATCACGACCTGAACCGAAATCAAGAATCAGATGCATTAACCGACTGAGCCACCCAGGCGCCCCCCACCAAGGACAGTCTTGATTGACACCTATTATCCACACATCCCAAGCAATTTACTCTTTGTCCGAGATAAAATGGTCTCATATTAGATGATTATGAGCTAGATGTGATCGCCCTGCTGATGAGCCCCATGTGTAGGCTCTACCCTGGAGCACGGGGAGCCATGGAAGGGTTTTGAGCCTGGGAGTGACCTGATCCCAGATGTTTCAGAAAGATGCATTTGCAGAGAAGGCACAGGCGTGCCAGGTGAACTAAGATGCAGCATGGACTGGTCTGGAGTGAGTGTGGAGGCTTGACCGGGGTTGAACAAGCTGAGAGACAAGGAAGGACTTGGACACAGCTGGTCAGGCAGTCAGTGACTACGACAGCCTCTAAGGAGGCCAGAACAGTGGTAATGGCATCCAGGGAAGTTTCAGAAAATTTAGGAGATACTGAAAAGACTCTGTTGCAGTAAAAGCTGGAGGAGGAGAAGTTGGAGGGCAAGCTGAGGTGCAAAGACTGTGGGGAGCGTGGCCCCCACATTTCAGGGACCAGGGCTCCGTCTAAAAGTAGCTCTCAAATGAGTCACTTCAATCAAAGCCAACCAGGCTTTGGCTGGTTCGTTTCTGAACTGCAGGGGGGTCTGGCCAAAGGAATTGAAACCACACGTAACCTTGGCTGAAGCAGATCCCATCGGACCCAGTCTCCCAAGAGACGGGCAGCACCACAGTCCCAATGCCCGATAGCTCGTCTCCTGCACACAAGACTGCAACGATGCAAGAATTATTTTTTTTTTTCATTTTACATTTAGGGCCTCAGGCCTGGCACTGCGGGCACCCCAGCAGGGACTCAGACCCAGCCGGCCCCGGAAACCCAGTGTCAGCCAGACAGAGGGTTTTGGGTGAAATCCCTAGAAACACTCTCTCACCTTCTCCCGGCTGGAATACCTTGGCTGAACTTGAGTCATCCTCCTAATAAAAATTCCATGTTCCATCAGCAGAATGCTTCCAGTCCAATTAGATCAATTTTCTCTAAGTAGCAATAAATGTGTTTTCCTTTCAGAGGCCAGCCCGACACATTAAGCAGGCTTGGGGCGGCCATTCCCTAGCCCGATGGCTCCGAGGGCGCAGGGTCAGGGGTCACAGAGCCGCCGCCTCCAGCTCATTAGTGGGGCCCATTCATCTTTGCTGGGGACACCAGCACTCAACATGGTGGCAGGGCTCAGGGTGGGGGGCGGTGGGCCATTCATCAGGAATTCAGGTTTGCTGGAGACAAGAGCAGAAAAGCAGACCTGCTCACAGGCTGGCAGGAGCCCAGGCCCGGCAGCTAAGGCTGGGAGCCGCCTGGTTAAAGGTTAACCTGGTCCTGGACATCGATCTGTGGCCCCCCCACATCCCCCCCCC
>NW_022631099.1:5470836-5858316 GCF_010015895.1 Lontra canadensis | reverse complement strand
CCCTGCAGCTCAGGAACTTGCCTGGAAGAGACCCTTTGATTTGCAAATCCAGATGCTAGGAACAAGAGGGTACTTCAGCCAGGCCTTACCCTGCCTCGCAGGTCCATTGGCCTAGAGGACAGAGGACGCTTGGCTGAAAGCATGAGACCTTTCCACTTCCCAAGGGCTGGGACTCAGTGTTCCTCACACACACAGCCCCTGCCACCCTGAGCCAGCCGAGGCCCCAGCCCAGAGACAGGATTACCAGAGGCCCAGGGCACTGGAGGCATTTGCCAGGGATGCCCGAAGGGAGGACCACAGACTGAGCAGTTTCCATGACAAATCTTCATTGTCTCACAGTTCTGGACGCTAGAAGTCCATGGTCAAGGTGTCAGCAAGGCCTGAAGATGCCCGAGAAGGGTGTGTCCCAGGCCTCTCTCCCAGCCTCCAGGGGCTCCTTGACTTGTGGCAGCATCTTTCCAGCCTTTCTATGGCATTGTGTGAGCGTGTGTGTGTGTGTGTGTGTGTGTGTCTGTGTCCGAATTTCCCCTTTTTATAAGGACGCCCAGCATATGGGATTAGGGCCCACTGTCATGACCTCATTCTAACTGAATCACCTGTTTGAAGACATGATCTCCAAATCCAGCCACATTCTGAGTTACCGGGAGTTAGGATTTCAGCGTATGAATGAGAGGGTATATCATTGAGCCCATAGTAGCCTCCCTTTGGGCCACAGGAGAGGAGAGCCCCGGTGATCCCGGCTCATTTGGGGACACAGATGTGAACGGAGTGACCGCCAGGCCCGCCAGAAGGGATGCGGTGAACGTCTGCAGTCTGTCCTGTGAGTTCATAGCTGGCATGGAGGCAGGCACTCATCCATCACGCAAGTAAATGTACAGTTACAGTCTGTGATGAGAGTCCCGAAGCACAGGTGTGGGCAGCTAGAAACACGGGTCCCCGGGCCACACTGCAGGTAAGACGTAGAGCTGGGCCGGGCGTGACAATGGCAAAATCATGCCTGGCGTCCCTGGGCTCTTGCTCAGTCCAGCCGACCCCCACCCTCACATCCTCCCATCCTCCCGCCCCAGCCCCCCTCCCAGCCTGATCCCTTTCCTGGAAACTGGATTAATAGCATCTGAGCAAGCCTGGCCAGGAAGCACAGCTCGGGGTAACCTTTCTGGAGAGCTCCAGGGGCCTGGCAGAGGTCTTCCTGATTTACACTGCCCCGGCCAGCCCGCCCTCCTTGACAGAGAGCCCCTCCTTCTGCTCAAGCTGCACTCCATCCAGACAATGACCCCCAGGCCCTGGGCCCCAAAGTCACCTCCTTGGGGAGACATTGCCGAACAGACCCCCATAGCAGCTCCCACCCCAAACCTCTCCTCAGCACCCTAAGCCCAACTGAGACTAAATAATGGATTGCAAAATTAGCTGTTCTGTGTCTGTCTCCCCTGGAGGCTGCGAGCTTTCTGACAACGGAGACGATGTTCTCATGCACTCCCATCTGCCCCCAGCCCCACCCCGCACCGGTGACACAGCAGTGCTCTGGAAACACGGGCAGAATAAATCAACAAAATTCTTGATTGTTTAATCAACCTCCTACTTGTCCCCAAACCACAAGCTGACCCACCGGCCAGAGGCCAAATCTCTGCTGCCCCTGAAGGCACCAGGGGGATAAAGAGGAGGAACAAGAGAGATGCTATTTGGAGTGGGGGCTGGGGAGGGAGAGCTCCGGAAACGACAAGAGAATGAGAACATGCAAAGTGGATTTGCAGAAAAGCGAGCATTTCCATTTGGCCAGACCGGGGCTTGAATGTCAGGCTCAGGCGGCAGTCACGGTGCCCACAGAAGGTCTCTGAGTGGTGCCCATTCTGATAGGCAGAACGGGTGCCAAATGCGAAACCAGAGGTCAGGAAAGTGGAGTTTGCTATAGCCAAGGTCCCGGCACTGCCCCCCAGAGAAGGCAATCAAGGTGACTGAGGGAAAGCAGGAAAGGGGGCAATGACACCAAATCTGGGGACATGTGTGGCACAGGCAGGAAGGATTCGGTGGAGCAGTGTGATCAGGAAAGCAGAGAAGGAGGAAGGAAGCTGGGCTGGCTCCGTGCACTGGGAGGGAGGCACTCAGGTCCTTTTTTTACCTGCCCACAGGGTGGATCAGGGGACCTGGCTTTGAACTCTGACCCTATCAGAGACTGGTTATGAAACCCGTGTGAGGGGCGCCTGGGTGGCTCAATGGGTTAAGCCTCTGCCTTCGGCTCAGGTCATGATCTCAGGGTCCTGGGATCAAGCACTGTATCAGTCTCTCTGCTCATCAGGGAGCTTCCCCCTCTCTCTCTGCCTGCTGCTCTGCCTATTGTGATCTCTCTCTCTCTGTCAAATAAATACATAAAATTAAAAAAAAAAAAAAAAACCGTGTGAGTGTGGCATCTCCAGTTCTCTGCCTTCTCACCCGCACGTGGGAGCTGGCTAAGCTCGTCGAGTACAACATGGGATACACTGAGATCTCCAGCATGGGTGCCAACCCACAGGTCCCTCCCGGGCTCTCCAGCCACACCGTCCTGGTGTAAACCAGGATTTCTCAAACTCAGCCCTGTAGACTTTGGGAGCTGGAGAAGTCTTTAATGCCCACGTGCCCTGTAGGATTTGAGAAGCATCTCTAGGAGCCAAACTGTCTCTGGATGTTGCCAGGTGTCCCCTGCAGGACAAAACTGCTCCATAAGCCATGCAAGTCTGTCACCAATCCTCTCGGGAAAGCCTTATGCATGCAGGAGGACTGCCTCCTGTCTCCCAGAGGAGGTTGTCCAATAACCCCCTGCGTCTGATCCACGTTCTCGAGATGTTTATGCGGAGCTGTGATTCTGTTCTCAGGGATTTTACAGTTAGAAAGCATTTTGATATATGGGATCACATGGTAGACTGGGCTGGATAATGGCCCCCAAAGATGTCCTCAGTCTCCTCCCTGGAACCTGTGGCTGTGTTTGCAAGGGGAATTTGCAAATAGGATTCAGTAAAGGTTTCAGAGATCAGTTGATTGCCCTGGATTATCAGAGTGGGCCTGGCATAATCACAAGACTCCTTATAAGTAAAGGAGGGAAGCAGGTGAGTCGAGGTCAAAAAAAAAGGGTTATGACAGAAGCAGTGGTCAGAGATAGGGAGACATGACGTTCTACATAGCTGGCTTTGAACACGGAGGAAGGGCCCAAGCCAAGGAACACAGGTGTCCTCTAGAAGCAGGAAGAGGCAAGGCAATGGAATTTCCCCTAGACCCTCCAGTAGGAACGCATCCCAGCAAACAGCTTAATTTTAGCCCAGTAAGACCCATTTCAAACTTCTGACCTCCAGAACTGTAAGAGAATAAACTTGTGTTATTCTAAGTCCCTCGGTTTGTGGTAGTTTGTTACAACAGCAATAGAAAACTAATACACACAGTCACACAATTAGGCAGAGGGGCATGTAGAGTCTCTGAGGAAGGAGGAAGGCTGCCATGGGTGGTTGTTCAGGTCACGCACTACCCAAACATAGTCAGCTAAGAAGGTCATGGGGGGCTGAAATTTAGCCCATGCTCCTCTTACTGAACTATGAGCCCTTGTGGAGACTATGGCGACGATGAGGGGTGGGGGGGAAACAGAGAAAAGACACCCTTTTCTAATTCACACTCGGACACTTTCCATTTGCCAAAAAATGTGACCCCCGGGGAAGAGGGGCAGAGGTTCATAATTTGCATACTTAACTGTGGCTTGGCAGGGAACTTTGACTCTCCCTGAGGTAGTCAGGAAGGCCTTCACAGAGGAGGTGACACCTGGACTAGCTCTTTAAACAACAAACACGGAAGGAAAGGGGAGTCATTCCTAGGAAAGAGAATGGCACAGAAGTCTGAAAGAGCTTGGTGCACTTGGAGGAAGAGGGAAAAGCGCCACCTGGCTGGGGAGGTCCTCCAGAGATGTAGAGTTCCATATGGGACCTGCAGAGTCTGAGGGGCCTGTTAACCTTCAGGAGCAAGTGTCTTAGGAGTTCCGGCAAGAGGTCTAGGCTGTTCCACACCAGCCTCCAGATGCCACCCCAGCAACCTGGCCTGGACCAGACTCAGGGTCCCCTCCCGCCTGCCCAGCCCCACAGACTTCCACCCCATGGCTCCGAGGGGCGCCCGGTTGCTGAACCACTTGCTTTTTGGGGCTAGTAGTCTGTCGGTCCCTGCAGTGCCCTCCCCTTCCCAGCACTTAACTCCAAGACAAGTATTGATGGTGCCTTGACCTTCCCTAATATATTGCCACAAGGTGACATGGGCCAGTCCTGCTGCCCCCGGCAGGCCACAGCCCCTCCCTGGCCCTGAGCAAGGAACAAGGAAAAGCCATCAAGCTGGGCACGAGGTTTGCGAAACAAATGGCAATAAGTAAGTTGTTTTCAGGAGGCGAATGGGCCCCCACAGACTAATGGCCATCCATGGCTTCCTCCCTCCTCCTCCCCAAGCTTCCCCCCTCCAGAGCTGGCCCAGCTGGAAAGCTCCAGTGGCTCCGGACCCCCCCTCCCCGTCCCCAAGCCCTTTTGCTGACAGTATAACCTTCAGGAACCTGAAATTCCTGAGTAGTCCCCAGAGCTCAATGCATCTTGAAAGAAAATTTGTGTAATGTCATTTCAGGCTGTCCCTAATCCAGAATTATTGAGGGGGGGCTGGGACCTGGGAATTGCCTGTGACACTTGACAAATACTTGGCTTTGTGTAAATGGACAGGCTCCTGAAATAACTGCCTTTGGATGTCACATGAAGAGAAATTAATTCTTTATTAACTTCCGCAATGATAATCTAATAAACCCATCGGGCCTCCGGGCCCCAGCATTTAAAGAGCTTGGTGGTTTGGATGCAAATGTCTCTCGACCCCATTTTGTCGGGAATGTGCTCATGGAGAGGAGAAATAATCAGCTCTGGGGGTCAGGTGTCAGATCAGGGTCAAAATGGGTGACTTTCACGGCTCCACACAGACCCGAGATTCAGGAGACTTAGCCCTCTCTGTGAAGGCCAGCTGTGCTGGGTTTCCTGGGATGGACCTCAATTTCAGATACGCTGTCCCTTTGTCCCCAAAAGAGCATTTGTTCTGGCCAAATGACAGTCTCTCATTTTTGCTTAGATTATGAAGTCCCCATAACCATCACCCTCCAGTTCCGAAGGACGGTTATCCATTTTCTTTCAACTCCTCGGTCCCTGCCATGTGTCAGACACAGGAATCCAAGACCCCTGTCTTTGGGGGATTACAGCCCAGTGAGGAAGCAAAACAACAAAATGGGCTGTGATTGTAAACTGGGAGAAGTGCTACGAGGACTGAGAATATCTGGGAGAGCAGACAAAGCCCACTTCTCTTCGGAGATGAGTCCCGAATGTGGTCACCGTGCTGGCAGTGTGAGCACTAGACAACCAGCTGGGAGTGGCCTTCGGGTCCTTTGGGTCCAGCGTCCCTGGCGAGGTCCTGGCTGCACCACCCCTGCTGTGAGCCCCAACAGAAACAGGAGTCTGAAGGTCCGTCCTGGAGGCAGGAAGAGCAGGAGAAGGAGGGGAAGGTATGGGGATTATCGTTGCCTCCCAGAGCTGATGGGGGGTGCATGGGCCTTTGAGAGCAGGGAAATCAGAAAACTCCAGACTGCCAGAGGCAGAAGATCCCAGCCTGATATGGTGCTTTACCCACTTGCTCACTTCCCATCACAGGGAACTCACCACCATTCAAGGCCCCAGAGAATTCCCGATTGCCCAAGTTCTTGAACAGAGTTGCGCACGCCCGCGCGCGCACGTGTGTTTGTGTGTGTGTGTGTGTGTGTGTGTGTAAATGAATTTAGGGCATGATAAATGCGTATCACAAACTAGCAAAGAAACGAAGGCTTATTCTATCCATGATACTAGCTCAGTGGTCTAACTGTATGAGATCTCCAATGGACTTAAAAACAGTAAAAATCAAACAAGATAAAAAAGGTAGGCGAATGGAATTTGGGGGTATGGAAAGGATTTTCTAAGCATGTAAACGATAGAAGATTCACAGAGGAAAAGATAAACGAACATGACTGCATAAAAACTTGAAATTTCTCTACGTTATGGACTCAAGCAGGAGAATCAATACCCCTTTTTAAAGGGGGCAAAGGTCGAAGGAGATAATTCACGAAAGAAGAAATACAAACAGCTAATATGCATATGGGGAAAAAAAATGTTCCATCATGTTCCTAATCATAGAAATGCCAGTTAAAGCTGCCGTAAGGTGTCAGCTCTCACCTATCAAATTGATTTTTAAAAAGTGTAACGACAACGTTTGATGCGGAAACGAGTGCTCCCTCAGGCTGCTGGCAGAGGCATAGACTGTTACGACCCTCCTGGAAATCTGTTTTCTGATATGTACTGAGAACCTTAAAACTTCGTCTAATGCCAGATTCTTCAATACACAAAGAGCACGGTTTCATAAAGAGAGAGTGGTGGTATGAAGAGAGATGTACAAGCCTCATCAACCAAACACAAAACGTGGACTTTCGTTCAGATCCTGATTCAAATAAGTTGTATGTGGGAAGACATTTTTGAGATCATTGGAGAAAATGACCAAGCCAGATATTAGATGACATTTAGGAATTATTGTCCATTTTTTTAAGGTGGGCAAATGGCATCCTGGTTATGCCACAAGAAGTTATTGTACCTATTTAAGAAGTAAAACTTAATTTTTACAGGGGAAATAATTCAACATCAGGACCTGCTTTAAAACATTCCGACAACAACCAGAAAAAAACCAGAAAAAATGAGGAAGGGATAGATAAAACTGTCAGGATGTCAGTAATTGTGAAACCTGAATGATAACACAGGGTGTCTGGTTCACAACTCTCTCCAACATATATTTGAAATTTTTCCCATAATAAAAGGTGTTTTTATTATATCACTTGAACTGGTTACCTTGCTTTGAGGTTCTATCCTGAGGAAATGTTGTTCAAAGATGTGCACAAAGATTTATGTACAAGATATCAACAAGAAAACTAGTCATCAAAGAAAAAAAACCATTACAGCAAAATATCACATAACAATTTGTGACAACAGCCAAAGAGCTACCACCTGGGCCACTGGGGCAAAAAGAGATTTTTAAAAACATGTATCAGCCTTTGAAAAATGTTCATGTATTAAGTGATGGGAGAAGGAGAAGCAAGGTACAAAATTATAGTATTCACTATGATCCCAATTATCTTCAAAATGAATACATTTGCACAAGGGAAAAAAGGCCAAAAGGTTAACAGTGGTCATCTTTGGAAGGTATAATTACAGATGATTTTTATTTGCTTCTTTAAACTTTTCTATATGCAACAAGGTGGAAAAAATGTAATTATCTTAAGAGCTGATGCCAAAACTCCTCTCGGAAAGAACCCAGCTTTGGAGAAACACCTTCATGCACACATGGGTCTAGAAGCTGAATCCTTGAAGGCCTGGCCCCAGGGGAATCTGACACCAGGCCCAGCTGCTCCTTAGGGCGATCTGGGTAGGGCTCTAAGAAGCAGGGGAGGCTTGGAGAACATAAACCAGAGGGGAACACACAGAGGCTTTGAGTGTCCTTTGCTTTGGGGATGGAGGGGTCAGCTCATTTCCCCTGGAACTCTGAGAGATCACGTCTCTCCCTGCACCCCAGCTGACATCTCAGTAACCCGTATGTTCCAAGTGTTCCACGATAACAGGCATTGCTTCTAAAATCAGAAAGGAAATTCAGGTTTTCTTTTTCTTTGTTAAGGGAAACCAAGTCTTCTTTATCCCAACCTGGAACCTACCTTTCCAGAGCCATCCCTAATCGCTCCCCACCTGGATTCATCCAGATCAAGTTGACTGTGTCTCTCCCCTGAAGCTGATGGGAGGGAAGATGGCATTCACCTCGGTGGTTGACCTGAACTCTCGTCTGGCAGCGTCGCCCAGCATGCTGCTTCACCCCGGAAGAAACCTTTCATCCCACTTACAAAAACCCAATCCAGTTTGTGGGTTTTTTTCCCACTTACAGAACTGGTCTCCTTCCCATAGCCCCCGCCAGCTGGCATTTCCTCTTGGGAGGTCTGAGTCCCCAGCTCTTTGAGGCTCCTTCTACCAGGTTCTAACTTCTGGGGCACCCCACACACACATATACACAAAGCCATGATGCCTTGGGGTTTAGTTTTTACCTTTTCAGTTTTCTGAGAACCACTTATCCTTTCTATGAAACCCTTGCTATTAAAAGACCCTCTGTGGTTTCTGCCTCCTGCTTGGACCTGATAGGCCACTGCTGGGTGTCATCTTCCCCCACTGTGCAGCTAATGGGTGATTTTTCAAATGCACCTGTTAGAGTTCCTCCTGTGAGACTGGAACATAGCCCCCGCCCTCCTAGAGATTGTTGGATCCCGTCTTCCACCCCGTTGACTAACCCTCCCAGTCTCACGCCCTCTACTAGTGTGCTCCACTGACCTATGGCCCTCATCATGGAGGCCTCTGCGCACCCCGACAGCCTCCCTCCCTTTCTCCCAAAGCACATTCCAAGAGGCCTTGCCCTCATCTGGGTACTCAAGAATCACACAAGAGCTGAGACAGGTGGAAAGTCACGCACGAGTCATCCCGAAACTGCAATCCAGCTCCAGTGGGCCATGGCCAGTGTCAGCTAGCATCCCCACGGCTGCCCCTGGGGACAATGGGCCTCCACAGTGAGAATCCGGCATCTCCATTACCCAGAGAGCCACGCGCCTCCCGTTGGGAACCGCCGCGCCACTCTCCCTTGGAGTACATTCACCCGGGTCCAGGGTTTATGCTGTTTACTAACTTCACAGCAAAGTAGCAGTGCAAATAATATCAAAGCCCTATTTTGTAAATTGCATGTAAATTATATAATTTTCCCAGGAATAATTTTTACATCTAATTAGCACAAATTGTCTTAACAAAAAAAAAAAAAGTTGCATCCAAAAATAGTACATGGGTTTTGGTTACCTTAATTAGAAATATTTCCTTTAAAATGGAAATAAGCAATCTTGCAAATCAAAGAGACTCCAAGGTCAGGCTTGGGGACCCCAGATTCTCTTGGGGATTCCAGGAGGTTCTTGGAGGAAAGATCTCCTTGGAAAGATGTTCTTATCTGGGAAAGAGAAGGTCACCCAAGGCGATCTCACCTCCGGGGTCAGGGAGTTAAACCCCAGAAGGAAAAGAGAAGATATGTACAGAATGCTCACTTCCTCATAACAACCTCAACTCAGAGGTGATCCTAGCACTTTTGTATTCCACTGGAAGCAGCTAGTCAGAACCACAGGGCAGAGGGAATAGAGCTAGAACATTCCCAGTGGAGCCTTGGAACATTCTTAATAAGCACAGGAGATGGACACTGGTGAGCTCCAGATGTCTCTGCCCCAACGCTCAGCCCAGGACCAGGTCCTCCAGCACTCTCCCCATAGACTGGGATTGGCTCCCTCTCCTCATTATCCATGGGCTGGATTCCTGGTCCAGACTCCTCTGAGAACTCTTCAGCTGGCCATCAACCTGGGAAGGCATGTCATTTCTGTGTAGGGGCTCTGGCTGCCACAAGATCACCTTCACCCATCCACAAAGATGACTGCCAGAGGCCTGCCCCCGCACCCCAAGCCCTGGGGACATTTGTCAGGGTGAGGCTCCTGGTCACCACCCACAGCCCTCCATTCCTCCACCCTGCCTGAGTCCCACCACTGAGTCCTGTATTCATTGCCAGGACCGTTACAAACCGAGGAGCTTAAACAGAAACTTATCTGTTCTAGAGTCCACGATCAAGGCACAGACCATGTTGGTGCCTCCTGAAAGCGTGAGGGAGAATGTGGTCCAGGCTTCTCTCTTCCTCAGCTTCTGGTTGTCTACTGACAATCTTTGATGTCCCTTGCCTCGTAGATGCCAAGCCTTCAAGCATCCCTTGGCATTCTCCCTTCACACTGTCTTCTCTCTGTACATGTCTCTGTGTCCAAATTCCCTCTTTACAAGGACACAGTCATATATGATCAGTGCCCACCCTAATAACCTTGTTTTAACTTGATTATCTGCAAAGATCTCACGTCTGAATGAGGTCATATTCACAGGTACCGGAAATCGGGACTTCAACATTAGCAGGGAGGGTAGGGGGGAAGAGGGCACAATTCAACCCACAACAGGGTCCCAGCATGCTTTGAGGTCTTGGCTAAAAGTGCCTTGACAGCCCTAGGCAACCCCACCTGCCCAACAACCAGAAAGAAGGGTAAGGGCTTTTCTGATGGGAACACCCCCACCTCCCATCACCAGGCCCAGAATGAGTGGCTGTGGGAGGCAGGTGTGGGAGAAGAGGAATGGAAGCAGCCAAACTCGGAGCCCTGACACATCAGTAGCATCATGAGGATTAATAATTATTAAGTTATTCATAAAGATTAATCTGGATCCCTCCTAAGAGCTCCAGACGAAGCTTGCTCCTAGCTAGAGACAAATGGATGAAAACAACTCAGAAAGACACCCACCCACCAGCCCGGGGACCAAGAGGCCCCGCTTCACCTCCTGGGGTTCTCTGGCCTCAGAAGCAGACCTGGGTTTGAAGTCCACCTGCCACTTTGTGGCCCCTTGAGCAGGCCTGTCCCTTTCTCCCAGGATTGAGTGAGCATGGCGTACGAGGCGTTTGCCTAGTAACGCACAAATGGGCGCTTCTGTAAGTGTTTGCTGAGCCTCCCAGGGAAGGCCCGAGGCTGGAGCCTTGCTGAAGCCAGAGCCCTGAATCAGGGCCACACAGGCTGAGGAATGGTAGAGTGACAGCCCTTCACTGACACGGAGGCTGCATGGGACTTCTTTCTGCTCGTTGATGATGGTGGCCAACGCTGAACCAGTAAAGCCTAAATCGGACGGAGCATGGCCCTAGAGTTGACAACACAGACAGACAGGCGCGCACACATACACACACACACGCACACGCACATACACGCATGCACGCGTGCGCACCGCCTGGGTTTCAGAGCCCAGGGCCAGGGCCATTGTTCACTCTGCCCTATTTCACTTTTCTTCTGATGCTCTCAGAACCTCCCCTTCGGAGGTTCTCAGCAAGTTTATATTTGGGAATAATTGTAACGTAATTTGATACATAATTAGGGCAGAATAGAAGACTGCGTTTTTAACTACCCATACATCCCCATCTCATTTAAATAATTCTTAATATATCCAAGCAGGCTGCCTCGCGTGGCACTGATGTGTACTGAGCTGAGGATAATGAAATAAGGGATGGGAGAGGGGAAATGCTATTTCAGAGTCTGAAGATCACCAATTAATGACATGAAAAACCGAGAGGGACTCTGTTCGCTTAATGTCCCCTGCGCAAGGCACCAATGCAGACCTGCACAGGCTCCCCGGTCAGCTCCCCCAAGGCAATCATGAGAAGCCAGAGGACAAGGAGGGCAGGGAGAGCAGCAGGAGCAGACCTGAGGGGACAGAGCTGGCACAAGGACGGCCCCTGCCCCCACCACCAAAATGGCCACTTTCACATCTCACTGCCCCTCCACTGCCCTGACCCAGCCTCCACTCCCCGATGCCTACGCTCACCCTCCACCACACGTTTCATGCCAGCACTGAGAACCAGCCAGACATTCAAGGACCCTGTTCTAATGAAACAAGCTACCCGCTCAGCCCACCTGCTCATCACAGCCCGTGGCCCTGAAGGACATGGTCCCCATCTGTACTTCTAGCCCAGGCCACAGGCCACTCCCTGGACTCTAACCTCACATGCTCAGGGCCTTTGCACAGCCTTCCCCTCTGCCTGGACGCTGGCCTGACTCCTCCCCAGCTGGCTCCTGTCCATCCTCAGGCTTCAGTAACATGTCTCCTCCTCAGAGAGGCCTTCCCAGGACACCTGCCATTTGCTACCCCAGCGCCTCGTGTACAGACGTCCCAGCACAAACCACAAGATGTCACTTTCATGTACTATTCCCAAGCCCCATGCATCAGGGACCATGTGGTATTTCCTCCTATGTAAGCTGACCCTAACCCAGAGCCAGCACAGAGTAGGAAGAAGCACCAGTGCTCCATGTGTGTTGAATGGATGATTCTATGGGGGGCACAGCGGGGGAGGGGTAAGCAGCACTGGCCCCATGTTCGTGCTTAGTGTCCCTCTCCAACCCCCTCCATCACATGCTTCTCAGAATACCCCACCACCTGGCCCCTTGGGGAGGTTCATACCTCCTACTGGTGGCCTTTCTCTCTGTTACCCAACACCTCTGCATTCGAATCACTTGTGCCCCATCAGCCAGCTTTGCGACATCACCACGTGGTTTCTCTAAGTGTGAGTACCAAGCCCAGCAATGTCCCACTGTCATACGGAGAGGCAAGGAGTCTGGGTTGGGGCTGGTATGGGCCAATGAGCATGGCTTCTGGTAGGAGCTGAGATGGGGTCCCAGGATACGGAAGTCACAGCCTAGGGCAGAAGCCCAGGCCAGCCAGGCCTCAGTGGCTAGGCTTCTGGGATGGGCCAGGAGAGCGCTAATAGTACCACACTCCTAGCTGTGCTAATGCCTTAACAGAAACAAGAGTTCCTCCAGCACCCTTGTGCCCCTCCATCCTCACCAAACACACCTGCCCACACACACTCCTCTTGTTTTTCCAGGACTAAGACCTCAACCCACAGTGCTGGGTGTGAACTTGATATCCAGAAAGATCCTTGCTCCATCAGTGCAACCTACAGAACTCCCAAAAGGGAAAACTTGGGGGAATTTCATTTTTCTCCCAAATGGCCTCTTAGCAGCAGATTTGACTCCCAGGTTCTGGATTAGCATCATCTGCACAGGGTATGACCAAGCTGTCCCACAACCCAGGATGGAAAATGGGCCAAAGCAGTTCCTGCCCAGGAACATAGCCTTCTCCCCTGTCCTCGCTCATCTGCCATCACCCTGGTGTCTGCTCACGGCTAGGCTGCGGGCCCCTTGGCCAAGCATCCTGGGCTGCAAGTTCCAACGTGAGCCTCTTCCCTGACCTCCGGCTCTGGTCCTCGCTAGCTTGGGAATCTTGGTAAGCATCTCCAGGGTCATTAGCTACATTCCTAGACAAACACCACATCCCAAACCCTGGAAGCACCCAGGACTCCCTCCCCACTGCCAGCCCCTCTGTGGACCAGACAGACCAAAACACCCAGGACAAGCCCCCTTCTTAAACACACGACCCTGAAGACCACCACGTTGAAGAGTGAACACGTCCTACGTCCTCAAACTAGTTTTTCAGTTCGGAAAACCCTCTGAGCACACGGGGTTTCCTTCAGGACCCGGGCAGCATGGGGGAGGGCTGGGAGCTCAGACTTGGAAACCAGACCCAAGCTCTCTTGCTTCCTGGCTTTGTGGCCTCGGCTCCTCACGTCCCCCTTGCTCCCGGCTCCTCACTCATAAATGGAGGTAGATGCGTTGCCTCTTTCCAAGAGCTGCTGTGAGAGCAAATGAATTAATGCTCGAGTTAAACTGCAGGTCAATACCCGTTTGTCCTGTTTTGCCTGGAACTATCCCAGATTTGGCACTGAAACTCCTGCATTCTACGGACCCCTTGCTTCCCGGGTAACAAACAGGGGTCGTCACCCAAACTAAATATTTGTGTGTATTTATATATAAGGTGCCTGACACATGGTAAGTACTAAATAATACTAAAAAAATAATAAAATAATAAAATAAAAACCTGAGCTGGGCACCGGTGACATCACCTGCCAAACCGTGCCTCCGTCCCAACTTGCCCAACACTCCCCCCAGAGCAGGCTCACAGATTGATTTGGGGGCCAGGCTCCTAATTCAGTGCCTGGAGCAGGCCTTTCCAGGGCCCCCATGGGAGGCAGACCCCTTCCCCTGCTGGCCTGGGACGCCTGGAGGTGTCCCTGCACCCGGAAACGTCCTGTCCCATGGCCCCTCCTTTGGCGTCAGAGTCTTTCTGCTCCAAACAGATGGGCCTCCAGGGGCCGCCCCCGCAGCCTGGGGAAGCCCCAGCCCCTTTCACACTCAGGTAAAACTTTAACCAGAGGCCTTTGGCGGTGCACTGGGCCCTGCGCTCCCATTCAGGCCATGATAAATGGCCTCTGTCACCTCGACATGAATGCCCATATTGAAGAGCCCTGCTTTCTGTCTCCCTCCCTTTCAGGCTGCCAACTTCTTCTCTCTTAAGCCACCGGGCGTCACTCACGTGTCACCTTCTCCTGAATGCCCTCCAGTCAGAGACCCTTGCTCTCGCTGCTGCTGCTTGCCTCCCACCTGCCGACCCCTCCCCCCTCCCATCCTCTCCTTCCCTCCTCCTGCTCCCCAAATCCTCTCCTCTCCGATCCCCTCCTCCAGCCCTGACTTGCCCCATCCCAGGCCCTGTTGCCCCTGTCATCCACACTGTCACCACCAGGACAGCTGACCCCACACACAGAAACTCACCATCACTGTCCCAACAGCACCGGCACCATGTCTGCAATCCTAAGGGGACGGAGGGCAAAACCAAAAGGTAAGTGAAAAGAGAACAGAGTCATAGTGCCCTAACGCAAGTGTTTTTACCCCAAACCCCAGGCTATTACAGCCGGCTGAGTCTGGGCTGTGTTTCTCTGGGGAGAGAAACCAAAGATTTCATCAGATTTCCCAAAATGGGGCCAAGAATTGCAGCTCAGAGGTTCTGCTCATTCCAAGAGGGCCCACCAGCACTGAAAATCCCAAACTCGCTTCATGTTCAATAGCCAAGCCATCCTGCTGAGCCAGACAACCCTACGTCTGGGGCCTCCGTCCAAGGGGCTCCCTTCCCTCACCAATGGCATAAGAGGGAGCCACACACTGAACAGCCATGGACAAAGGGGGCCAGAACGTCCCACAGAAAGGAAAGCTGCCTTGCATTCCCATCACCGAGAGAAAGGCTGTTTTCTTTGGGAGCAGGAAATGGCCATGTGCCAGCCTATCTTTGTCAGAGCCTTCTTCAGCCCTAACACCCATCAGTCCAGTAGCTGAGGAAGCTAAAGATAGGCTCTGCACGTCAGGGGCCTCTCAGTAAGCTACGTCATCAGCCTGTTAAAGAGAACAGAGTCTTTCATTCAGAAAAGTGCTGCTCGTTTCATCACTGAGATGACTTTCAAGAGGCTTTTGTTGTGGTGACAAATAGCTCTGCAAGGCTTGGGATGTGAGAAGGGCATGGTGCCCTCACACGTGCCGGGGCCCCACAAGACTACCCTTCAGTTGCATCTCCATGCCCGTCCTGGGGACCAGAGCCTGTCCTCAGACTCCCTGCATGTCATGAAACCCTGTACATGGTGGGAGATACATGAGGGCACACGTGAGGCATGGCTAAGTCTGCTGCTCCCCAGAATTCGCACAACACAGGAGGCAAGGAGGGGCTTCTCTCCACCTCAAATGGGAGAGCCACCCCTGAGGTAAAAGAAGGGCCACAGAAAGGGGCACCTGGGTGATACAGTCAGTGAAGCTTCCAATTCTTAATTTCGACTAAGGTCATGATCTCAGGGTCCTGAGATCGAGCTGCGTCCAACTCCACATGTAGCATGGAGTCTCTCTCTCCCCTTCCCATGCTCACACACTAGATAGATAGATAGATAGATAGATAGATAGATAAAATCTTTTTTAAAAAGGGAGAAGAAGTACCACATATGAGCCTACCACAGGACATGTGTGGTCCCTGGTGGCTTCCCAAATACAGAGCTGAAGCAAGGAACATAGTCCCATGTAATGCCCTCCAAAATAGAATTCTATGGTCAAATACACTAAGGATACACAGCTTGTTACAACATCTTTCTTAGAGGACTGAGATGAAGATTAGCTAATTCAGGACACTGAGGAATCCCATAGTACCAGGGCTTCCCCAAACTCACCTGACAGACCCCTGAGCCCCTTCTTATGCACAGTGACCATCAACATTCCAGCAGATACACAGGGCACATTGCCTACAGGAGCTCACCCTGGACTGATAGCCAACTCTGGGTGAGTGTCATTATTATCCCATTAGACAGATGGATGTCACAAGGCTCTAGATAGTTGAGTGAGTTATCTTGAGTCTCCACAGCAAGCACTTAGCAGAGCTGGGATTTGTCCAACTGCTAAACCGGTTACCTGACCATCTGACCCTTGAGGCGCCATGAGAATGAATTTATGAAACAGACACCATCCCCAGCAGAAGCTAGGAAAGAAAGGAGCGTTCCTGGACTTGGTGTAAAACAGACAGAGAACCTGTTCTGTGTCTGGAAAGGGAAGAGGATGAAAGAGGGGAAGATAGCACAGTGGATTGTGAATCCTGCTGGAGTCTCCCCCAAGGAGTCTGGCTTGTAAAGTCTCATCACTAGTAGCTGCTTCCCAGCATCTTTCCAGCTGCTGCAATCTGGAAGTTTGCCTGGATTCTGATATATTTCATGCATTGGTTTATTTCACCTCCTGATCAGGCCTGAGGGCTGTCAAACATAGACCAGCCTCTCATACCCACTTCAAAAGAAGGAGACAGAAGGTGAGGAGGTCAGACCCAGAAAGAGCTAGAGGCCAACATCAAGGGGAAGGAGGGTTGGCCTGATCCCAACCTCTGAAGCCCTACAGCAAGCAACTCTCAAGATTTCCATCCATTGCAGGTTCCAGAAAGAGAGGTTGACTGGCCTGAGCTAGTCAACATGTGGCAACATCTGCCAGCTATTATGGGTCCAAGGATGATGGGCACATGACCAAGGTTGGTCCAATCCCCTTTTACCTGTATATTAGTTATCTAATGCTGTGTAACAAATTATCCCAAAACTTAGTGTTTTAAAACAGTAATAACCATATACTATGTCTCAAGATTTCTCGCCAGGAATTCACAAGTGGCCTCACTGGGACATTCCAGCTCAGGACATCTATTGAGGTTGAAACCTGATGTCAAATGAGGCTGTCATCATCTGAAGGTTTGACCAGAGCTGGAAAATATGCCTCCAAGGGGGGGTCCCTCACATGCCTGACAGGGGGGTACAGGCTGTTGGTGGGAAGCTTCCATTCCTCTCCTCACGGGTCCCTCCCTCCACATAGCTGACTGGTATCCTCCCAGCATGGCTGCTGACTTCCCAAAGGGAGCAATCCAAGACACCAAGGACAGCTGAAATGACCTTTGTGACCTAGCCTCAGAAGTCCCACCACCATTTTCACCATCCAGTTGTTAGGAACAAGTCATTAAGTCCAACATTCATTCAAGGGTGGGAGGATTGGAGCCCACCTTTTAAAGAGAGGAAAACCAGTGTCTTTCCATTCACAGTTCTCTCTCCCTTGATGCATCACTCAACCGCAGAGATGGAGTCCAGCTCCTTTACTCTTTTTGTTCCTTGACCTCATTAATTCCCCAGCTTGAATTTGATTACGTGTCACTTGCAGCCAAAGGCACTCTCACAGACACAGATTTTTAAACAATTATGATGCAATGTGGTAAGCCCATAATCAAAGTATTCATACAGTTTTTCACTGAAGACAGCAGGGGGAAAAAAATCCACTAACCCAGCTTGGGGAGGACCAAGAGAGGTGACCCTGAACTTAGCCATGACTGGGGAGCTGGTATTGCTGATTTGAGGTTTTTGGGTTTTTTATGCCTTTTTAAATTTTGGTTGTATTTTACAAGAATTGACCTCTATGTCTAGGCTATGGCCTGAAGATGAAACATTCAGGCATCTCTCTCTTGACGAGTAGTTCTAGATTTCTGTTACCAAAAATAAAAAAAAAAAACCTCTCATTATTAAAAAAAAAAATCTGGACAATTCTGCTATGTGATTTCGGTATCACATTTCTATACATTAGGGATCTTAACCCTTAATGAAAATCAAATATAAAAAGAAGAAAATTTAGCAAACCTGAACCTAAATCGAGAATCACCTAATTATTATTAATGAATAATCACCTTCCCATTAATGAATTAACTTTAAAATATCAAGCTTAAGTACTAATTAACCTTCAATCGATGTTTTAAATAAATTTTATTGTAGTTACTTTACAAAGTAAAAATATCATTAATAACATAACATGTTCAATGTTATAATCTTTCAGACACTGTAATTAATAGAGAGTATTTATTTAATTTTCCAAGCTTGCTGTTTTTTAAATGATATTAAGCCTGGCCAGAGGAGGAGTGCGGTGGTGGTGGGGAGAGTAGAAGCCAGATCTTGGATGTCCAGCCAGGTCACTCTGACACTGAGCAACGTCCTGAGGTCTGGGCCTGGTGAACACACAGTAGCTACACTGCCCATCAGGAAAACATCTGGTTAGGGCATTCGTTTTAGATCCCAAATAAGCATCCCTGAGTCCTTCCTGATACCTGACCCAGCTGGTCACATGGAAATAACCCCAAACCCAGAAGAAATGGAACCAGGCCCCCAGCACACGTCCTAGTTTGCAAGAGACATGAGCAACCCAATTCTTTCTTTTCCGGGGTGAGGACAGGGGTCCTCCCCCAAAATCCTGCATCCCACCCACTTCATATACTCCTGAGAACTGAGGAGTTATGGTTGTCATTATGAAAGAGTTCCCATGCACCAGACCTTCTAAGAAATACTCCCTATGTGTTATTTTATTACATCTTCATAATGACCCTGAGAGGTAGGTATAGTGGGGACCATCAATGAGAGCCAATGCCCATGGGTTCCTCTGTATTTCTTCCACCCTGGCTGCTAGCTTAGGATCATTAGACAGAGCTGTAGCCCAGGGACTGTAGGTAGATGTAAGGCATACCACTCCCAGACCTCAGCCCTAAAACCAAGGTCTGCAAACACTTTCTACAAAGGACCAGGTAGTAAACATGCAGGGTCCTACAGTCTGTCATTGATAATAAGTAACCTAATGGGTGTGCCTGTTCCAATAAAACTTTATTTACAAAACCAACCAGATACACATTTGGCTCATGGAGTGTAGTTTGCCAACCTCTCTCCTAGAACATCCCTCCACATCCTCATTCTTGCCTGGCTTAATACAAAGGATCCAGCAGAGAGCCTTGGGACGGCCTTGGGGAATGACAGAGCCACAAAATGGAAGAGTCTAGCTCCCTGAGTCACTGCTGTAAGGGGCCACCTAACCCAAGTTGTCCTGTGATGGAAGCAAAAAATAACTACATTGTGTTTAAGCCACAGAGATTTGGGGGATTGTTGGTCATGCCCTCTTACACTAATTAACCTGATTAATAAAGTCGGTTTAATTGTTCCATACCTTTAATTGTCCAGCTCTTTCTAGCCCAGATAAGTGGCTCTGTCCACTTTGGGAAGAGGCTATGATTTAAGCATAGACCGCCAAGGGTAGCCCCAAAACTATGTATTACCCGTGAACTGGACGACAGCCTTGCATACACACACCACCGCTGACTCCACACGATCGGCGGTGGGTAATCGCGCCTGTGTGACAGCTAAGATGAGGCTCCAAGAGGGAAGTGATCCTCCCAAGGCGACAGCAAAGAAACAGTAGAGCTAGATCTAAGATGACCAACTCGTCTAGGCTGGCTGGGACTCTCCTGGGTGGTACCCCGGAAAGACTCACATCCGTCCTGGGCAACGGGGCAGGCTGGTCAGCACCCAGAACTCAAGCACAGGTCTGTCTGACTCCGAAGCCCATCTTCACGGCCTTGCAGGAAGTAGGGTTGCAGGAGACCCTGTCCGTCTCGGCATGGTCCCCACAGAAGGCCTCAGACACCAGCGCCCACCCCAGGCATGCTAGACCTGGGGGGTCAGCGGGGAGCCCTGCCATCTCCTCCCCTCAGGCCTCAAGGAGTGAAGCAGTGACTCAGGCATGAATTTTAAATATACACTAGCTTGAGTGTGGAAGTCAGCCGTGACATCTATAAAATGGCACTAAATCCTGCTTTTATGAGCTCTTGCTACATTCCGCGGAGTGTTTTATCACACTCGCTGGAAGTTTACTGAGGAGAGTTAATAACCCAAAAACACGGTGGCCTGCCGGTCTATGGATTGAGGAGCAGTGGGACACCCAGCCAGCCCATGAGGCCCTGGAGCTCTTCGCACTGATGGTACAGACCCCGCACCTCCACTCCCCGGGCGCTCCGCTCCGCCCTGGCCCCGCCCACTCCTTCCTCCATCGTCCATCCGTCCATCCAACCAGCCGGCTCACCAGCTGCTCAGGGCCCAACCTCGGGACAGGTGCTCAGGTGGTCAGGGAAGGACTCCCTGCGAGGGTTGAATCTGAAGGTTGAGAAGAAGCTGTTCATGCCAAAATGACGGGAAGAGCATCCCAGGAAGAAGGAAGAGCATAGACAGAGACCTTGAGCCCTGCAACACTTCACCCAGGCAGAGAAAGCTTTCCAGGGAGGAGAGGGGAGGGCAGGGCCAGGACAAATCCTGGAACACCACAGACTAGAAGAGATGGGCAGAGGAGGTAACATCCTGAAAGGAAACAGAAGTAAACAGTTGGAGAAAACCAGGCTGGAGGGAACCAAGCCTGGTGAGACAGAGGGCATCTCAGGAAGAGAGAGCTCAGTGATGTTGAATAGTACAGAAAAGTGGAGGAAGAAAGCCAACACAGGGGTCCCTTGGCTTTGACAATGTCAAAGTCACAGGTGTCTACTGAGTGCCTACTGCATGCCAGGCTCTGTGTTGAGTTCCAGGGAAGCAGATAAAATAAAACACAGGGGTATAAGGAGGGAGAGGGGGGACCAGATAAATATTAAAATAATTACAGTGACCTTGTGTCTGATGCTGTGGGATCCCAGAAGAGGGGCAGAGTAATGCTCGCTGGGGATCTGGGGGTTCTTGTGAGAGGAGGGCATATCTGATTTGGGTTTTGAGGAGTGAATAGGAGTTTACTAGATTGGTAAAGAGACAGAGGAAACATCATGGGCCAGACAGCAGAGGCCTATGTTTAGGAATGCAGGGAGGTCATTTATCTTGGGAGACAGAGGGAGATGAGGCTGTGGTGAAGGGGAGGCAGGGAAGGACATCCCAGGCCCTGCCAAGGAGTCTGGGTTTATCTTCCAGGCACGGAGCGACATAGAGGAAGACAGCATCCAATCTGCACTTTAGAAAATAATCTCAGGACAGCTGGATGAGTCATTTGGTTAAGCATCTGACTCCTGATTTCAGCTCAGGTCATGATCTCAAGGTCATGGGATCAAGCCCCACGACGCCTGGTTCCATGCTCAGCAAAGAGTCTGCTGGAGATTTCTCTCTCTCCCTCACCCTCTACCCCTATCCCCACCCTCTCATGCTCTCGCTCTCTAATAAATAAATAAAATCTTAAAAAGAAGGGAAGGAAAGGGAAGGGAAAGGGAGGGGAGGGGAGGGGAGGGAAGGGAAGGGAAGGGAAGGAGAGAAAAAAAATAGTCTCTGACTGTAGGTCCCAGCCCCAACTTTGACACTGATCTGCTGAGTGACTCGACAAGTCCCTACCACGTTCTGGGCCTCAGTTTCACACCCCTGACTGGAGAAATGAGACTATGCCCTCCTGCCCTTACAATCTGAGAGCTCTGTGGTTATTACAAGAGTCAGCTGTTCTGAGAGCACCTTTTGTTGGTATACAGTCAGCACCAATAAATTTGTCACAGGGATTTGGATTCTCAGAGTTGTAATCTGCCTTGAGTTTTTGAGAAGTTTTTGCCTTAAAAGACTACTGGGGTCAAGCACACCACCAGCACGTCTAAGAGGCTTTTCCCAGTTCCCTGGTGAGGATGAGAAGCGAAAACTCCATCGTAGCCCAGGGGAAGGGCTGACATTTGGTGAGATGTCTGTGTTTAAATCCCACCACTTGACATCTGTTTCCAATTAATCTGCCCATGTTAAGAAGGATGCTGCCCTGAGCACATGATTCCAGCTCCATCCCAGAGTGGCAGAGGGAGGCAGCCATAAAGGGTTGAGTGCAAACCCAGTCCACTCACTCCCTCCCGCTCACACCCCTGGGGGCTCCCGCGTACTCCCAGGGCCACCTGGCCTGCACGGCGCCCAAGGCTGTGCTCTAGTCCCTTCTGTGCAATTTACACTTCAGCCATACGGAGCAGGTTGAGTTGGAAGAACTAAAAGAAAAGCCAAGGTCGCTGGGTGTACCAAGCAGAGTGGCATGAGGTGGGTGGGCAAGTAGGCAGGGGCCAGATCTCGCAAGGCCTGGAAGGAGGGAGTCTCCTTCATCTTCTCGGGCTGGTGGGAAATGACATGGTCCAGGGTGGAGGAAGAGAGGGCTGGCTGTGGGCGCCTGGGCGGCTCAGTGGGTTGAGCCGCTGCCTTCGGCTCGGGTCATGATCTCAGGGTCCTGGGATCGAGTCCCGCGTCGGGCTCTCTGCTCGGCGGGGAGCCTGCTTCCCGCCACTTGTGATCTCTGTCAAATAAATAAATAAAATCTTTAAAAAAAAAAAAAAAAAAGAGAGAGGGCTGGTTGGAGCTCGGAGGGCTTCAGGGCAGCCCAACTACTCCTTACACAACTACAAGGATGTGTGTCATGATATGTTGGTCCAGACCCACAGGCTATACAACACCAAGAATGAAACCTGATGTCAAGTACGGACTTGAGACAATGTGACAACACGGGTCCATGGGGTGTAACAGACACGCCCTGGCAGGGGATGGGCACTAACGGGGGAGGCTGTGCACGCACAGGGACAGGGGGTCGGTGGGAAATCTCTTGACTTTTGTATTTTTACGATTCTAAAACCGTTCTAAAAAAATAAAATTCGTTGGGGCGCCTGGGTGGCTCAGTGGGTTAAGCCTCTGCCTTCGGCTCAGGTCATGATCCCAGGGTCCTGGCATCGAGCTCTGTATCGGGCTCTCTGCTCAGCGGGAAGCCTGCTTCCTCCTCTCTCTCTCTCTGCCTGCCTCTCTGCCTACTTGTGATCTCTGTCTGTCAAATAAATAAATAAATAAAACCTTTAAAAAAAAAATCAGTTTGAGATGCTTCTAAGATGCCAAGTCAAACCTCCAGCAGAAAATTGGATACATCATCAGCCTAGTATTCAGAAGCAAGGTCTGGGGAGAAGTCCTGAATTTGGAAGCAATCACTTGGAAAAACTAGGTCCCTCCTCTGGGTGAGACTCTCACCCCAGACAGACAGACAGATGGACAGAGATATTAAGAAACTCCCCTGCTCTCTTTGTTACAGCAAAGCCTTCTGAATATGCAAATGTTCTCTCTGGCTTTGAATCTTCTCTGTATGTCACCAGGCTTCTCCTTTTCACCCACCCCCCTACCGGATAAACCCCCTTTCTTGGCTCTCCCAGCCCTCAAACTTGCCGGGCAAAAAACGGTAGCGAAGGCGCGCACTGCAGACAGTCTCCGTCAGAGCACCGTGGGTCGGGATGTTTGCACAAATGCCTCACAGCATCATTTATCTTGAGGGATGTCAACTCGAAAAATGTTAGTTCATGTCACTGTCGGTGTAAATGCCAAAAATTAGCTTTCTTTCATCAGAAAACGGAATAATTAACTTTGCAACTGTTTCCAAAACTGCTAATTAATGGGTTTTACCCACTTGATTTGTCAGGCTACGTTGCAAGCTGAGCAGCACCCGGGCCCCTGGAGGATTCCCGTCCTCCCCTTCTCTCTGTCCCCCGCAGCCAGAGTTGGAAGAAGTTACAGGTAAACAAGTGAAGAAAAGCAAGGCCAGAGGAAAACGCGGCTAATTTGGAGCGGAGCATTTTCCTTTTCCTTTCAAAATCCATGCCCCCCTCCCCACTCTCCTCTCCCACATGGCTATCCCCAGTTGATCTCACAAGTGCAGTGTTCAGCCTTAGTTGATGGGGTTTCCACTCGCCTGTCACCCAAACTCAAAGGTCAGATCGCTTGCCTTGCACCCTCAACCAAGGTGGAGAGGCATGGTGGTTAAAGACCCAGGCCCTGGAGGCACGCAGATGTGGGTTTGAATACCAGGCTGGGTTCCTCCCAGCTGTGCGTCCTTAAGCAGTGTACTTCCCCTCCAACTGCCTCCGTTTTCCCATCTGTAAAATGAGATTCATAGAGGACCTATGCTGTGGGCTTGTTGAAAGCTTAAGGGAAATGACAAATGCACAGTCTTGGGCACAGTACTTCAGATATAGGAAGGCATCAACAAACAGGTCTCTGAGTACATCTGTTACCCCCATTTCCATCTACAGGGCTCCCCCACCTCCACTGCCCTGCCCGCACCTGGATTGCTGCCTCTTGGATGAGGGCCAGCCCATCCTCCACTGGGATTGCCAGAGAAGGGTCCCACCATGCAAATCTGAGCAAATATAGTAAATTAGATCATTGGTCCCAATCCTTACCCCACAATATCAGGACTATACATCTATACCCTTTGCCTTGTAAACTGGTAGGACCTCCCACTGTAGATGGAGTGTACTTCCCCACCACACCGATTTTGTTTTTGTTTTTGTATTCACTTGCGGTTAAATACATACAAAATTTACCATCCTCTGCTTTAGCCGGCAGCTGTCAATATGGGCTGGTAATAGCTTTCACCTCCACCCTTCTCTGGAGAATTGCCATTGGCTAGAACGGGATCTGTCAGCAGAAGAAGGTGATTGATTGACAAGGGAGGGGTGGTTCTAAGGGGTTTAAGGCGGAATCAAGGCGGGCAGTGTCCTTTTGTGCTCCAAAACTCTCCACTGAACCAGGCTGAAGCCCATCTCCAGCTAACATCACATCGGGACTTACCTTTCTTCCTCTGTTTTATCGTGTTTCTTTAGTTTGCCTTCTCCTGAAGGTGGTCTCCCGGGAAAACACGTTCCCAATAATCCTCATAAGCATTATAAATAGTAATTGTCTTAAGCCGCTGAGTTTTGAGGTGTTTTGCTACATGGCATGATGAACTGATACAGTTAGAACACACAGCAGGTGCAATACTGTCCAGCCATTAAAAATGATGATGGGACTGTGTATCAACTTCAGAACAATGACTTGTTCAAGCAATTTTGCTTGAGAAGAATCCATCACCATAGCGTATGTATGGCAATGTTTCTTCTGTTAAAGAAAATTAATACATGCTCCCATGGGATGTTCAGGTACGGAAAAATGTCTGGCAGGGACACCCGTGGTCAACAGAGTCTTTCTTTGTGTGGTGGGATTGTGGATACTACATTACTTTTTTGTTGTTGTTGTTCATCCAGATGTAGTTTTAATGGCAACAGCAAAAGCCACATAAACCTGTGTGAACAAGAGAGGCCCTTACAAAGCACAATTGCTGCTAATGGAAGCTGCAAGATGGAGAGAGGCTCTATCAAGGGTTTTGGCACTGGCTATAGTTTGCCCACAGCCCTCAGGCTCCCCTAGCCATGACCCCATACCCCTGCCTGTCCCAACCTTGGTATCCCTCGAATTCAGCTTGTGTGAGAGAGGAGGCTGTGATTCCAGTTTAAGACACCATGTGAGAAGAAGGGGGAGAGCTCCCTCTTCCCACAATGTTGGATAAGGGACGTCCACGTAATCTGGAGCTGCCGGAGAAGCCACGGTAGTAATCCCTCTCTTCTCTGCCACAAGATGGAGCTAACCAGGGGCAGAAGGTACATCTTCAGAGAGAGGACATCTGGGGCTTTCCCTTGAACAGGTCACAGTCTCGGTCAGCTCGGAGCGCGGCCGGAGGCCAGGGTGACGGGAGCAATCGGGCACTGTTCTCCGAGGGCGCACTGAAGAGTGGGGCCCCAGGCTCTCTCTCAGCTCCTCCAGGCCGGGACTGGGAGGCCTCCATCTTCACTCCTGTCCTCCGGAAATCCACGGAAAGCGCTCTGTGGACACTACATTACTTTTGTCTTTGTACTTATTTTATCCCACCTGGTGTTTAAATTGAATTTTCTTTTTTATTTGAATTACTTAAGTTATTTAAGTTCTTTAAATAACAACAGCAAAATTACTCACTTAACCATTTTTAACTGTAGAGTTCGTTAGTGTTAAGTACATTCACATCATCATGCAACACACTCCAGAATTTTCTCCTCTTGTAAAATTGAAACTCTACATCAATCAAGCAACCCTCTCCCAGCCCCTAGCAACCACTGTTCTATTTTCTGTTTCTAGGAATCTGACTGCTCTAGGTGCTTTGTATAAGTGGAATCATACGCAATTGTCCTTTCGTAACTGTCTTATTTCACTCAGTGTCATGTGCTCAAGGTTCATCCATGTTGGAGCCTGGGTCAGAATTTCCTTCTTCTTTAAGGCTGAATAATATTCCCATTGGTGTTGGGCTTAGCCATGTGACTTGCTTTGGCCAATGAAATGTTAGCAGAAGGATCAGGGGCATGGAGGATCTTTGAAAGTGCTTGCATAGCTTCTCTTGACCTCCTGTGCTCCTGACCCACAGAGCTGAGGCAGGGCCTCTGATGGTTATTGCCCTGCAATCTCATCCCCGTCCAGAGTCCTCTCTGGGTGCATTAAATGTGTACTTCCCAAATAGAGATGGAGGGTCTTAGCTTAAGAGAGAGCTCTTTTTTTTTTTTTAAGATTTTATTTATTCATTTGATGGAAAGAGAGAGAGAGAGCACAAGCAGGGGGAGGAACAGAGGGAGAAACAGACTCCCTGCTGGGCTGAGAGCCTGACATGGGGCTGCATCCCAGGACCTGGAGATCATGACCTGAGCCAAAAGCAGATGCTTAACCATCTGAACCACCCTGGTGACCCAAGAGACCTCTTGATAGCCCATGTTCTCCCATCACAAAAATACCACCAGGCAACTAACTCACAGTCTGCAGAACAGGAAAGCTCACAGACCAAACTGAGATGCTCAAATCATACCATTCGTTAAACCAAATAAGACACAAAGCTAAAAAAATAAATAGGAATCAAGAATAAAAGACATGAGGTTGGTTGACACATTAGAGATGGGTGAAGTGAGGAGAATGGCCAAATGACCATGGAACCCTGGAGTATGTAATATTCATATTCCTGGCTCTGTCCTTGCCACACCAGCCTGTCCTGCTGCTGTGTGGTTCAGAGGACCAGAGCTGAAGTTGGATCAAGGGGGTCCAGCAGATGGAAAGTGTCTGGGGTCAATCACACACACACACACACACTATTGAAGACACAAGACAAGTACGTATGCCTGGCCAGTCCTGAGTTTCATCTGCCTTTCTCGGACAGAGCATGTGTGGGACAGAACAAGCCCAGGATGGATAACACCCATGGGTGGCCAATTTAGGGATGACCCGTTGAAGGTGGTACCATCATGACTTGCTCTTTCCACCCATTTCTATTTATAGTCCTCTTGTGGGTGTTACCATGTAAGCCATTTAGTCTATCTATGATTAGCACGTCGCTAACATTCGTACTGTCTACATTTAACACATCTTATGAATTCCGCCTGAGTCTCAGAAGCTTACTCATTGTGTGTACTTAACACATCCTCTGAGTTTTGCTCTGTTGCATAAGCGACCAGCTTATGTACGATCTATGCCAAACACTCCGTAGAAGATGCGTCCCATCTTCTTGTTTTTCTTGTCCTTTTTAGCAGAATTATGTATTCTCAAGTAAGACAGTAAACACATGTTACGCTTTCCAAACCACCCACGTTCCTGCAACTCCGCCATCTCCACCCAAGGCCAAGCTGCAACCATCTTTGGCCCAATCGACCTCTAACTGGTCTCCCTGCCACCACCCTGCCCACCCACATGCCTACTAGAGAATGGCCTCTGAAGGGGAACTCTCTTTCCGTTTCGCAGCCATCGGTAAATTCCCAGTGCAGAACTGATGACCACCTCCAGAAAGACCAGGACTGGGAACCGTGCAGGGAAAACAGTTCCTGAATCCCTGACCAACAACAACCATGAAAGATAGTATGTTTATTGTGGTCTAAAGCCACTTCATTTTAGGGTTCTTTGTTACATAGCAACAGATTATAAATATGTACGTCTTCTCCAAACTTCCCCATCCAAAACTGGGTCCTGGGTGGGAGGAAACCAGGGACTGATCTTAGGATGTACTTTTCGGAAAAGAACTTAAAGAATTTTAAGGAAATTATCAGAGCAGATCTTCAGAATCTGCTGTCTCAGGGATAATTCACATTCATGTATTCACTTAACAAATATTTATAAGGGCTCACCATGTGCCATGCACAAAGCAAAGTGGTAAAGACTGAGGGATGAGTAAAGACAGACATGGTCTTCCAAATTACAGGCATCTACGAGACTATCCCACTCTGGGTCCTGTCCTGCTCTTTAATGTGGAATGTTCACCCCCAAAGCAGGTACTGCCAGATGAAAATGGGTACAAGGTACCTTTGATCATTCACAGCCCCTCTGTCTAAGCTCCCCTTGCTCTCTGTTCTTCATCCCTCAGTTCTTTGCCTGCAAAGGACCCTCTGCCCCATTGCTCGGACCTAACTCTCTGGCTTCTGGCTTCCCTGGAAAGAGCAAGCCCCAAACCGAGCCCAGCATGGCAGCCAAGGCCTGGGCTCCAGCACTGTGGGCCACCAGTCCCCAAGTCACTCCACTTGGCTCCTTCCTGCACCTCCACGGGCTGCTTGCTGTCCCGGCTGAGCTGAGACAGTTATCCCTGGGCTGGGCTGGCTCTCCGCTTCCCCTCGGGCCCACGAGCCATTGTCCCCGGCCAGCGAGGCGCATCTCAGAACTACCATCTCCTCAGGCTCTTTTTCCTGCTCTGCCTGGATTGGGCTCATTTACTAAAAATTAGTTGGGAATGAAAAAAGCCCCTAGTTTATTAGCGTGCTATTATTCCCCTCCCGCCATCCCCCTGCTGCATGATGGATTGCCTGGTGAGGGGACGCAGCCCCAGCCGGGGAGTCAGCAAGCTCCGCGCGGTCCCTGGCGCAGACAGATGGGGAGGCCGAGTCCTGACCATGATTGATTAGCTCCGCAAAGCCTGTTGAACGGAGTTCCATCAAGATTGATGCTTTCTCCTCATAACAGCATTTCCAAAAAGTTTCTATTACATTTTGATTATGTTTATAGAATCTCGCTGGTCCGGGAGAAGATGCAATCTCTTCCCAGTGTGTGTCTGTCTGCGTGGGCCGTGGCAGGGCCCTGCTCGCCCCCGCCTGCCAGGCCTCTGCGCAGGGCCCCTCACTTTCCGGGCAGCAGAAAAGGCCTTCCATGCCTCCCAACGTCAAGTTGGAGGAAGCTGCTGTCCGCTTTCCCGGCACCTGAAGTCCAGCCTTGGGGCAGCTCTGGTTTTGATGGGCAAGCGCCGCAGGTGTTGTAAAGCCAGGGCCTGAGACATACAGGAGAGCCAGGAAGGAACCAGACAGCCCCCGTCTGTCTACCTGATTCCCAGTGAGCACAGTATAGGCCCTTGTCAAGTGTCTGGTAAGCTTCATATTTAAATATTTATATGAATGTGTCTATTTGTGCGTGTGTGTGTGTGTGTGTGTGTGTGTGTGTCACATTTTACCCCACAAGGGAATTGAGTGACTCACAGGAAATGGTGAAAAATGAATTAGAGAACAAGAATTAGGACCAGGGAAATGCCAATCAGCCCAGAATAGCAAGTCCAAAATGTGGAAGTAAAATGGGTATGGAGTCAACTAAGATCCCACACCGGTCTTTCTGCGTGGGCCTTTAATCTGGTCAGAGTTTCCTGAGAGTCAAAGAGAAAAGGGGAATAAAATCAGTTCCTCAGGGCTTACTGTCATTAGTAAAAGGATGAATAAAGCCAGCTCCTTGGAGAAATCAATTCCTCAGTGGAGGGTGTCTTCCATTTTAATTCTAAAGTTAATTTCATACTCAAGGGCTCTTCAGGAGAGACCAGTTAAATGTTTCTCAGCCTTGAAGCTATCGACATCTTGGGCTGGATAATTTTTGTTTTGGGGCTTCTGTCCTGTACACTGAAGGATATTTAAGATCATCCCTGGCCTCTCCCATTAGGTGCCCATAGCGACCCCACCTCATTTGAGACAACGAAATATATCTCCAGACATCATCAAATGTCCCCTGGGGTAGGTTTGCTAGGGTTAGAAATTGAAATTCAGGATGTAAAATTCGAACAATGAATAATATCACAACGAATAAACACTGAAGAATATTTAAGTATAAGTATGTCCCATGCAATATTTGGGACATACTTATACTAAAAAGTATTCTTTTTTTTTTTTCCCCTGCAACTCAAACATAACCAAGAATCTGGTATTTTATAAACTAACCCCTCCTGATAGGCAACATCATCTGGTGGGAAAAAGAACCTCAGGAACCTTTCAAACCTGATACACTGCAAGGTGCCTGATCCCTCTACTAGGATTTTGAAGTGTTATAATGGTGAAAATATGTTTTGCATCAGTGCTTCTGTTCATTTATATGTAACCAACAGTCTCCTGTTTCTTATCTTTGTTAGGATAGGAAATATCCCAAATATTGTGAAATAACTTGCACACAAGTTAGGCCAATTTTTTCACCAAAAACAAAGAGACCCCCTGATTGAGAACCACTGTGACGATGGCCTCAAAATAGCCCTTTGGGTAATGCATCTGGGGGTTCCAGAGGTCTCTTACAGCATCCACAAAAGGAGCCAAGGACATAACTCTACAATATAACTTTTAAAAAGCAATTCTTCAGAATTCTAAGTGATACCATCTTTCCATACTGTTTTCTGCTTGATCTCAAACATTTCAAAGCAACTTGTTCACAGCCCACCAGCCCGGACTCCCTCCTGCAAAAAGACAATGGGTGAGTTTCACCGCCTGGCCCTGAATGACCTTATGTTGGCTTCCGGTGGCCACTGGGATTACTAAATAGACTCAGGCCATCTTTAGAAATAATCCATTCTTGGATTACTCAATTGTGAAAACTGGCTGGACTTCTGGAAAAATAGCAAGTTGGATGCCTTCCTCACTCTTCATTCCAAAATAAATTCCATGTGTATCAAAACTCTGAACCATAAAAAATGAAATCAGAATAATACTAGGGGGAAAATATGGGATAATTTTTGGAATTTCAGAATGGGAAAGGCTTCTTGTGTCAACTTCTGGACACAGAATCTAGAAGCCACTGAATAAAAGAAAAGATTGAGAGATTCAGCTACCTGTTTAAAATTTTAACTCTCCACATGACAGGGAAAAAAAGAAGAAGAATGATGAACTCAGAGGAAAATATAAGCAACATAAAATAGAGAACTAATTTCTCTATTACAGAAAGAGATCCTCACGAATCAATGAAGGCGGAGAAAAACAAAACTAGGTTTAAAAAAGAATAGGAACAGAGTTCCTATAAAAAAGAATAGGAACAGAAAAAGAAATAGAAATGGCTTTCATGGGCACCTGGGTGGCTCAGTGGGTTAAAGCCTCTGCCTTCGGCTCAGGTCATGATCTCAGGGTCCTGGGATCAAGCCCCACATCGGGCTCTCTACTCAGCAGGGAGCCTGATTCCCTCTCTCTCTCTGCCTGCCTCTCTGCCTACTTGTGCCCTCTGTCAAATAAATAAATAAAATCCTTTTTAAAAAGAAAGAAAGAAAGAGAAAGAAAGAAATGGCTTTCAAACACCTGGAAGAATGGTCAATCTCCTTCAGATAGAAATTAAAACCACAATTTTAAACCTCTTTCTATCTATCAGATGGGCAAAGATCTAAATGTTTAATGATGTGCTGTTGATAAGAGTTGAGGAAATGGACATAGACAGTGTTGTTGGAAACAGGTACACTGGGGTTCACCCTTGGAAGGCATTTCAGCAGTACATATTCCAGTTTTAAATATATAAGTCCATTTTGGGTCTTTATTCCACAGATAATTTCAGATATATGGGTACAAAGATACATGAACAAGGTTATTTGTGAAAGAATTCTGTTTATAGAATAAGCTATAAGCTTATTCTATAATAAGCTATAAGCTTATTCTATAATAAGCTATAAGCTTATTCTATAATAAGCTAGCTGTCCACCACTACAAACTTCTTTTTTTTTTAAACTTTTTATTTATTTGACAGAGAGACAGCAAGAGAGGGAACACAAGCAGGGGGAGTGGGAGAGGGAAAAGCAGGCTTCCTGCCGAGCAGGGAGCCCAGCATGGGGTTTGATCCCAGATGCTTAATGACTGAGTCACCTAGGTGCCCCTAAAAACTTCTTAAATAGATTGTGGTACATTCATGAAAAGACACACTAGGCAGCAGTGAAGAAATATGGGAGGGCTGTCAATCATGCTGCAATAAGGAATGGTCTCCAAGATACACTGTTAAGTGAAAAAAAGAAAAAAGATGGGTAGAGGATAGGAAAGAAATGGAGGTGTACAAATATGCCTTTCATGTCCATATCCTATTCTTGTGGAGCTATGCATGAGAATCTGGTTATGTGGATTTTCTCTGGGAAGGGATAATAGAGACCAGGAGCAAAAGATGAAAACAAGACTTATTTTTTAGTGAATATTCTTTCGAACTGTTTGGATATTTTTTACCGTGTATGTAACTTTTCAAAATGAAATACTTACAAATGTTTCATAAAAATGCCCACTTGCATTTAAGAAATGTATTCTATGGAATTAACCAGAGACAGCTGCTAAAATTCATGCTCCAAAATATTTATTATAGGGGCGCCTGGGTGGCTCAGTGGGTTAAGCCTCTGCCTTCGGCTCAGGTCATGATCCCAGTATCCTGGGATCGAGCCCCGCATCGGGCTCTCTGCTCAGCAGGGAGCCTGCTTCCTCCTCTCTCTCTGCCTGCCTCTCTGCCTACTTGTGATCTCTCTCTCTGTGTCAAATAAATAAATAAAATCTTTTAAAAAATATATTTATTATAATGTTATTTGTAATAGTGAAAAATTGGAAACATCTAATAATAGAAGTTTGGTTTAAAAATGATGATATATCCATACAGCAGACTATTTTCAACCATTAAAAATCACGTTCATTGGGACGCCCGGGTGGCTCAGTTGGTCAAGAAGTACCTTCAGCTTAGGTCATGATCCCAGGGTCCTGGAATCAAGCCCCATATGGGGCTCCCTGCTCAGTATGGAGTCTCCTGGTCCCTCTCCCGCTGCCCCTCCCCTGGTTCATGAGTCCTCTCTCTTTCTCTCTGTCAAATAAATAAAATCTTAAGAAAACAAACATTAATTTAAAAAATCACATTCGTAAAGAATGACTTAGAACATGAGGAAATGATCATGAGATGTTATTAAGTGAAAGAAAAAGGTACAAAATAGTGTGTGCTGTAGGATCCTGATTTTTCTCACACGCACACACAGAAATGTTTAAGAGATAGGGCATTCCCCCACATGTTAGCCACTATGCCTATACACAGGTAACCTGTATTCTTTTCTTCATATGTCCTATAGATTGCACATTTCCTTTTAATAAATATTAATTTTATAATAAAAAGTCATTAGATGTTCGATTAAAAAAATAAATTTCATGGGGAAGGTATGTGCTGTGGTGAGTGCTGTGAAATGTATAATTCACAGACCTGTACCCCTGGGGCAAATAATACATTATATGTTAATAAAAATAATTTTAAAAATAAATAAATAAATAAATCTTTTTTAAAATGTTTTTAAAAATAAATAAATTTCACTGTCCCACTAATGTTATATGAACAAGAAATCAATTTCCACTCAGATGGATACTAAGTTCCCTAGACCCTCTATGGGGCTTAGGGTCTATCTTTATTAAATGAAAAGTATGAGCTCTAGTGGGGAATTATTGGGGGGCCAGCATAATTTTGGGTGAAAGACTCAGTCAACCCAATTAGAGGTCATGGCTCAGGCCCATTGGATTCATGGGAGGATGGGGAAAGAGGAGGACAGAGGTGCTGGCCTCTTGAATCATCTAGAACTCTTCCCCACGTGTTTTTGGCTAAAACCACTACCTCTATTTCCAGGAGAAAGACATAGCAGCTCCTCTAGTCCACCAAGCCATCAAAGCCCACCACATCCAGGCAGCCCTCCCTGATACCATCTCCTCTGCTTTCTCAGGACACGGTGTAGGCACCTCTCCTCCAGTCCCTGCTGGAGGAGAGTCCCTTGGCTGCTATACTGTAGAAGTGTTTTAAATTTATTAATAACATCTGCCATGTATTTGGCACTTCAATTTGTCCCACACTCTCTGCTAAACCCATTACTTCCTTTCACTCATTCAACCTTCACAACAACCCTATGAGAAAGCCTCTATAAATCATACGGTTGAACAAACCGAGGCACAGAGGAACCCAGTTAGTCACTTGGGATCTTGCAAACAATAATGGTAGCACCAAGACTCAGAGTTAGTTCACTGATTTCAAAGACCATAATCTCAACTACTATGACATGTTGAACTCTTTCAAGATGCGCACCTCAGCATTGGAGAGACTTTCTACTGGGCAGATCCACCCAAGTATTCATTTCTTCTTCTGAGAGCAGCAACCAATATTGCCTTGGGAAACACACAGCCCTCATCGCATGCAGCACTTCTGGGACCATCTTTCAAGGCATCCCACCTTTCCTGGCCATGTGACCCCAGCATGCTCGTCAATCATGCTCATTTCCAGGACTGAGTCTCAAATGGGTGATGCAAGGACAGAAAGAACAGAGGCCCCATGATCCAACTGGTCTTTGATTCCTGATAACTGGACTCTATCCTCAGGGCTGAACCTATCAACTTCATCTACACCATCACATTCCTGGTTTTGCTTGGGTTCGCCAGAGTTGACACAATTTAGTTTGTGACCTGACCCTGCCTGAAAGGGTCAGTAGCTACAATAAAAAGAACTCTCAAAATTCAAGAGTAAGACACCAAAATTCTCAACAAAATAAAAATTTAGCAAGCCAAATACAACAACATGTGACCAAGTGGCATTTATCCCAGAGTGCAAGGTTGGCTGAACATACAAAAATCAGTCAATGTAATACCACATTAATAGAATAAAAGACAAAGATAAAAACCATATGATCATCTCAACAGAGGCATAAAAAGCATTTGAAAAATCCAGTGCCTTTTTATTAACAAACTAAAAATTTACTTAACAAAAAATAAAATTAAAATATGTACTTAATAAGAAATATAACTGAACTTTCTCAACCTGATAATGACCATCTGTAAGAAAGAAAATAACTCACATCATAATCAATGGTGACAAATGGTGACAAACTGGGTGTCTTCTTCCTAAGATCAGGAACAAGACAAGGATGTCTGCTCTTGGCATTCCTCTTCAGCATTGTACTAGAGGTTCTAGCCAGGATCATTAAATAAGAAAGAGAAATAAAAGGCAGACAGAAATAAAAGGCATATTTTCCAGATTGGAAAACAAGAAGTAAAATTATCTCTATTTACAGATAACATGACCTTGCATGTAGAAAATCCTAAAGGGTCCACTAAAAATTTGTTAGAAAAAATAATGGGTTCAGTAATCTTATAGGATACAAGATCAACATATAAAAATAGATGATATTTCTATACACTTGCTGTATACAATCCAGAAATGAAATTAAAACAATTCCATTTACAATAGCATGGAAAAGAATAAAATACTTGGGAATAAATCTAGCAAAAGAAGTGCAAGACTCAGGCAATGAAAACTATAAGAATATCAGTGAAATATGTTAAAGACCTAAATAAAGGGGCACCTGGGTGGCTCAGTGGCTTAAAGCCTCTGCCTTCAGCTCAGGTCATGATCTCAGGGCCCTGGGATCAAGCCCCACATTGGGCGCTCTGCTCAGTGTGGAGCCTGCTTCCCCCTTTCTCTCTACCTGCCTCTCAGTCTACTTGTGATCTCTCTCTGTCAAATAAATAAATAAAATCTTTAAAAAAAAGAGAGACCTAAATAAATAGAAAGATAGCTAATGTTCCTGTATTATAAGACTTAATATTAAGATGGAAGTACTCTTCAAATTGATCAATAGGATCCCTACCAAAAATTTCAGTTGCCTTTTTCCCAGAAATTGACATGCTGACCCTAAAAATACATTTGAAAATGCAAGAGGAGACAAAAACAAGAGAATAGACAAAAATCATCTTGGAGAAGAAGAACAAGATGGAAGGACCCACACTTCCCAATTTCAAAATGTACTATATAGCACAGTAATCAGGACATCGTGATACTGGCATAAGGATAGAAGTATAGATCAATGAACTAGAATTCAAAATCCAAAAATAAACCCTTACATTTACGGTCAATTTATTTTCAAGAATGGTGCCAAGACAATTCAATAGAGAAAGAATGGCCTTTTCAGAAAGTGGTACTGGGACAACTCAGTATCCACATGCCAAAGAATGGAGTTGGGCCTCTACCACACATTATATGAAAATTAACTCAAAATTGATCAGTGACCTAAATGTAAATCCATAACAGTCTTGGAAGAAAATAGAGGAGTAAATCTTCATGTCCTTGGATTAGGCAGTGGTTTCTTAGATATGACATCGAAAGCACAGAGAAAAAACAGATAAACTGGATTGCATTGAAATTAAAAACTTTTGTGTGTCAGAAGGCACTCTCAAGAAAGGCACTCTCAAGAAAGTAAAAGGACAATCCATAGAAAAGGAGAAAATATTTGCAAATCATATATCCAACAAGAGACTTGTGTTCAGAATACATAAAGAATTCTTTATGTACTCAACAACAAAAAAGACAACCCAGTTTAAAAATGGGCAAGATTTGGAACAGACATTTCTCCAAAGAATATATACAGATTGCCAATTAGCACATAAAAGATCCTTAACATTATTAGTCACTGGGGAAATGGAAATCAAAGCTACAATGAGTTACCACTTCATGTGCCCTAGGCTGGTTAGAATCAAAAAGATGAAATAACAAATGTTAGCGAGGTTGTGGAAGTATTGAGCCCTCAGACTTTGCTAGTGGGAATATAAAATGGTGTATCCTCGGGGCACCTGGGTGGCTCAGTGGGTTTGGCTCAGGTCATTATTCCAGGGTCCTGGAATTGAGCCCTGCATCGGGCTCTCTGCTCAGAGGGGAGCCTGCTTCCTCCTCTCTCTCTGCCTGCCTCTCTGCCTACTTGTGATCTCTGTCTGTCAAATAAATAAATAAAATCCTTTAAAAAAAAAATGGTGTACCCTCTCTGGGAAACCACTTGGCATTTCCTCCAAATATGGAGTTTCCATAAGACCTAGCAATTCCATGCCTACGTATATATACAAGAGAACTGAAGACATGCAGACACAAAAATCTGCACACAGGTATTCATAGCAGCATTAATCATCATAGCCCAAAAATGGAAACAACGCAAATGTCTACCCACTGTTGAATGGGTAAACAAAATGTGATAAATCCACATAATGGAATATTATTCACCCATAGAAAAGGATGAAATTCTGAAGCAGGCTACAACATGGATGAAACTTGAAAACATTATGATAAATGAAAGAAGTCAGACACCAAAAGTCATATATCATATAACTCCACTCCTATGAAATATCCAGAACAAGCAAATCTACAGAGACAGAAAATAGATGCATGTTTGCCAGGGACTGGGGAAAGGGGAATAGAAAGTAACTATGAATGGGCACGGGGTTTCATTCTGAGTTGATGAAATGTTCTGAGGTTAGAGAGTGATGATCAATGTACACTTTGTTAATATACCAAAAACCACTTGATGTACCCTTCAAAAGAGTGAATTTTATGATATGTGAATTATATCTCAATAAAGTGGTTATTTTTAAAAAGAGAGCTCAAAAAAAAAAAACCTCAGTTAAAGAAAAGCAAACAATCCTATTAGAAGATGCGCAAAAGATACAAAGAGACATTTCACAGAAGACCATATACAGGTGGCAAAGAAGCACATGAAAAGATGTTCAACATCGTTAGCCATTAGGAAAATGCAAATTAAAACCACAATGGAACCTACAGAATGACAAAAATAAAAAATCATTAACAACACCAAAAGCTGCTAAGGATGAGGAGAAACTGGAATATTCACACATTGCTGGTGGGACTGTAACATGATACAGCCATCCTGAAAAACAATTTGTCAGTTTGTTAAAAAATTAAGCATACAATTATCATATGACCCAGCAATTGTACTCTTGGGTAATTATCCCAGAGAAAGGAAAATTTACATTCATACATAGGTGAAACTGTATGAAAACCTACACATGAATGTTCATGACAGTTTTATTAGTAATAGCACAAAACTGGAAACAACCCAGACATCCTTCAATGGATGGATAAACTCTGGTACATCCACTGCATGAAATACTACTTATCAATAGAAAGCAATGAATTGTAGGGGCAAGTGACTGGATCAGTTGGAGGAGAGGGTCATGAGTTCAAGCCCCACATGGGATGTAGAGATTACTTATATAAATAAAACTTTTAAAAAAGGAATGAATTATTGATAGACAATGTGGATGAATCTCTAGGGAATTATGCTGAATTTTTAAAAAGCCAATCCCAAAAGGTTGCATATTGTATGATTCCATTTATGTAAGAATACAAGAATGGATTAGTGGTTGCCAGGAGTTGTAAACTGGGGTCTGAGAGAGGGGAGGGTGGTGGGTGTGGTTATTTAAGGTCAACATAAGAGATCCTTGTGCTAATTGATCTTTTTTTTTAAGATTTTATTTATTTATTTATTTATTTATTTGAGAGAGAGAGAGATAATCTCTCTCTCTCTCATTCTCTGGTAGATGCTGGTACTCAGTAGGGGAAGGGGAAGGTGAGAGGGTGAAGCAGACTTCCCACTGAGCAGGAAGCCTGATACCGGACACAGTTCCAGAACACTGGGATCATGACCTGAGCCAAAGACAGTCGCTTAACCAACAAAGCCACCCAGGCACCGGGTAATTGATCTATCTTGACTGTGGCAGTGAGTACCTTAACCTAACATGTGTTAAAACTGTACAGAACTAAATATATACATACATACCTACGTACAAATAAAAGTGTGGAAATTTTAGTAAGATTTGTAAATTGTATCAGTGTCAATATCCTGGTTGTGACATTGTACTACAGTGTTAGGAGATATTACCACTTCAGGGATACGAGTAATCATATTCAACAATTATCTCAAGACAAAAAGTTAAGTTTTAAAACCCTCTACCTGGTGTGCTGCAAGGAAAGGAGAGAGGGAAGGTAAGATAGAAGGGGGAGGGAAGAAAGGTAACATTTGCTGTGTATTGGCCTTCTTAGAGAATCCAGGCTCTCTAACACCTGGTTGGAGAAAAATATTATTATTGTCCCCATTTTATAGATGAAGAAACTGAGGCTCAGAGAATAACAATCCTGTATTCAAAGAATCACTTTGAGAAGTCCAGATTTAAGCCCTGCTCTCTGGCTTTCCTTCTGCCTGCCTTCATCCTTTAGGCAAACACAGCCATCAATCAAATGTAGGCAATGACTGCATTACTCAAGAGGAAATTGAAGCCAGACTGTAAGACGCAGTCCACAAAATTCATGATTTCTTCCCCCACTCCCCCTCCTTTTACTTGGTCCCTTTTTCATATGGATTGGGTTTTTATTTCTGCATTTATTGCACACGCAAATTACAGATGAGAGCCTCGACTACACAAGTCATTACTCAGAGGAGCATCTCCCCAACTGCCACTGGACGAGGACCGAACAGCTTGTGGTTAATTTGCTATATAATCACTGCCTGTGACAGGGGGGCAGGGCTGTGCCTGTGCTAATATTTGGAAAGGGGAAGCTGAGCAGAGAGGACTCCTGGGGCCTGGGGAGTGAGAGTGAGATTGGTTGGACCAGGGAGAAAAGAAGAGAGCTGGTGGGGAACAGAGGGAGGGGGCTCTGCCCCAGTCACAGGCTCCTGGGAGGGTCTTCTCCTCCGCCAAGGAGTACAATTGCTCCAGCCCATTAGTCACATCTCTGTGGAAGAACTAACCAGAATTCCCACTCTCCCAACCTCCACCATTCCTGGCCACTGCCACTGCCGCTGCCACCTCCATCAGAGGAGGGATATCTGTATGCACAGGCATAACCGCAGGGATGGGTCACCGGCTGGAGGAAATTTACCAACAGGCAGGAGTTGCAACATTCTACCAGTGTGCCAACAACCCAGTAAGGAAAAAAAGGCCAACAATCCGATAAAAAATGGGCAAAGGATGTGAACAAGCAGTTCTCAGATTAGAAAGCTTAAATTGCCTCTAAACATGCAAAAAGGTGCTTAAACTTAGGCTTTAAAAGAAAAAGGAAATACAACAGAAAGCCATAATGAGAAACCATTTTTTTATTTATTGAATTAACAAAGATCAGAATGTTTGATCACACGCTGAACTGGCCAGAGTGTGGAGAAGCCACCAGCCTTTGAGAGCAATAAATGGCAATTCAGCATTCTCTGTCAAAATGTTTGAGGCACATACCCATTGACCCATAAATCCTACAGCTCTAGAATGTGTTCCACGGCCATACTTGCATATATGTATGCAAAGTTGGATGTACAAGGCTATTCACTGCAGCACGGTTTATAATAACAGAAGATTGGAGACAGCCTGAATGTCCATCAACAGGGGACTGCTTAAATAAATTGCCATACATTCATACAATGGAAATCTTTATGGCTGTTCAAAAAGAATGAGGCAGCTCTTTATGGATGGATATGAAACAATCTCCAAGATATATTGTTAAGTGGGAAAAGCAAACTGCTAAACAGTGTGATTAGAATGCTGCTTTTTGTGAGGGTTTTTTAAGGATATAGACACGTATACATCTACACTTCTATACACAAAGCATCCTTCGGGAAGGATGACAGTCTTTGCAGTGTTTGGTTCCATAGAGCGGGGGAAAGTTCCAGGGGCTGGGAACAAAGAGGGAGGGAGGTTCATTGCTCGCTATTTACCACAGGCATGTATAACCCAGTCTAATGGATCCACAATAATTTCCGAAGCTTCTGTTGGTTCCTCTTGCCCAAGAATCAAATCTCTTGGCCTAACACCCAGGGACCTTTTGGGTTTGACTTGAGCCTATTCTCCTTGGTCTCCTGACACATGACCTCTAGAGCACTCCTCTAAGCACACTGAATTTCTCACTTCTCCCAAATGCGCCAAACTTTTTCATACCTCAGGAACTTTTCACTTACTGTTTTCTGTGTCTGGAATGCCACCCTCACTTTCATTTGCCCTACACTAGCTTATGCATCATTTAAGACCCAGAACAAACATGACTCCCAGATTTCAGCCTTCCCTGACCTCTCCAGGGAAAGGTAATCCCCCTCCTCTGTCCTCTCATGACACCCTAGACAGACCTCCAAGCTGGTATAACTGAGATTGAGTCTGGACAAAAATGGCCCGTTTTTGGTCCATTTTCAAAAATAGGGCTGCTGATTTAGTCTGTCCCTACTGAGTACCAGCATCTACCAGCATGGGTCCACCCAGCGTGAATGTGCAGCTCCCTAAAGGGTGAGAAACAGGAGTCACACAGCATGGTCCAGAAAGAAAGATCCCATGGACCCAGAAGTGGAGCTCTCCATGCACGTGAACACATGAAAAGTTCTGAGGAGTCCTGAGAAGAAAAAAACATGTGAAGTCTATTTAGCTGGTGTATCCCTTACTTTTTTAACCCCAGGATTTGCTTGCCTTAAACACCTACAGAGATGTGGTGGCAGTGGAAGTAGATGGTGTGTGGTTAGGGGGAGTGGTCAGGACGGAGGCTGAGTCAGAAGTGCAATGCTAGCGAGTGATGCCTGCAAAGCACCAGAGCTCCACACCCTCTACACAGCGGGAAAACATTTTCAAGTTGGATCTAGTTTGGAGGCTCACCTTCCCACTAAAAGATTGGGGCACCAAGCCCTTTCCCTTGATGACAGCTCAGCTGGCAGACAAATGGAACAGATCCACGGGAAGGAGGGAGAGAACCCCTGTTCTTGAGTGGAAGTAACTGGAGGCAGGTCCTGTTCAGCATCTGATGGAAGAAAAGTTTCTTCTTGATGCTTTTACTATTGAGATAGAAACTAGAGATACAGTAGAAATCATCAATGAAACTAGAAGCTGATTTTTTGAAAGAATAAGATTGATAAGCCATTGGCCAAACTAATCCAAAAGATAAAAGACCCAAATTAATAAAATTATGGATGAAAAGGGAGAAATCACAACTAACACCAAAGAAATAGAAATAATTATCAGAAATTATTATCAACAGTTATATGCCAATAAGTTAAGCAACCTAGATGAAATGAATGCATTCCTGGAAAACTATAAACTTCCAAAACTGAATTAGGAAGAAATTGACAACCTGAATAGACCAATATCTAGTAAGGAGGTTGAAGCAGTGATCCAAAACCTCCCAAAAAACAAGACCCCAGAACCTGATGGATTCCCTGGGGAATCCTAGCAAACTTTCAAAGAAGAAATAATACTTATTCTCCTGAAGCTGTTTCAAAAAATTGAAGCAGAAGGAAAACTTCCAGACTCTTTTTATGAAGCCAGCATTACCCTGATCCCCAAACCAGGCAAAGACCCCATCAAAAAGGAGAATTTCAGACCAACATCCCTGATGAATACGGATGCTAAGATTCTCAACAAGATCCTAGCTAATAGGATCCAACAGTACATTAAAAAGATTACCCACCATGACCAGGTGGGATTTATCCCTGGGTTGCAAGTGTGGTTCAACATTCGCAAATCAATCAATGTGATAGAACAAATCAATAAGAGAAGAGAGAAGAACCACATGGTCCTCTCAATTGATGCAGAAAAAGCATTTGACAAAATCCAGCATCTGTTCCTGATTAAAATGCTTCAAAGTATAGGGATAGAGGGAACATTCCTCAACTTCATAGAATCTATCTATGAAAAACCCACAGTGAATATTATCCTCAATGGGAAAAAGCTGACAGCCTTCCGTTTGAGATCAGGAGCACGACAACACTCTCACCATTCTTGTTCAACATAGTAGTAGAAGTCCTAGCAACAGCAATCAGACAACAAAGAGAAATAAAAGGTATTCAAATTGGCAATGAAGAAGTCAAACTCTCTCTTCGCAGATGACATGATACTTTATATGGAAAACCCAAAAGATTCCACCCCAAACTACTAGAACTCATTCAGCAATTCAGTAATGTGGCAGGATACAAAATCAATGTACAGAAATCAGTTGCTTTCTTATACACTAACAAGGAAAATACAGAAAGGGAAATTGAGAAGTGATTCCATTTACTATAGCACCAAGAACCATAAGATACCGGGGAATAAACCTAACCAAAGAGATAAAGGATCTGTACTCGAGAAACTATACAACACTCATGAAAGAACTTGAAGAAGACACCAAAAGATGGAAGACCATCCCATGCTCATGGATCAGAAGAATAAACATTGTTAAAATGTCTATATTGCCCAAAACCATCTATACTTTCAATGCCATTCCGATCAAAATATCACTGGCATTTTTCAAAGAGCTGGAGCAAACAATTCTAAAATTTGTATAGAATCAGAAGAGATCCCGAATGGCTAAGGAAATGTTGAAAAAGAAAAACAGAACTGGGGGCATCACATTGCCTGATTTCAAGCTTAACTACAAAGCTGTGATCACCAAGACAGCATGGTACTGGCACAAAAACAGACACATAGACCAGTGGAACAGAGTAGAGAGCCCAGATATGGACCCTCAACTCTATGGTCAAATAATCTTCAACAAAGCAGAAAAAAATATACAGTGGAAAAAAGACAGTCTCTTCCATAAATGGTGCTGGGAAAATTGGACTGCTATGTGTAGAAGAATGAAAGTTGACCATTCTCTTACTATTGAGATTTGAAATGACCAGAGCCACAGAGACAGTGGTGGAGATTCTGCTAAGAGTGGAAATAAGGAGCAATTGCATCTGAGTCTGAGAATTGTCTGCATCCTGAGTTAAAATCCCCCATATAACTTAGAGACTGTTCCATGAAACAGGCGGCCTGGGACACCCACTGAGGAACACAAGAACCCATCATGGCACCCGTGATAGACAGCAGACAAGAGCTGCAGACATCCTGGTCACCTGTCCTGGTTGTGGTCTCATCCCGCCCCTCAGAACTAATGTTTGGCCTTTCTTCCCAACTGCCTCACTGAACTACCTTTTTAACATCTCTGGGGAATGCCTCATGCTGCCCTGCCCTTCAGTGCAAACTCCCCCAGACCCCTCACTCCAGCCCTGCAAGCAAGACTCAGACACATGGGGCATTAAAATTTTCTCCCCTTCTTCATCGTGACAGCTTAGTCTAAGACCTCATGTTGCCCTCACAACATTCTTCTAACCTACTTCCTGAGTCCATCCCTGTTCCTAGTCCACACAGGTGTTAGAGTGCTTCAAAAAAATAGTAAGATCATGTCATTCCTCTTTTTTTTTAATTTTATTTTTTATAAACATATAATATATTTTTATCCCCAGGAGTACAGGTCTGTGTCATTCCTTTGTTTAAAGCCATTAAATGGGGTTTCCCTTTACTGTTTTAGTTTGCTTTGTTTTTTAACAGCTTTATAGAGATATAATTCATATATACCATACTATTCAACCATTGAATAGTTTTTAGACTACTCGCAGAGTTGTGCAACCATGACCACAATCAACATTAGAGCATTGTAATCATGCCCAAAAGAATCCCCCTCCCTTAGCTGTCACTCCCAGGCCACCTCACACCCCCAGCCTGAAAACCACTGATCTGCTTTCCATCCCTATGGGTTTGCCCATTATGGCCATTTCATATAAATAGAAGCATACATACACTTACTGTATGTATCTTTTGTGACTGGTTCTTTCAGTTACCGTAATGTTTTCAAGGTCGATCCATGTAGCAACATGTACGTCACTCTTTTTATGGCTAAATAGTATTCCACTGTAAGGCTATGCCACAGTTTCTTTATCAGCTGATGGGTTTTTGAGTAATTTCCATTTTGAACTATTTTGAATACTGCTGATGCAAATATATGCATACAAGTTTATGTGACAAAACATTTTCATTTCTCTTGGGTATATACCTAGGAATAGAATTGCTGAATGATACAAAAACTCTGTGTTTCACCACTTGAGGAACTGCCAACTGTCTTCCGAAGTGGTCTACCATTTTACATTCCAGCCAGCAGTATATGAGAACCTTTACTCAATGGGAAACCTCCTTGCCTTAGCCTTCAAGGTCCTCTCTTGTCTGGCTCCTAAAACCCCAGCAGTTTCACCTCCCCTCACTTTGCTCCTTGTGCTTCATTCTCCAGCCATGCTGGCCTCTCACTTCCAACATCTCATGTTCTTTCCACCCTCCAAGCCTTTACTAAGGCTGTCTTTTCTCTGCTCACTTTACCAGCATAGCCCCTGACCCCCTGGAGCTTCTCCTACATAGCACACACAACCATTTCAATTCAACACATAATTATACTAAAATTTCAAGAACTGACAACACTAAGCATCGGCAAGGATGGGAACAACTGGAACACACACATGGCTGGGGAAAGTGTCAAGTGGACCATAGAGTCTAGCAAATCTATTCCTAGGTATTTATCCCAAGAAATCAGCCCATATATCCATAAAGATGTTCATAATGGCTTCATTCATAATAGCCAAACACTGGAAACAATCCAAGTGCTCATCAGCAAGAGAATAGAAGAACAAATTTTGGTATTTCCATACAAAGAAACACTACAGAGCAATAAAAGAAAAAAAAACAATACACACAGCAATGCAGGTGCATCTTAAGACCATTACACTGAGGGGAAGAAGTCAGAAATAGACTGTACATATCCATGATTGAATCACATCCAATTTAAGAACAGGCGAAACTAATATGTGGTGGTAGAAGTCCAAATGGTTGGTGGGGGAGTGGGTATTGTCTAGAAAAGGACTTAAGGGAACTTCCTGAGATGATAGAATTATTCTGGATATTGATCAGAGATATACATATGTAAAAAAAAATCCATCAATCTGGACAAATACACTCTAAATCAAGCAGACAAATTGTTAATTATAGAGTCTTCATGGTGGTTATGTGATGTCCACTGCGTACTTCTTCTTTCCACGTTTTAGTGATTCAACACAATAATCCCACTCATGCAGATTTCACTAGTCAATGGGGCCGCTTTCCTCCCTATGGTAAGCCTCAGACCCAAATTCCTTCCTCTTTGTAGCCCTACCATCCTCTAGCACAGCTGTTCTCAATTTGAAGTGATTGTGTCCCCCTACCTCCACTTCAGAAATTTTCAAGGCCTGGAAAGACATTTGATTGTCCTGACTGGGGAAGAGGGTGCCACTAGCATCGAGTAGGTAGAGCCCAGAGATGCCACTAAACAGCCTACAGAGTATAGGACAGTCCCACAGCAAAAACATATCCAGTCCAAAATGTCAGTAATGATGTCACAGAGAAACCCTGCTCCAGCAGATTTAACCTGGGTCCACAAACCCCAACGAGTCCTTGGAGAGAACTCTAACAACATAATTGGTTTCCTCAATTATCCTATGGATTTTATTTCATGCAATGAAAATCATTATGCTGAGTAGGGGTCCATAAGCATCACTAGTCTACCAAATGGTCCATGCACACAGAAAAGTCCTCAGCTTCTAGCCAGGAGGTGGAGGAAGAGGTTGGAAAAGGCAGAGCCACCTCTTAACTCCAGGGGGCCTAAAATTGACACAAAGTATTTTTGCTTGTAGACCAAGAACTAGTCTACAATCATGAGATGAGATGAGAGTATAGATAGATGAGAACTAGTCATACAATCATACCTAGATGCAAGGGAGTCTGGGAAATGTAGACCCTCTCTGGACAGCTGCTCCTAAGCACCAACTCTATTCTGCAAAAGAGGAAGCATAAATTTTTGGTGGCCATCTAGCCACCTTTCCCTCACCTTGCCACCCCTAATAATGACGAAGATAGTAACAACAAGAATACTAACCAATGCAAAGGATAGTAATAATAATAATACAAATACAATAATACAATAATACAAATATTACAATTACAAATACAAATAATACAATAATACAAATAATACAAATAGCTAGCATTCATCAAGCTTCTCCCCGACCCAGTCATGGTGCTGAGAGCTTCCCCGAGCATCATTCTCTTTGCTCAGTCCTCCGTCTCCCTATGAGGTTAGGATACTTCTACTCTGGTCAGATCCCATTCCGCTCCTGCTCTGTAGATACATGCTCTGCCATGGTCAACTCTCACATCTTTGTGGCATGGGCTGCCATGGTACTTGCCATTGAGAGCCTGGGGAAGGAACACAGAGGCCAGCTGGGGGGGATTGGGCTCTCTGTAACCATGTACCACAGAACCTAAGACCCCGGCATGCTGGCAGGCGAAGCTTGGATTCTGGATCTTCTGAAAGCCCCCTAATTCAGCTTTAACCTGCTTGAGCTCACCCACTGGGTGCACAACAGCAGCAGAGCCATCCACCAAGACCCCCCTCCAGACAGAGGAGATCCAGCCAAGAAAAGTGGCCACCATTTTCACTGTCTATGACCTCCTCTTCCTTTAGCAGGAAGCTGCCCAAATGATAGTGTTGAAAACAGATCTCCCCTCTCTCTCTGTCAGTTATATTAAGGGAATGAATGAATAATGGACCCATGTGGTTTAGAGACCTGAAGGCAGGTGGGAGTTTTGCTTTATGCTCAAAAGCAAGACCTGGTCCCTGTGCGTGAGTTCTCTGTGCCAATGGCACCTACAAATAACAGGCCATTTTCCAGATGGAAGAATTCCAGCGTGACTATATTAAGTCAAGAGCATGAAGTTAGGGAGCTGCGAGGTGAGCTGGGCTCAGGATGGGGGTTCTCGAAGCACTTTGCATGGGTGCCTCAGGCTTCCTGCTCAGAAGTGTTGGGTCCAGTCCAACATACCAGCCTTGGGCCCGGAGCCCTCCCCAAACTAATCAGGGGAAGTTGGGGGGAGGAGGGGGTCTGCAATCGAAAAACAGCTGCACACACAGCAGATGGTAGCGGCTGCCTCTCAGATGGTTTTTTTTTATCACGTAGCTTTTTTCTTTCACATTAGGATTTTTTTTTCAAAAATCCTCTAAAAACATGAGTTTTACAGCAACAGAGGTGGCTGAGTGCTTCTGAGAGATCCAGAGCCCAGACTCAGGGTGTCTTGGCCTCTGTAACATAAGAATAAAGTACATGCAAACTCACTGCCTAGAAAGATTCCTGGAGATGGGGTGCCTCCTCTTCCCCCGCAGCTAGCAAAACCCTTGGTGGCAGCAAGCCCAGAAGAGCAAGGATTCAGTGGAACCAGCCCCTCACGTGGTGAGAGTTCCGGTCCCCGAACACGCGAGTCTCCATGGGAAAGAATAGAGGACAGCATCAGCTCAAACAAGCCACTTGAACCTCAGTCTCCTCATCTGTAGAAAGCAGCTAATAACACTGTCTACCTCCTGAGGTTGTGGGGAGGATTGAATGAGGCTTATCAAAGGGCCCAGCACAGGGCCTGGATCCAAGAACACTGCCAATGAAAGTTAGTTTCAAGGGGCACCTGGGTGGCTCAGTTGGTTCAGCGACTGCCTTCCTCGGGAAGCCTGTTTCTCCCTCTGCCTCTGCCTGCCACTCCTCCTGCTTGTCCTCTTTCTCTCTGTGTCAAATAAATAAGTAAAACATTTAAAAAAGAAAGAAAGTTAGTTTCAATGATGATTTTCAAGCCACAGTGATCAGTGATGTAAAGACCAGAGAAGATGAGACCCAGCAGCCCGGATGGATGGGTTGAGTAGGCTGGCTGGGTCAGAGAAACCCTTGACCTTATCCAGCAGGAAGCAGGGGCTGTGGCTCCCAGGTGTGCCAGGGATGGGGGAAGGGCTTGGGCAAGTAAGCCCCCAGCCCAGCATGGTTCTCACCTCAGCATTCCTGGGGAAATCTTCTTGTGCTGTCCGCTAGGTTACACAGGGGAAAATATTGGAAGACATCCTTATAGGTGTGATGTGTCCTGTCCTTTAAAGATGCCTTCTGCTTAGACAGATGCAGATGACCCTGAGAAGAACAACATCTGCACGCCCACCCAGCATATCTGCAGAGGGCCTGAGGTGTGGTAGTTGGCCCTGGAGTAGATGTTCCTTATTGGGGTTAAGGCATCCATTCTGCAGGGGGACCTGGGAGCACTCAGACTAGGGATGCTGACTTCCAGGAGCCTGGATATGGTTCACTGACCTACAGAAGAAACACAAAGTGTGCTCCCTGGTGAAGGGGATGGAGGACGTGAGGGGCCCTGAGACAGTAAGGTTGCTTGGGTCAGGCTAGGTCCTTCAGTTTGAGCTGGACCTTCAACTACCAAATCCCAGGGCCTTCCAGATAACAAAGCCTCACTTAAATGGAATCCTCCCAACAGGTCAGTGATCTAAAGATTATAATCCCCATTTTACAGACTGGGAAAAGAGGCTAAAAGAAGGGGCACCTGGGTGGCTCAGTGGGTTAAAGCCTCTGCCTTCAGCTTGGGTCATGATCTCAGTCTTGGGATCTAGCCCCGCATTGGGGGGTCTCTGCTCAGTGGGGAGCCTGCTTTCTCCTCTCTCTCTCTCTCTCTCTCTGCCTGCCTCTCTGCCTACCTGTGATCTCTATCAAATAAATAAATAAAATCTTAAAAAAAAGAGGCTTAAAAGAAATGAAGTTACTTCATTCATTCATTCATTCATTCAACCAATGACTTATATATTGATTGTCTAATATGCGCCAGGTATAGTACTAAACACTAAGGAATACAGTTGCAAATGGGCCAGGCATACCCTGCCCACATGATGCATGCAGGCCAGGTGGGAGCCAAACAATTAACAGATAACCAAATTAAGAAATAATAAATCACATAAGAAAGAGAAAGAAGTCATCAATTAGTCAATGTGATCAATGTGAAAGGTTTGGGTAAGTTGAAGGACAGGCTCCAAGTCCGCACTCTTCTTTATGTCAAGATTTGACCATACAATGGTCCTCTTGTCCATGGATTTGGGACAAAAATTTGATACTCACCGGAATGTGAGTAGTCATGACATAAGCGGGAATTTGGGATGTACTCGCACAATGAGGTTTGTCCTCTTACACTTGAGCCAGAACCGTGAGAACATACCCTAGCTAGCCTGCTGGTCCCAGGAGATGCATGAAAGCAGAGCCACCATCTCATGAATTAGATAAATGCTTGCTAGTGAATTTCACTGAGATGAGATTCAGTGCCCCCCCTTTTTTTGCCACACAGCAATAGCTGACCAATATAGAATGCGATGATAGATAATGAGACAGGAAGATGGGATATTTAAAAAAAGAAAAATATTGAATGTAGATGAGAGGGTAAGAGAGTCAAACTCTCTGAAAAAGAAACACTAAACAGTAAAATTAGTAATTTCTAGGTACAAGAGTCCAAAAGTGGGAAAAAGGGATTTAAAACCGGAGGGAGTAACATATGCAAAGGTCCTGTGGTAAAAAGGAACAGAACACACTCCAAGAAGTCAAAAAAGGCCAGAAAGCAAGGGAAAAATTGGTGGCAGGAGATGAGATCAGAAAGGAAGTTGAGAAAAAGAACAGAAAAAGAGCATGCGGACCTGTGGGCCATGGTTAAAAAAAAAAAAGTTTTATAGTTTTAGGTTTCACATTTAGTTCTAGAATTTTTACAGAAATAAAATTCACGCACAACGCAGTTCACTCATTTTAATTGTTTAACAATTTAGTGGTTTTTAGTAAATTCTGGGTTGTGCAACCACTACCACTCTCTAATTCCAGAACATTTCCATTACCCCAAAAAAAAACCTCATACCCATTAGCAGTCCCTTCCCATTCCCCCCTTTCCCCAACCCCTGGAAACCACTGATCTACTTTCTGTCTCTATGGATTTGCCTCTTCCAGACATTTCATATAATTGGAGTCATAAGAATGTGTGGTCTGTTGCGTCTGGCTTCTTTCAATTAGCATCGTGCTTTCAAGGTTCCCCCATGTTGTGGCGTGCTTCAGTACTTCATTCTTTTTTGTGGCTGAATAATATTCCATTCTATGGATATAGCATATTTTGTTTGTCTACTCATCAGTTGATGGACCTGTGGGTTGTTCCTATGTTTTGGCTATTATGAATAGTGTTGCTATGAGCATCTGCATACAAGTTTTGGGGTGGACACTTGGGTTGTTTCCATTCATTTGTTTTATTTAAAGATAGTGGGAAGCTATTGAAGGGTGTTGAACACAACAATGACCTGATAAAAATCCCTCCTGGCTGTTGAATGAATAATGGATTACAAAGGTGACACTGAACTCTTGTACAATTCTGGTAAGACTGTAAGATGGTACTACCATTTTGGACAAAGGTCAGCAGGTCTCTTAAAAAGTTAAGCCTAGGGGTGCCTGGGTGGCTTAGTGGGTTAAGCCTCTGCCTTCTGCTCAGGTCATGATCTCAGGGTTCTGGGATCGAGCCCCGCATCAGGCTCTCTGCTCAGCGGGGAGTCTGCTTCCCTCCCATCTCTCTGCCTGCCTCTGCCTACTTGTGATCTCTCTCTCTCTCTGTCAAATAAAAAAATAAAATCTTCTAAAGAAAGAAGTTAAACCTATACCAATAAGTAATCCAGACACTTCACTCCCGCATATTCCCCCAAAAGAAATGAAAGCATATACCCGCGCAAACACTTGTACAGGAAGGTGGATGGAGACATTAGCTGTAACAGCCAAAAACTGGAAATAATCTAAATGTCCATTGACAGGTGAATGGATAAACAGATTGTAACATATTTATACAACAGAATATTATTCAAAAATAAGAAGGAATGAACCATGGATACACACAACAACATGGATGGGTCTCAAAATAATTGTGCTGAGAGAAAGAAGAAAAAAGAATGCATACTGTATATTTCCATTTATATAAAATTCTAGGAAAAGCAAGCTAATCTGTAGCGACAGAAGGCAGATTGTGGTTGACTGGGGATGGGAGGAGAGAGACAGAGAGGGGCGGGAGGGAGTATTTCAAAGGAGCATGAGAAAACTTTTGAGAGCGATGGGTATGTTCGTGGTCTCAAATGTGGTGATGGTTTCCAGGTGTATAAATATGTGAAAACTTCAAATCGTGCACTTTAAATGCACTCCATTTATTGTATGTCAATTATACCACGATAAAGCCATTTAAAAATTATCAGGACTTACTGATTGGATGTGGGGGGTGAGGGGAAGACAAATGTCAGGTGTGACCCCCAAGTCTCTGGCTTCAGCCACTGGTGGGTGGGGTTGCCATGTCCTGACATGGGAGTACTCAAGAAAGAAGATGGTTGGGGGAGTGCTAGGGAAGCCACTGTGGGCAGGTGGGAGAGAGAAAGGTCAAGAACTCAGGTTCTGACATGTTCAAGTTGACGTGCCAGTGGAAACGTAAAGAAGTTGTCTGTGTGTGTAAGTCCATAATTTAAAGGGGAGGTCACAGTTTGAGAACAGAGACAAGCTACTCCGTGCAGAAAGAACTGTGAGCCAAGGTGTGGAGGATGGGAGCTGGGAGGAGAGAATAACCCAAGACATGAACCCACGGTGGGAGAAGATGGGGGTGGAGAGGGCAGAAAAAGGTAGATGGGGTGGAGTGAAGGGGCAGGGCGGAAGTCACATTAGGAGGAACTTTCTGCAGGGCCAGTGGGTCAATGAGCTGAGAAAGAAGCACCCAGTGGCTTCTGTGGGACCTGGTGGATTCACAGCCAAGGCGGAAAGAATGATAGAAATCGGGAGCCTAGACACGGAATCTATTTGGGGTGTTGGGACAGGACAAATGGGGGAGTCAGCTTTGAGGCTGTGGCATTGGGCAGAGACAGTCCACAGGTAGCTGGATCCTTGGATCTGGATGAGTGAGGAGAGGTTCAGGCTGGAGAGAGACAATTGGGGTTTCCTTGGGAGTGAAGGGATTGTGGGGAGGGGGAGAAGCAGAAGTCCTCACAGATGACCTAGAGTGCAAGTGAGGATAGAGATTTGGTCAGGATGGGAGGAAGGGAGGCAAGAACCAGACCTTGTCCCCAGAGGCCTTACGGAAGCATCCGGGCCACAGCAGCAGCGTCCAGGGCTGACCACAAGGCCTGAAAAAGGAGCCGCCCTTGGAAGGATACTGGAAGGAAAGGGAAAGCCTAATCCCCCAGGACCTAAAACGTATATATCCATATTGAATGTTCACAGCCCCTCCATGAGATCAGTGTAATTATTCCCATTGGACAGACAAAAAAACTGCGGGTCAGAGAAGTCAGGAGATGTCTCCCAAGGTCACAGTGCTTGGCTCTAACCCATGTCAAGGGAATCAAGCACTCCTTTTGAGCCTCAAGACCCCCAGAACAAGGTTCACCAGGGCCAGGCTTGAACCAAGCACCCACTAACACCCACCCAGGGCACAAGCACGTCTGCAGCAATTAGCATGAAGGAGGGAGCGCAGCTAATTGCCTGTACAAATTAACTCTAATGTGGTCGGCATCAATGTACTGATCTTTCTTTAATTACATTAATCAATTAATGAAGAAGATGGTTTCCTCTTATGATTTCCAAGGCCCATATGTTCCCAGGAGTCCAGCTGGAGCTTGGATTTCATATCTGCCCCAGCTTCGGTGGACAACGGGACAGGCACCAGTAGGAGAAACGACCCCAAAAGACTTCTCTACCCTGAAGCCAAGATCCAAGAGGGAAGAGGGGAGACAACAGAAATAACAATTCCAGAAAACGTAACCAGAGGCAGAAGCCCAAACTCCCTAACCTGGCGTTCGAAGCTCCCTCCAGCATTGTCCTCTGCTCCCTTCACCTGTGTTTATCGGCCTGGGCTGATGGATTTTCTATGCACATACTTCAGCCTCCCCCTCCCCCTAAGTGCCTTTCCTTCCATCAGGGAGGCCAGATCCTTCAGTCTGGGGTCCAAGGCAAGCCAGCAGGTTCCAGTCACCCCCCTCCCCCACCAGCACCCCCTCTAAGGCTTACCTACAAGAGCTTCTGGACAATCATCTTGGATTCAACAAATATTTACAGGCTCTGCCACTTTGTAGCTTCCAGTCCCTGGGGACAGACGCCTGTCTGTCCCCAGGGACTGGATCAACAGATCCACGATTACCCAGAGTGGTGGTTCCCAGTCCACTGGAATCACCAGGGTAGCTTGTGAAAGTATGATGCTCAGGCCTCACCTGGGACACATTCAAGCAGAATCTGAGGATAGAGCCTGGGCAGCAGGCTCTATACTAATACTACCATACTAATGGGCAGATGGGACTGAAACCGCACCTGCAAAGCCTTCCCCAAGGGCTTTGGCAGTATGACCAGCCCATCACGATTTTTATAATCTTCTGCTTCAGTGAGATGAGCCAACATGAGAGACTTCTGCATATAAAGCGGGACACAGCATTGAGACTCTCCCAGGGCCTTCTCAGACTTCCACGCACTCCAGAGTCGGACGCTGCGGCGGGGTGCGGGTCAGGGGTGCCTGTGAAGGCACCGGTCACCAGGCCCCACAAATGTTAGTTTCTCAGGAGGCGTTGCTGATGCTGCTGGCCGGGGATCCCCGGTACAAGAACCACTAAATTAGAGCGAGGTTTAAAATAATTCAAGTGGGTGTGTCCTTCCCTCCCTCCTTAAAGGTCTGCCCGTTCACAAGCTAGGTTTTAATCAAAGTCGTCTTCTTTCTCCCACACCAAAGAAGAAAACAGCCTCCAGCTGCCCTTTCTAGGGGTAGAAGCATGTGAAAGCTCACAGCTCCCCATCACACAGGTTCCTATTTTAATTGACAGGAAGTTGGTGACCCCGGGTGATGTAGCGAACTCTCCAATATGCAAACCACTGGCTCACAGAAGTGTGTCCTTTGACCATTTGAACTATTCAGGACCCAACTCACTCTGACCATTTCTATTGTTTTATTCGTTAACAAATAGAGCACGTAGCTCTTGATCTCAGAGTTGTGAGTTCAAGCCCCACGTCAGGCACGGAACTTACTTAAAAAAAAACAAAACATAAATTAATTTAGCTTCCATTCCTCAAGCCCTCCTAGGTGCCAGGAAGTGCACATGACCGATCTTGTTTGATCCTCAGAACAACCAGTACCTGTTAAATCTATTTGATAGATGACAAAGCTAAGACACAAAGAGGTTGGGGATTTTTGCCCACCTGTGAAGTGGCAAACCCGGGTGGGTGGGGCTGTATGCCTCGCCTCTCCCTACCTTTTCTAAACAATAACATTGCAGGCACGTCGCACACCTGGGTAGCTGTGGATGCCATCTCCATTTTATTGTTCTCCTCTGATCATAGTATTTTAACATCTCACGGGATGCCTGGGTGGCTCAGTCGGTTAAGTACCTGCCTTCGGCTCAGGTCAAGATCTGAGGGTCCTAGGATCAAGCCCACGTGGTTGGAGGGGGTGGTTCTTGCTCAGAGGGGAGTCTGCTTCTCCCTCTCCCTCTGCTCCTCCCCCCTGCTTTTACGAGCCCTCTCTGTTTCAAAATATATAAATAAAATCTTAAAAAAAAATCTTGGGGGGTCTGGGCGGCTCAGTGGGTTGGGCCTCTGCCTTTGGCTCAGGTCATGATCTCAGGGTCGTGGGATCGAGCCCCACACTGGGCTCTCTGCTCAGCCGGGAGCCTGCTTCCCTCTCTCTCTGCCTAATTGTGATCTCTGTCTATCAAATAAATAAATAAATAAATAAAATTTTTTTAAAATCTTAACATTCATCCCTTTTTCCTATCCAGATACTTGCTTTCTAAAGCTAGCATTCATTTAAAAAATAAGAATTTTTTAAAACCTTCAGTTTTTGAACTGCTTAAAATCATCTGATGAGTAACTGCCCTAGCATGTCATGCATTTTTCTTCTGTGAAAACTGTGGAACTCAGTTCCTTTGGAAGCCTCTGACTCGTATCTGAAGGTGTTTTAATCAGCCAATCAACCCAGCCATCCCAAGTGGCTGAACCAGTCAACTTGGCTCCCCGGAAAAGTGCTACAGGATGAAGATTATTCCAAGACAAGGTGATAACCTGCTGGTGTCTCTAACAGGAGAAATTATCAATGTGTCTGTGCTCCAATCACACACCGATAGCCTAGGGTGACGAGTCATCCCCATTTGCCCAGGACTGTCCTGTGTCCCAGGAAATGGTTGCCCTCATGACACCACACTCACCTTACCATGCAAGGCAAGGAAGCTGCTGCTTCCCATCAGCCAGCCAGAGACCTGACTTTGGGGCTCTGAGAAATGGCCTGTGGCTCACCGTGAGGCAGGAGAGCCTGGCCAGGACCAGTGTTTCGCCACCTCGTGGAAGGGGTCTGTCTTAGTTCAGACTGCTACAACAGAATGCCACATTTCAGGGTGGCTGAAAATCCTCACAGTGATGGAGATTGAGTCTGAGATCAGGATGCCAGCGCAGTCCAGATGTTGGGGTAGGCCCTCTTCCCGGGTTATAAATGGCCATCTTCTCATCAAACCCCCACGTGGCGGAGAGCAAGGGAACTCTGATCTCTTCATCACCTTATAAGAGCACTGACCCTATTGGTAAGGGCTCAACCCTTATGACCAAATTTCTGCCCAGAGGCCCCATCTCCAAATACCCTCACCCTTGGGGATTTAGGTGTCAACAAGTGACCCGATGGGGGACAAGCCTTCAACCTGTTGCAGGATACTTGGAGACAGAAAGGAAACTAGTCTGACCAATGACGGTGACTCCTGCATACCACGCTCCTCTCCGCCACATAAACTTGAGGGAGATTTTGCTGGGATGATTCTGGAGCCAGAATTCCACACCAGGCACCCACCTCTTCCTCAGATAGAAATAAAGCCCAGGCCGATCCTGGAGGAGTGGGGGACAGCAAGACAGGAGCAAGACACCTGAACACTGAGATTCCAATTCCTGGTTTCCTCTGTCGCTCATGGGCCGAGGAGGCTGGGATGTGTTGGGGGCGTTTTCTGGGCCCCCTGAGCGGGCAGGGCCACCCCACAGCACCTAGGGCTGCCAGACTGACCCAGACAGTGGTCACCGCAAGAGCAGGGGCAGAGAAGACCAAAGGATGAGCTGATGAGATCACCCTGGAAGGTGCTTAAGGAGTTCTCCAGCTGTTTTCCAGCAGCTCCTGCCTGCCATGACCCAGGCCCTCCCAGAACTGGTTCATCTTCCTTCCCCTCCATGTCTCCCATCCCCCTGGCAGCCCTCCCCACCCCCCTGTTGTTGTTGGCCTTGATTTCCTTATCTACCAAATGGGAATAATATTCATCCCAACCTCAAAGAACTATGGTGGGCAGTAAAAATATGGCACATAACGTGCTTTGAACATAGTGCTCAGTGAGTGGCCATCGTTGTCATTAGTATTACCCTCCAGGAGACCAGGAGGTGGGGAGGGACTGAAAGAGGAAGGGGAGAAGCAGGCTCTCACACCGTCCCTGCCCCACGAAGCACAAGATCTGTTCTTCCTCAAAATCAGCACCGACTTCTCCACTAGGCTCAGAGCATCGATACTTTAGGAGCCAAAAAGTGTTTTAATTTCTCTCCATCTTATTTTACTGTGGTGTTATTACCACATGAGATCTACCCTCAACAAATTTTTATGCTTACATTACTGACAATAGGTACAATGTTGTACAGGAGCTTTCTCGAGCTTATTCGTCTGAACTAAAACCTTTATTGAAATATATTTGATACATAACATTGTATAAACTTAAGGTGTGCTTAACTGAAACTTTATGCCCATTGAATAGTAATTCCTCATTGTTCCCTCCCCCATCCCCTGGCAACCACCATTCTGTTCTTTGAGTCTATGAATTTGACTATTTTAGATATCTCTTATAAATAGAATCATGCAGTATTTGTGTTCCTGCGACTGGCCTGTGTCACTTAGCATAATGTCCCCGAGAGCCATCATGTTGTCATACAGTAGGATCTCCTTCTTTTTTAAGGCTGAATAGTATTTCATTGTATGTCTACACCGTATTTTTAAATTTCTTTTAAAATTGGAAAATTGGGTGCCTGGTGGCTCCATTGATTAAGCATCTGACTTTGACTCAGGTCATGATCCCAGGGTCCTGAGATCGAGCCCCACGTCAGGCTCCCCGCTCAGGGGAGAGTCTGCTTGTCCCTCTGCTGCTCCCGCCTACTCATACTCTCTTTCTCTCTCTCTCTCTCTCTCTCAAATAAATAAAATCTTTTTAAAAATTATTTCTTAAAAAAAAACAAAAAATGAAAATAAAAAATTATTTCTTAAAATTAAAATCAGGAAAAAAGAACTTTTAGAGGAGACAAAAATGTTTCACTTTTTTTTCTCTCATCAGAAACAAGCTTTTGGGGGCAATAGTTCAGGGGAGAGCATTTGACTTCAGAAACAAGCTTTTTAGAACCCCCTAAAATATATTTTTGGGGGAGGGGTACACAAAGGCAGAAGTGTCTAGGGTCTGCAGATGTCACAAGGTAGCCCTCCTCAAAACTTCAACTGCACCTGCCTTGCCACATCCCCGGACCCTGTCCTCATGCATGCCATGCTTGCCGTGGGGACAGCCTCCCAGCAGGCCTCCTCCCAGCCTGTTTTCTCAAATCCTCGGATATATCTGCCACAGAGCAGCCAGCATAGTCTGTCAAGATCACAAATCTGGGGGCACCTGGGTGGCTCAGTGGGTTAAGCTTCTGCCTTCGGCTCGGGTCATGATCTTGGGGTCCTGGGATCGAGCCCCACGTTGGGCTCTCCGCTCAGCAGGGAGCCTGCTTCCCCGACCCCCACCTGACTCTTTGCCTGCTTGTGATCTCTCTCTCTCTGTCAAATAAATGAATAAAATCTTTAAAAAAAAAAAAAAAAGCTCACAAATCTGACCATGTCTCCTCTTTGCTGGAAATCTTCCATGGCTCCCCACTGCCCTCGGGATAAGGTCCAGTCTCCCCAGCATGGCACACAAGACCTAGGTCAGCAGTCGCATGCAGACTTCCTAATGTTCCCCTGCCCCCCGCACACCCAACCTTCTTGCTTTCACACCTCCATGCCCTTGAGCTTGCAGTACCTTCTACCCAAAATGCCCTTTCCCCGGCAAACTCCTAGCCATCCCTCAAAGCCCAGCTCCTCCAAGAGAAATACCACACATTTTCATGTTGTGATTTGGGGTGAACGTCTTCCTGAGGTCAGGGGATATATTTCTTTTGTCCCATCCCTCCAACTACCACCCCAGTGCCTAGCTCAGAGCTAGTGTCCAGTACAGTTTATGGAGACAGAGATGACTGCCCTGTAGTCACTGCCAGCATCCGGGCCCTACTCCGCTCCCCCCAACTCCAAGCCCATGCAGCCCTGTGGTTTCCAAGGACAGAAAGACACCCTGTGCTCCTGCCTACCTCATCAGACAGACTGGGAGTGCAGCATCTCTGGATACACAGGTGGCAGACTAGCCCTAGGTGAATAGAGCCGGAGCCTTCACCACCACCAAGCCCCCCAGGAGAAGCCATCAGCCAACAACCAGGACTGGAAGGGAAGCTTGCCACCCCAAGAAAAGCCCAGGAGCCATATTCAGATACCTGGCCAGTGAGCAAGAAACCTGGTTCAGCCTTGGTCTGCATGTGACTGTGTGTACCCCTCTGTGCCTCAGTTTCCCCCTCTGTTAAGAGCAGGTCAGCCTCAAAACCTCTAAAGAAAGGGTTCTTCTGACTCTGGCTGCAAAAGCTCTTCCAGGGCCTTCCACCCACCCCAGCCAAGTTACTAACACAGAGGGAAGAGTGCCACCTACTGACTCCCAGGCTCCCTCCAGGAACACTGAACAACGCAAGGAATCCTCAAAATATGCACCCTTCCATGGGAGCACTTGTCTCTATTGTCCCTCTGGGTAGCCACAGTCCCTCTCCCCATGCGTGGGGCCCAGGGGCACCCCCTCCAGCCTGGCCAAAGCGCTTTAGCTGCACTGGTCCCACACCGTCCCCCAGCCCCCTAACCTCAAGAAAGCCAGAAGCCCTGGTGCCAACCTGCCCCCCCCACATCAGGCCCTGTGCCAGGGCAGCCCCCCAGCTGCCAGCCCCCCTTGCACTGGGCCGGCGGCTGGAGGTGGAGAACAATGATCTCTATTGTGGCTAAATTTCCCCCTGAAGATCTCATTCAAGATGTTAGAGTGAGCGATCATAAAAGGAATTAATAGTTGATTCGCTGTATAATTTCCTAGTTCAATATACTTTAGTGCGGCGACTAAATGAGCCGTCCCGGCCGTTCAGTGGGGCCAGATAGCGACTTTATCACTGGGATCTCAGGCTGAGGAATAAAAGCAATTCTTCTGAAGTAATTGCGTCTAATTAAAAGAAACATTTAAAAAGTGTAACCAAAAGGAATTCATTTCAAATGGAAAATTAATGCTGAAAAATAGCCCTGAGCTCTCTTGTCGCAGCTAATAGCCAGGCAGCCGCAGAATAATTAAACTGTTTTGAAATGTGGATACCATCCTCCTCAGGAGAGGATGGGCACAAATGAGCACAGTTTGGGCACCAGCAATGGGGGTGGCTTCCGAAGCGGTGGCCAGCGTGAGGACCCGAGCTTTGCCACAGGCTTCCCTGGAGGGTAAGGGCTGGGCCACCTCAGCCAAGGCTGGAGGAGGTTGGTGTGATGACATGTAATGAGAGGGCCATCAGCGTTCAGGCCTCTCGGGTGCCTGAGCATCCCAGTGGGTCCTCAGGACAGCCCTGCAAGTCAAGCCTTATTGTTAATTATGATGATGAATATTATCATCATTGGTTCAAAACGAGGATTCCCAGTGACAAGATACCTTGTCCGATATCACGACTAATACGTAGCAGAACCAAGGTTTCACCCCAGGTCCTCCAGTCCTCTGTGGGTCCATTCTCCCACATCAGTGTTAGGACCCAGCACGGAAAAAGAGGCCAGGCGCTCTCTGAGGTTGTGGTTCTCAACTTTGAAATCCCTGCCTCAGGCTCCACTTTCAGACACGCTGACTTCATTGCTCTGGGTGCAAGCTGGGCTTCAGTTTTGTGGGCTTTCTTGTTTGTTTAAGCTGTCCAGGTGACTCTCCTGTGCATCCGGAGTTGAGGACTAGTGGGCTGACACCCAAACAACTAACACACTTCACCCGGTAGACACTCCCTGAAATCTTCCTGCCCACTTCTCCAGGCTGGGGATGGGATGGGGGTGCGCAATGCAAAACAGCACTGCAAACACCCCCCTGTCAAGATTGCAGCCAGGATGAAATGGACTAAGGGAGACTAACTGAGAGCCCAGCATATAATAGATGCTCAATAAATGCTATTTTCCAGATAGAGGGCAGCAAGAAATAAGAACCCAGGATGAAATGTCTAACAATCCTGAACTATAGCTACTGACTCCATTAAAACCTGGGGGCGAACTAGATCTGAACAATTTAAGAGACGGGATAATCTGGTCAGAAGGGCTGTGCCCCAACTGGAATTGAGAACGCAAAGGTCGTGCTGGCTTTAGAACCAAATCAGTACTATTGAATACACACAAAAACCCACTTTTTTTTTTTCTAGTGCTTGCAGTTACTCAAACTAAGCTAAGGGCTGCCTGTGATCAGTGATTAGAGGGCAGGCTTTAGTGAAAAAGAAGACTCATTTGTAATCCGCGAGTTGAGTTGCGAGTTGTTTATATGCTGACAAGCATTTCTAAAGACCTTGGGAATGCTCACAAAGTAGGTTTAAAGATGCACCTAAACCTTATTTACACCATTAAGATTCTTAGAAAACACCTCCTTAATACATATGCAAAGATCCCTAGCACCCCCTCCTTTCTGAATTGCAAATAGATTCCCATTTTCAAAGATCACCGGCAAAGCACCCATCTGCTTTGTTAATGGCTAAACCCCTTATAAGGCAACTCTGTTCCCTAAGGGCAATAGAGACCTTCAACCTCTGAGAAGCATCTGATGAACCAGTGCTACTGAGAGGCAGTGACCCCAGGATCTTTGCAAGTGACACAGATTTCCACAATACTGCTTTCACTGCCAACTGCCACTTCTTTGCCTGAGGACTTTCTCTGGCCATTGCGTCCACTTTGTCCACCTGTCAGGCAAGACAGAGGGGCCACCCACACCCCACCACCACCAGGGTAGCTCTCAACCAAGGAACAGTGAGAGCAGATTGATAAATACCCTGGCTCCCTCATCCCTTGAGTGGATAAGTCTGTGGTATGCTATGCAGTTTCCTACAATTTCACCGGCTGGGATGGTCTTCCCTTTCTTGGCTGTTTTCCCCTATCTGTCTCACTTCTCACTCCCTGTACTGTCTTCACCTTCCAAGTTCATCTACTTGCATTTGAATCCATGTTTTCTAAGACAGAGGATAGGAACAGCCTCTTTGGGGTCGTCAGGTTAGGGTTCTAATGGAGATCCACCCCAAGGTGGCCTCTGAACACATTGCACAGGAGAAAGTATGGGCTTTGGGGACAGAGATACCTGGGGTGCAAATCTGGCCCAGATATTTACTAGCTGTGTCCCTTAGAAGAAGTCAGTTACTGAGCCTTTCTTTTCTTTATCATAAAATGGGACTAATCATGGACCCACCACTCAGGGTTGTTGAGAGGACTCACAAAATCACCCTGAGTTGAGCTCTTGGCACAAACAAATGTTTATCCCACGACTTTTGGTGGAAGATTTCTTCCATGACACAGCAGGGAGGCAGAGCTGCTCCTGGGGAGACAACATGTAAGAAGAAAATTCAGTCACCACGTTTGTATTCAGCATGCTGGTAGACCAGTGAGCTGGGGAGCACCCGAGGGGCTGCACTGAGGTCTTCAAGGGTCTGGAGCTGTGCTGCCCAATATCCTAGCCAGTAATCATATGTGGCTATTTAAATTTTAATTAATTAAAATTAAATACAATTAAAATTCAGTCCCTCGGTCACAGTAGCCACATTCCTTTTTTTTTATTTTATTTTTTTGTTTAAATTCAATTAGCCAAGGTATTGTACATCATTAGTTTTTGACATAAAGTTCGATGATTCATTAGTTGAATACAACATCCAGGGCTCATCATATCATGCACCCTACACTAGCCACATTTCAAGTGCTCGGGAACCACGTGTGGCCAGTGACTGCCTGTCAGAGACAAAGTGCTTGTGTCTGCCCCCAAAAATTTACGGGTGGAAACTTATTCCCAATGTGTTGGTATTTGGAGTGGGGTGTTTGGGAAGTGATTGGGTCATAAGGGTGGAGGCCCCATGAACAGCATTAGTGGTTTTATTAAAGAGCCCTCCGTGCGCTCCCTAGCCCTTTCTGCCACATGGGGACGCAGGGAGAGGACAGCCATCTATGGACCAAGAAGCAGGCCCTCATCACATAAGGCCAGGCCCTCGATCTTGGACCTCCCAGTCTCCAGGACTGTAAGAAATCAGGTTCCATTGCTTGTAAGCCACCCCGACCATGGGATTTGGTGATAGCAGCCCCAAACAGACCAAGCCACTACCACCCTGGGCAGCACAGATACCGAACATTCCCATCTTCCCAGTAAGTTCTGCACTGGCCTGGGGTCAGACAAACCCGGGCTCAGACCCGGCATGGCCTCTGCTCATTGTAAGGTTTGGCCAGGGTGCCTGACCTCTCAGACCTTTGGTTTCTTCTTCTGTAAAATGGGCTGTATTAATCATCTCACCCTGGGCAGAAGGGTTCTCCCAAGGGCCAACTGAAAAGTCATCTATGAAACCACCTAGATCAGCGCCTTGTCTGATAGACCCTAGAAGCACAAATAATGTTGACTGACCCTACTTCAGCATTTGGTTTTGCCCATTTTCCCTTTGATCTCGGGGCCCTAGCTGCCCCTTCTCCCCAGTCCCTACCCCTCCTCCACCAGACCCACCCTTCTCCCTCAACCCCTGACATGATTTCTGTCTCTCTCTCACACCCACCTCTCTGCTCACACCATCAAACAGCCCCCGGGGTCTGCAAAGACTGAACCAAAGGCTCAGACACATGGCAGGTGGGGTATCAGGGGGAATGGCTTTCCTGGGCTCTGAGATAGGCCTGGAAAAGTGAAAGTAGCCCATCCAAAAGGACTACATATGGTATGATTCCCACTGGAAAAGGCAAATCATGGAGACAGTAAAAACATCTATGGTTGTCTGGGGGCTCAGGGGAGGGAGGGAGGGATAGTGGGAGTACAGGAGATTTTGGGGGGCAGTGAAACTATTCTGTATAATACCATAATGATGGACGCATGCATGCTACATTTGCCCAAACCCATAGAATATGCACCATGAGAGTGAACCCTGATGTCAGCTATGGACTTTAGATGTTGATGACATATCCAGGTGGGTTCACTGGTTGTAACAAACGTACCACTCTGGGGAGGGACGTTAATGTTGAGACAGGCTTCCTTTTAACAGGGGATGTGGGAAGTCTGCATGTCCCGCTCAGCTTTTCTGAGAGCTTCAAACTCTTCTAAAAAGTTATTTTAGAAGTGAAAAAAGAAGTCTTTCCGTACCTTGGTCCAGAGCACATGCCGACAGCAGTAACCGGGTTAGAGGAAGAAACCTCCTGGCAGCGGGGGGAGGAGGAACACAAATGAAAAAGATAGAGTCTGACTCCTGATTACCAAAACTGGAAGGCAAGAGAAAAGGTCCAACCAGAAGGTGAGGGGAATGGCACTTGGCTTAGAAAGCCCTTGTCCTTGGGGCGCCTGGGTGGCTCAGTGGGTTAAGCTTCTGCATTTGGCTCAGGTCATGGTCTCAGGGTCCTGGGATTGAGCCCCACATCAAGCTGTCTGCTCAGCAGGGAACCTGCTTTCCCCCTTTCTCTGCCTGCCTCTCTGCCTACATGTGATCTCCATCTGTCAAATAAATAAATAAAATCTTTTTTAAAAAATGAAAACTTTAAAAAAAAGAAAGAAAGAAAGAAAGAAAGCCCTTGTCCTTAGCCCCAGCCACCAGCTCTGCTCCAACAAAATCAAGCCCTTCAGGATGGAACGTTCCCAGTCTTCTCTCTCTCGGCCCCTGCTGGACACCTTCACTTTTTTTCATCTGCTCTTTCTTTTCCTTCCACCGAAATGTGCTCAAATCATCCAAAACTTTCCCTTTATCACTGAGCCTCCCTAATTAAGCTAACATTATTAGAAGGTTGAGAGGGAGAGGGGAAAAAAAAAAAACCCTCCCAAATTCTCTTTGCGTTTCAGTAGCTCTTTAATATGCGAGGCAACGAGAGACGAGCCGCTCCTAATTGCCAGTCCCTGGGGTAGCCAGTCAGAAAATGAATTGATGCGTTTTTTCCTTATGAACAATGCATGTAGCACAAATTGCAGTGGCCGTCACCAGAGATTTAATTACAAAATATCATTACTTTCACACATCATTTCAGATTTGGCCTGATCAAATCAAAGTTAGGGCAAGAGGGAGAGAAAACTGCACTCTTCTCAGGGTCGTTCATCCAGGGGTGGCTGCAAAGCTGGGGTTCGGAGGGGATCGGCACAGGGGAGATGTCCTCGGGGCCACTGCAGAAAAGGAGATTCCTCGGGTCCGGGGATTCTGCAAAGTGGAGGCTGTGGGAGGGTCCCCAGGGATGGCGAGGACCCCCTCAAAAGACAGATCAGTGGCAGAAGCAGCACAACCCTGCCGTTCAACAGTTCCACTCATCAGTGGCTTAAAGCAACTCATGTCTCCCTTCTTCTCCTTCCACAAATACTTCTTGAGCATCACTTGTGTGCCAGACCCCTGCTAGACCCTGAAGTGGCAAAATAATGACCAGATGCATGCGGTCTTGGCCTTCATGGGATCCACACTGTGCCTGGAGAAACAGATTCACATCAAAATAGTCACAGAATAGTGGGGGGGAGGAGTGAGTAGTGGAGCCAGACTTCCTGAGTCTACATCCCTGCTTCAGCACGTCAAAGTTGGGGGAGCATGACTAAGTCACTCAACCTCTTGGTGCCTCAGTTTCCCCATGTATACAATGAAGCTCATGTCAGGACTTACTATATCGTGGTGTTAAGGATGAGATGATTTAATATTTATAATACACTGGGAACAGTGCCTGGGAAGCTCCATGTAAGTGTTTGCTAAATAAGTACAAATTTAAAAATTGCAACAGTAAGAAGCAGAATGGAGTATCCTGAAAACCTATTAACAGGAGGATTTGACCTAGTCAGGAAAAATGGGAAGAGGTTGAGCTGAAATGTGAAGAAAGGGGAGATATTAGTTCATGGAAACACTAAAGAGTAGTCTTAGCATAGGAAAGCAGGATGTGCAAAGGCCCTGTGGCTGAAGGAAGCATTTTTAAAGGCAAGGTGCTGAACAAAAGATCAATGTGGTTGGAACATGGGGTGCAAACTAAAGATAAAGAAGCTGGCAGGCCCAGTCCATGTAGAGCCTTATAGGCCATAGTCAAGAGTTTGGACTATAGAAATTACCCATGCGCACTGGAATCTTTTTTTTTTTTGCTTTTTTTTTATTAACATATAATGTATTATTAGCCCCAGGGGTACAGGTCTGTGAATCGCCAGGTTTACACACTTCACGGCACTCACCATAGCACAGACCCTCCCCAATGCCCATAACCCAACCACCCTCTCCCTGCCCTCCTCTCCCCCACAACCCTCAGTTTGTTTTGTGACATTAAGAGTCTCTTATGCTTTGTCTCCCTCCCAATCCCATCTTGTTTCATTTATTCTTTTCCTACCCCCAAAGCCCCCCATGTTGCTTCTCGACTTCTTCATATCAGGGAGATCATATGATAGTTGTCTTTCTCTGATTGACTTATTTCACTAAGCATAATACCCACTAATTCCATCCACGTCTTCACAAATGGCAAGATTTCATTTCTTTTGATGGCTGCATAATATATTTACATATATATATATATATATATATATATATATATATATCACATCTTCTTTATCCATTAATCTGTTGATGGACATTTAGGTTCTTTCCATAGTTTGGCTATTGTGGACATTGCTGCTATAAACATTCGGGTGAACGTGCCCCTTCGGATCACTACATTTGTATCTTTAGGGTTAATACCCAGTAGTGCACTAGAATCTTAAAAGCATTATTTCTCATTTGTTGTAAATGTGGCCCCAATTTTTTGTTTTGTTCATGTTTATATAAAAGATATTTACTTCAATTATTACACCTAAGATGCCTGTATATAATAATAAGACAACATGAATTTCATACACTGATGTTGCTTCTCTGTATCATGTAGAGATCATTTTAGTACTGAGAGCAAACATTGTATGGAAAACCAAAGTCATGTTAGATTTATTGAAAATGTGGTCCCAATTTCCCCTCCTTATATCCACATCCCTCACTCTTTGTTTGACTTCACAGCTGCTCCCAACAAAGGATGAAGTCCATTTCTCCACTCCTTGAATCCAGGCTGGCCTTGGGACATGCTTTGCCCAACAAAATGTTCTGGAAGAGACACTGTGCCAATCCAGAGTCAGATCTCAAGCAGCCTTGCATGCTTCTACCTATTCTCTTAGAACACTGTTCAGCCACCATTAAAACAAGTTCAGTGTCACCTGCTGAAGGAGGAGAGACCATGGGGAACAAAAATGAGCATCCCAACCAAAGCTATTCTAGATGAGCCAACAATCAGGTGACATGGAAGGGGCCCCCATTGAAAGGAGGAGAACTGTTCACTAAATCTAGCCAGGATCAGCCAACCATCAGCTGACCCACAGAATTATGAGTTAGATATATGGTTGTTGTTTTAAGCCACTAAGTTTTAGGATGGTTTGTTTTGCAGCAGGAGCTAACTGATACACACACCTGGTAGAAGAGGGAGTTGGACATCGTTGCCATAACACGGCATGGTGCTGACATACCCAATGGGAACACCTGGAAGGGAGGACTGAGTTCTGTAGGAAAATAAAAAGAGCTGATGTCAGAGAAGATTTTCTGGAAAAGAAAAAAATGATCACATGTTTGTCCAAGGAGAGCAGGTTGGAGAAGCCCACCAGACAAAAGTGAACATGAGCAAAAGCATGAAGTCATGAAAAGGGATGAGGTTTGGTGAAGAGCTGGGAATTTCAGGCTCTTTTGGTACGTGCAAGGGGCAGAGCTGAATTCAGGTGGAGCCCCCAGCTAAGAATCAGCCCGCTGGAAGGACATAATTGCAGGAGATATGGCGAGGGGTTCAGATGGGGGGCTTCAGGACCAGGACAGGCAGGGCTGGAGGGATAAGGGGCAAGCACAGCTCCTCCACCAGACCCACACATCTCCTGGAATTTCTCTAGATCACCAGGGTATCCTGGACCATCTCCCCCACCAATGTGGCCTTACCCAGATCTGTCCTTTCTGAGGAGGCTTCACAGCCTGACTTCCCAGAGGTTCTACTCAGGAGCTCATGAAATGACACGGGGGAAGGCGATTCGTAAACTAGAAAGCCCAGCTACTTGGATGGGGTGGGGTTATTCTTGTCCTCATTCTATGCATTTTCTTCAGTTTTTTCCCAGAAAAGAAAGTTTTCCCAGAACACTGTGCATTAGTTGGTATCCCACAGGAAACAGATAGTCATTGAGGGGCATGTACAGGAAAACCAGCCAGGATAGCTCCATGCCCCAAGGATGGCAACAGTGGGGAGAGCCGAGGGACAAGAGAGGGGGAGCAGTTACTGGGATAGGAAGGAGGAAGGGGAACTGGCAGCAGCTGTGGTTCCCATCGCCACCATGGTAGGGAAGACACTGGAGAAATAAATGACCCAGACTCCTCTCCCTCCCACTGTCCAATCTCCAGCCAGAACTTCTCATTGCTTGAATCCACCCAGCAAGTGGATGGCAAGGAAGTCCATGAATTCAGTCCTAATGGATCACCTGCTCAGAGCTAGAACAAGGGAGAAAGCAGACAGTGATGCTGGGGGATCATGGAAGACCTCCAGGACCACCTCCACAGAGGATAGGTGGGCTGTGGGAGAGGAAAGCAGATGGTCCAAAATCAGCCGTGACAGTGGCCAGGGACAGAACTACCACCCCTGCATCCAAACCCTTCTCCATCTGTCCTTATTCCAGTGGTTCTCAAAGTGTGGGTCAGGGAACCCCTAAGGGTTCCTGGGATCCTTTCAAGGGGTCCACAAGGTCAAGCCTAGTTTCCTAATAATACTTTATTTGTCTTTTTACTTTCCTTCACTCACAAGTGTATGGTGGGAACTTCCAAAGGCTACTTAGGTGAGGAAGCCGTAATCCCCTGAAAAGGTTACTAACATACCTTCCCTTTTCCAGCTGCATAGTTGAGAGAAGCATCCTTCCTATGTTTGAACCAAAATAACTTACCATAGCAGATCGAATGCAGAAGGAGATGTGAGAAATTAGCCATCTCCTGGTAAGCTGGAAATTCTTTAAATTTGCAAAAACATAAAACAATGCCACTTTTCTCACATTTTCCTTGTTTGGGAAAATAGAGATATCTTCTGTCGAAAATGTGATTTACACTGACATGTAATAGGTTGGTTATTGTTATTACAAATGAACAGTTTTTTAACTTTCTGTTTTAATGACTAATACAGTAAATATTGGTAGATAAAGACCATATCAGCAGAAGCTCTTTGGGTCATAAGACCATGAAGGAAGACCCACAGCTCTTTCGGATTCCCAGAACAACTACCCATACCCACTATACTAACTATAATTATTGTTGCCCACCTCCTGTCGGGGAAGAGGATGCCGAAACTCGGAGACAGCGCCGCAGTCCTCCAGGTTCACACAGCTGGTGAGTGGCACAACTGGAATTTGAATCCGGGCTGTCTGGCCCCAAAGCACAGACTCTCCCCCACCGCCCATGCAGCAGGATGCTGGGGGACAGTGAATGATGGCACAGCATCTGGCTTCTGCCACCTCCTCCAAGGAGGGAAAATGACAGGGATTGATTGATCTCAATGATCAGCTATAAATGGTCCCTCCATGTGGCCATGTTAATCAGCTTCTACCAGCCAGGATCTGACCAGTTTGAAAGGTTTATGGCAACAATGTGGTGCTGATTTATTTCTCCTTAATAAAAAAGTGATCAAGTGAAACCTGCATCTATCATTCTATTTATCACTCGAGGTGATTTATTAACTAATTACACTTGCAGTGGCCGCTGGCTCTCAGTATGGACGCCATGGGGAGGTGGGGTCAGTGGAGCCATAGGTACTGCCTGGGACGTGCCCGCCACCCTCCGTCGCCAGCCTTGCCACTCACGCACAAGCAAGACAGGGCTCTCAAATGCAGGTGTCAAGGCTCAGAGAGAAGGGGGAGGAGAAGAAAGGGATCGGGGATAGACGGAAGGGCTGCCCAGTCCCAGCCATTTACGCCTTGTCCCTGGAGAAGACAGTGCAGTAAGCAGATCTGCTTCCCCATCTTCCTCCTGGCTCTCTGGAGGGAAAGAGAGCCTTAAGGCAAGATCTGGAGGGTATCGATGGTTCAGGGAGAGGAGGGATGAAAAATCAGCTGCCCAAAGAGGAGATCCCAGGCTAATGGGGCACTGCCGTGGGGGTCCCCCTTCCCCTCTTGCTTGCTGCCCCAGGTAAAACACAAGTCTGAATCTCAGAAAAATGATGAATAATTGCTTAGGGTAAGAATGTCCCAAATACTGCGCGGATGTCCTGCCAAAGCTGGCAGCCCTGTCCCCGGGGCTGTGAGGGAGCCAGTAAGGTGTGCAGCTAACTAGACCTGCAAGAAAGCCCAGGGCCCAGGGGTGCCTGAGTGGCTCAGTCAGTTGGGCACAGACTCTTGGTTTCAGCTCAGGTGATGATCTCAGGGTCATGCGATGGTGCCCCATGTTGGGCTCCGCAGGCAAGGGGAGTCTGCTTGTCCCTCTCCCTCTGCTCCTCCCCCAGCTCAGTCTCTCTCTCTAATAGATAAATAAATAAAATCTTTTAAAAAGAGAAAAAAATCGGGGGCGCCTGGGTGGCTCAGTGGGTTAAGCCGCTGCCTTCGGCTCAGGTCATGATCTCAGGGTCCTGGGATCGAGTCCCGCATTGGGCTCTCTGCTCGGCAGGGAGCCTGCTTCCCTCTCTCTCTATCTGCCTCTCCGTCTACTTGTGATCTCTCTCTGTCAAATAAATAAATAAAATCTTTAAAAAAAAAAAAAAAGAGAAAAAAATCGGAGGGTCCATGACCATGGCCAGCCTCACTCTGCCCACCTGTTCTCCACCCTTAATGTATCCCTGGGTCCTGAGGGCCTCCCCCTGGGATCTCTGGGAGCCTGAGATCTCCCAGAGCCATGAGCAAACCATTCAACCTTGCCAGGTCTTATCTGTAAAATGGGGAGACATGTCCTGCCCGTGGACTTCCCCAGGGAAGAAGCCTGTGGACTTCCGCCCCCCCACAGAGCTGTTAGGGTGAGTCTGAATGGCTGTTCCAGGGACACCTGGGTGGCTCAGTTGGTTAAGCTGCTGCCTACAGCTCAGGTCATGATCCCAGGGTCCTGGGATCGAGTCCCGCATAGGGTTCCTTGCTTGGCGGGGAGCCCACTTCTCTCACTGCCTCTACCAGACACTGCCTGCTTGTGTGTGCTCTCTCTCTCTCTAACTCCCTCTCTCTCTCTCTCTAACAAATAAATAAATTAAATCTTTAAAAAAAAATGAATGGATGTTCCACGAGGGTCCATGGCAGGGGTGGATAGTCATGAGGCAGTCCTGGCTAGGCTCCCACGCACCCTGAGAAGGTCAGGTTCCTTTTATCCTCTTGGGGAAAGAAGAGCTCTAACTCCAAACTTTTTTTATTACTATCTTTCCTGAAACTTTGGGTTTCTGGTGGGAAAAGTCAGAAGCTAAGTCGGCACAGCCTTTGTGAAGAACACGGTAAAGTATTAAAATTGAAAATAAAAATAAAATTGAAGTAAGTGTAAGCCGTGCCTAAAATACCACCCGACAGGCAGAAGTTTCGGGCGAGTACTTGGAAGTCAACCAACGAACAAGCACTTTGGCAAAGCCAGCGTCCAAAGAAGGAACCACTCCACTCACACACGCTGTGTGAGTCCGGGTGTTCCATTCATCCAAAAACATCAGAAGCACTCTGGAAGCTGTCAAGACAGAATTAGGCAAGTGGACAGTGATGCCGTCAGACTTTGCTGAAGCAGAAAGAGTGAGGAAGAGACATCTTCTAACCTGCCAAGACGCACATGGTACATTGCTTTTCGGAGAAAAGCAAGTTGAGGAACGTTCTAAAACAGGGTTGCTCAACCTTGTGGCTACTGACATTTGGGGCTGTCCTCTGTGCTGCAGGATGTCAGGTGGCACCAACCTCCACCCCAGATGCCAGGAGCTGCTGCCTTATACGTCATGATGACAACAGAATGTCTCTGGACACTGCCAGAGGTCCCCTGGGGGTAAGGTCAACGCAGAGGGAGAACTGCTGTTCTAGACGGCATCAGGAATGTTTATGTGAATAAAAGCAAACACCTAACCTAGTATTTCTAGAGGAATTAGGTAAGTTTCTGGGGGCATAGAGAGAAGTCTGGATGGCAAGTTTCTAGATGGGGAGCTGGGATTGCCTCTGGGGAGTGGGGAGGATCATGGGGCACGATCACCTGATGTGTTTTATCTGCATGTTTGCTAATGACAGGAGAGGAAAGGAGGAAGGAACAAATGAACCAATGAAGGAAGGAACGAACGGGGGTTGGGAGGGAACCCCAGAAGCCAGGTCTGGCTGAGATGCTGTGGGACATCCTGTGCTGTCTGTCCTCTCTGGTCCTCAAAGTGAAATAAGAGATTCCACAAGCCCCTGGCCCTCTTCAGCCAGCAAGCCCCAAGGTGACCCGGGCCTCTCCCTCCCGCACCCCCAGCAGTTTCACAAAAGAAGCCTGAGGTCTGGCTCCCTCTCAGCGGCTCTAACTGATTGCACCGCCTGGGGGAGGCGGGGGGGACGGGCTCTGGTCAGCCACCCAGCTCCAAGCGGAGGACTTGATCGGGCTTGATTAAATAATTACACAGAGCCCACTGAGTAATCACGCCGTCTCAAGAAGCAAGGAGCACCTTCGGAGGGAGGCCCCATTAGTGATGTGGGGGCGTGTGGGTGAGCATGTCTGTCTCTTGCCCATGACAAAATTATCATCGTGAGACCTCATTTGCAAAATGCATCTGTCTCCCCCATCTCATCGACTGCCTCCCAAACCCAGGGGTATAGTGTAATCCCCATTTGGCACACGGCTAAGGAAACCAAGGCTCAGAGATTTTGGGGGCTGGCTGAAGAGCCCACCAGGATAGTGGGGGCTGGTCCAGCTCTGTGTGACCCTGGGGACCCATGCCAAAGGCCATCGTACTCCAGGAAGTCCACGCAGAGCCAGGAGAGGTCTTGGGACTAAAGGATCCGAAGAGAGGCTGGGGTTTTGTTACTCATTGTTTTTGTTTTGGTTTGTTTTGCTTCCCCACCAGGATTATTTCCCTCCTTCCAATTTTGGAAAACAAATCCCAAACCATGCTAGCCTTCCCAAAATCCGTTGCGGCCAAGAAAACAGCCTCATGTTGTGGGATGAGAGGGAGAGACCCACTACAGCAGAGAAAGGGGCTGCTGGATGGTGGGGGAGCCCAGAATGGTCTGGCTGGGACCTCGGGGTCTTCAGTGAACCATCCTGACTCTGGTAAAAGGCCACCAGCAGGCAGAGGGGGAGACAGACATTAAGACTCCAGTACCCTTTCCAGGCAAGGGCCTGGTTTAACTGGGAAGAGAAGCAAAGAGCGAAAGAGAAGTTACTTTGTTGGGTTCTCTGGCCCCAAGGGAGATACCCACTGCCTGCCCCCTTGCTCCTCCTGCTGCCTACTCCCAGCCTCATTGGCTCATTTACACCAGAGCAGCCCAAATTCATTAATAATGATTAGTCTCTCCTCGAAAAGAAGCGTGCAATCAAAGGGCCATTAAAATTAAGTGCTGGAGGAGCAGGTGGGGGGGAGGGGACAAGGTGGGGAAAGGGGGGGGTAGAGGAAGGGGGAGGGGCAGGCAGAGCTGGGCCGGAATCTCTGCTGGACTCGGACATCTCCTTGCTGCAAGACCTTGGTTGGGTCACGTCTCACCTTGCTGCTGAGACTCAGTTTCCCCGTCTCTGAAACAGAGTTGTGACTACGGTGTCGGTGGTAATGTGCATGGAAACATCCGGTGGAGAGGCATAAACATGGGCCGACTGAGATAGGAGGCTCCAGGCACCATGACCTCGGGGGCGGGGGCGGGGGGAGTTAGTGGAAAGGGAGAGGCATGACATCACCTGCTAGGTCAGAGTCCTGAGCAGTCGCTGCTCCAGGTCCAACTGCCCACACTCGGGTCCCTGGGCACCACACACTGCCCACCTAACCCAGTCCCAACAGCCCAGGGCAGGGCCCAGCTCTGCCCTCTCTTCTGGTCTCTGGACAGAAGCATCAGAGGCAACCAGAGCAGCAGGGGAGGGGAGCAAGGGGATGGAGGGGAGCCAGGATACCCCCAGACCTTGGAGGAGGCTGGGTCAAACAGGGCTTCCCAACCATTGGCAGCCACTCGGCCCGTCTCTCCCCACCAGCCCTCCGGTTTCTGAGGAGGTCTCAGGGTGCAGAGAGGAAGCCCCAGCAACTCCCCCCACCCCCACCACCAGCTGACTCTCAAAGTGCCCTGGGTGACCAGAGACTAGACATAACCCTCCGTGGGGCCCCGGGACACCCAGCATGGAGCACCCCCCCCCATGGCAGCTGGGAAGCACGCCCCTCTTTCTCAAGGAACAAAGAGAGGAAGCAAAAGAAGAAGTCTCTCGGGCCCACGCCTTCCTTGGGAGAAGGCAAGATGCCAGCAGTCCAGATGTGCTGATCCCGGGGTTTGTGTGGACTTCTGATTCCTCTTGAGGACAGGAAATGAGATTTTTACAGAGCCCCCTCTCCTGTGCCAAATGCTCAACCCTGTTACTTCATGTAACCACCACAAGGACACCACAAGGATGGTATTCGTCATTCCTATTTTACAAAGGAAAAACTCAGAAAGGTGTGCCCGAAATCCTGCATCTGGGACAGTTACGGTGCCAAAGCCAAGATTCAAGGCCAGCAGCCTCAAGGTCAGACAGAATTGCTGTTTCTCCCACTGGCCCCTTGACAGCCAGTCTGCTCCCCCGACAGCCCCCCATCCCGGCTCCAGGGATCAGGACGGCATGGGTTGGAGTGAGTTTCACGTGGGGACACCCCCCTTCCCTGTGTGCCCAGCCGAGGCTCTCAAAGGTTTGAATCACATCCTCCTCCCTAAAACCCAAAAAATGGGTATGAAGCCAGGGCTCTCGTACCCATTCTCCAAGGTTGAGGGATGTCCTAGAAACAAGGGACTCAACTTGACAGCCTGTAAAGTCCACAGGGGCGGGATCTGGCATCATTCCCCATCAACTCCCACTGGCAGGGTGCAAGGACAGAAAGACTGACCCATAAATACATGACAGATGGACGCGGGCTCTCACAGGAAGGAGGGGTGACAGGTTACACAGCAGGGGAGGCTCTGGGCCAAACAGCCAAGACTCAGATCCCAGCCTGGCCAGGTTCTATGTGCAAGTTTAATGCATCTCCGTGTCGATCTTCTTACCTGAAAATGACAATAATAATAGTTCCTATCAGCTAAGGCTCTTCAGAGAAGCACATGAGTCACTGCGGCCGAGCCTCTCCTGAGCGCTCTCCGCCACCATGAATGAGTGGACAGCGGGCGGCACTAAGGCTCTGGGCTGGCCTGTGGCACACCCCGAGCTATCCTTATGAGGCCACCCGTGGTGGTCAGACGCCACACGTGCACAAGCCTGAGAGTGACCCCCTCCTTCAATTTTGCATCCTCCCCACCCCGCATCTGATTGGTTTCACCCAAGTCCCCACCCCCATCTGTCCACTGATTTGCCTCTGGGATCCCCAGTCCCCTCAGGTCTGGCGGTCCCCATCCAGAGGACAGGGTTTTTCAGAGACCCACCCTGTCAGGATCTCCAGCCTGGGGACGGTGAGCTCGTCAGCACTGAGAGGTTACAGCAAAGGCCGGATGACCACTTGGAAACCTAGAAACAGGATTCCCCATGGGAGGGAGGCTGGAGACCTCTTGGAAGCTTGGAGAGCTGATGGGCTGAGCGACACCTTTGCGAATGATCACAGCGCCACCTGGTGGTAGCATGAGGGATGGCCCAGCAGGCCCCGAAGGACAGAGCATTTCAGGGACCCCCAGAACCCCCCACCCTGCTGCCCACGCTTCGATGAATTATTTTCATATCATTGACTTCTGACAACACTCAGAAGAAGGGATTGTTATCCTTTTTACAGATGAAAACACTGAGACCCAGAGACACAAATTTCCTTGCCCAAAGCCACACAGCTAGCAAGCGGCCCAGCCAGGATTTGAGCCTTATACGTACAGCCTTCCCTCCCAATGCTAAGCTTCAGGAGACTCGGTGAGAAGGAAAACAGACACTCCCCATCCCCCGCCCCCAGGTCTCATGAAGTTTATAGCCTCACTGGGGAAGAGAAATCACAAACTCATTTCTTAGGGGCTCTCTATGCCCTCGGTGCTGGGCTAAGTACCAGGGATGCCATGGTGAGGAAGGCGGCCAGGGTCCCTGCCTGAATGAACTTTGTGGGGAAGATGAATGTTAATCAGATGATCACACAAATAAATACACCGCAGTGACAAAAGATGTGAGGGATAGGTATGGGTTCTGAGATCACACATCCGGGTGCCTATCTGGCCTGGGGGGTCTGGGGCAGGGGTCTTCCCTGGATAATCGAGGTATGGAGGTAAGATCTGGAAGATGGCCAGGCCTTACCCAGACAGAGCGGTATTCATTTTTTCATGGGCAAACCAATGTGTCACACACCCACGTTTTCACTTTTTGCTACACATATATCAACCCACAACTAATATACTGAATATATGTTTGTGCAACTTTGAACTCCTTATTCCTCCTCAGATGTTTGCATGTCAATACACAGAACTATTTGCTTCAGCTAAGGAGGCTGTGATACCACTGACCTCAGCCACATGCTCGCAGTGTTTTTATCCATGTTCTGCTCATGACACTCGAGTAGTTTCCAAATTTTCACTTGTACAAACAGCCAACATCCTCCAAATGCAGGCATCTCAAAGTGCACGCATGTTTGAGCTCTCCCCTGAAGTGCGTGACCGTATTCTTTCAAAGATATTGCAACATCATGTTGGTGGGAGTGAGGAGAAAGCAAGTTTCTATTAATGAAAAATTTATATGAAAACAAATTCATTTACTACTTCATTTACCCTGGCTGAAGCCAAGTTAAGGTTCTGGAAAACATTGGCCAAGATGTTTCCCGCATTTCTGTAGACGTCATTCTCTCTTCCCTTCCCTTCTATAATTTGTCCAAGGCAGACAACTGCTTGGAGACACACTTAATGGGTTTTGGATCATTTTTTTTAAGTCACTTGTTTCATAAAAAGGCCAACCATTCCAAGCTTGAGTTCAGGATTTCAGCTGAGTACTGTGGCTTTTTTAGGGATTTTTAGGGTGTGGTAACATTCCCCCTCCCCCACCCACCTCTACTCCCTCACCACTACCCTGGCCCCTACCTTGGCTCTACCATGTGGCCTGCCCATGGTGTAATACCTAGAGATTGGTGGTGCCTGGGAGGAGGGCTCATGCTGCCATTCAATCATTTGCACAGTATCTGTAAGCAGGTACATGGGAAAACCTGAATTAAGCAGCACAGTATTTCCTGTTGATCTCCATCATGTGTGATGTCCCTTATGCATGGCTCCAGGTGCATGCATAAACTCCATATTGGAGGTTTCTAGAGTGTCAGGTGTGAGGGAGACCTTGAGACCATGGTGGTGGGAAGAAGGGTTTTGGGGGTCCAGGCATGAGGGGTGACATCCCCTTTTCTGCAATGGCCCCTGACTCTCAGAGCTGTGGTGAAACCCGGGCAATATTAGACTAGTGAAGGGTAAAAGAGATTCTGTGGTTAGGCCTTACCACCTTCTCTACCAGATTCATTTACTGGGCTCTCTACTGTCTACTCTGTCTACTGTCTACTCAGCTCAGTAGAGCAAGGCTGAACAGAAAGTCACACCTCAGGGGCCAGGGCATCTCATCCAGAAGCAGTTTCAAAATCTGCCACCAGGTGGAAGCACAGTTCCTGCCCTGGGGTCTCTCCCAGCTGGGGGTCCATTAGGACTCTCAGATCTGCATCCAGACCATGCCTTGTGGTTCCACTGCCTGTCTCAGCTGGATCATTCATTCTGGGTCCCCCTGGCCCCATCTCCAAAACCCTTTATCTGGATAAGACACTGCAGTCAGCTGGCGCACAGAGAATCTCCTGGGTCCCTGAAAGTGTGTTCCAAAGGAACCTGTTCTGTCCCATCACTTTGGACAGGGGCTAAAAGACAGGAAAACCCAGGAGGCAATATGAGGAAGTTCACGCCAGTGTGAAGCAGAGAGAGGACTTCCAGAGACCAAAAAGGATCCCTATTCCCTGCCCCAGAGTTTGTTCCTTCATCTGGGGCCCTAAGAACCTGTCCCTTCCCTCGAACCTGGCTCAACTTCACTCCCACAAACAGTGGTGGTCTTCCCTGTGTCCAGCATGGGACCTGGCAGTCCAGCCCTAGGGAGGCAGATGGAAGCCTAGAGGTCAGTGGTCCATGACCACATCCCAAGGCCTGCCTTCTTCTCTGCGCACTATTTCCAGCAGCCCTGATCTCATTGGCCTCAGACTCCTACACGCTATGCACCAGCACAGCAGGGCCCTACGGGAGGCTCTCGATCTCTGAACTAGCACAGATTCATCTGATGGCCACTGGGACACTGTCTCTGGCCTCGCTTCCAGCTCTTGGCACCCCCTTCTCCAGCTGGGCAGACCAGACTGTATGGAAAGATGAGGGAGGACCAGCCGTAAGCTGGAGAGCCTGGCCAAAAGTCCAAGGTCAAAGCCTGAAGTCAGGCGGGTTCCCAGCTCCATACTCACAGCTGCCTGCATAATCCCTTCACGTGCCTGGTGATTCTAATTCCACGCCGTGTATGCTGTGTGACCTTTTACTGTCCTATGCCCTCCTCACCAGGATGGTCCATGAAAGGTGCGTGTTCACCCCCGTAAGCCCTGCACTGAGCACAGCGCCTCGCACATAGTAGGTGCACAGAAAATAACAGTGGGATAAGAAAAAGAATGAACAGATATTTTCCCAGAAGAAATCCCGTACTTCCCACAGTGATCTCATCCCATTCTCCCTACCAGCCTTGAGTGGGTGCTGTAACTACCCCCACGTTACACTGTATTCATTCCCAAATTACCACGAACTTAGCGGCTAAAACAACACAATGGTCATGTCGTACAGTCCTGGAGGTCAGGAGCCCAACCAGGTCCCATAGGCTGAAATTCAGGTGTCGGCATGGCTGGATTCCTTCCCGAAGCTCCAGGGGAGAGCCCATTTCCTTGCCACTTCCAGCCTCTAGGGGATGCTCACATGCCTTGGCTCCTGGCCCCTTTCCTCCAGCAATCTCCCATGGCCCTGACTGAAGTCAGGAAAGAGTCTTTGCTTTCAAGGACTGGTGCAATGAGATTGGGTCCACCAGGGTCATTTAGGATCATATCCCAATCTCAAGATCTGTATCCTTAAGCACATCTGCAAAGTTCTATTTTCCATGAGATATAACATATTCATGGGTCCCAGAGATTAGGACATGGACATGTCGGGGGGGGGGAGGGCGGGCAGAGGGTGTAGCCACTCCCAGCACACACAGATTCAAAAACACAAGTGAACTAATTTGCCCACCCCTCCCAGCTCTTGACTGGCAAACTGGGGCTCAAACCAAGTCTTTCAGGCCGCAGAAGCTGAGCTCCTTCTCCCCTTGGTGTCCTTCTGTGTATCCACCCAGGGTCTCTGGACCCCTTTTCAGGAACCAGAAGGGCAGGACACATGAGCCCAGCCCATAGAATAAACACCCATTTTTATTTTTGGAGCGTTTTTTTTTTTTTTTAAGTCATGTTTATCTAGGCAGTGGGAACATATGCAAAAACTTTCATTTTATTTCCCTTTATTGTTATTATGTTAACATAAATACTTCCTTTTCATTTGGGGGAAGAAAGGATTAACCTCCCTTATTGGCTAGGGTTGGGGGTTGGGCATGACGCTCCCACCGCTGAATTCAAAGCGGCTTTTCTCTGCAATTAAACAAATGGCCAGCAGATGGCGTGGCAAACCCACAGCAGACTTCTCAGTCCCTTTTGCGGGGTGTGGGGGTGGCAGGTAGAGAGGTCTTCCTCTACTTTTCTCCAAAACCCATTCTAGGAGGAAATGCCCAGAGGAGTCCCAGCAGGGTAAAGCAAGGTCACAAAGCCCAGAGAGCCACCCAGCCTCAGACAGCCTGTCTGAAGGCCTGCACTAACTCAGGCCCCATCCCCTGAACCGGACACCAGAACCAGAGATCAAGCCTGCACTAGTTAAATGTCTTGGTCATAGGACAGCAGAAGAGAGGGGCAACTATTCTACAGGACACTTAAGAGAGCCAGGTACCTTACCTACTTTTATACACATTTATTTCGTCTCATCTTCCCTGTGGCCTGGCACAAAACCTGACATAAGAAATAGTGAACTGGCAGGGAAGATAGGAACAATGCCAGCATCATTTTTTTAATCTCTCCAAATTCCCACATAAAAATAAGCAGGGGGGGGGGCACCTGGGTGGCTCAGTAGGTTAAGCCTCTGCCTTTGGCTCAGGTCATGATCCCAGGGTTCTGGGATCGAGCCCCGAATCAGGCTCTCTGCTCAGCAGGGAGTCTGCTTCCCCCTTTATCTCTGCCTACTTGTGATCTCTGTCAAATAAATAATTAAAATCTTTCTTAAAATGTAATAAGCAGGCAAGGGTGCCCCTGGCTGACTCAGTCAGTGGAGCATGCCATTCTTGGTCTCAGCACTGTGAGTTCAAGCCCCATGTTGGGCGTGGAGCCTATTTAAAGAAAGAAAGAAGCAGGGCAAATTAGGAAAAACAAAACCCACAGACAACATGGGCTCCAAAATTAGGTGGCAAAGGTGTCCCCATGAACACCAAAAGTTGAGTGGGGGAGCACAACCTCCAGTGGCTACTTGCGTGTTATCAGGAGTCCCCCGGGGAAGGAGGGATGCTCCAAGGTTGGCCTCTAGCCTTTGGCACCCCATCTGCTGGCCAGCAGTGGGAAGCAAGGGGATATCTGATGAGCCCAAGAGGAATGTGAAAAGACAATCTGAGAAAAGCAACCAGGACTGCAAGGGGTCTTGCCCTGTCCCATAGTAGGTGAGGTCAAGAGTCCCCTGGAGGGACTGAGGGACTGGAGCCCTTCGGCCCTAGAAGATGACCCACTTGGGTTCCCTTCCAGGACAGGGTCCCCTATTGAGGGCAAATCACTTAGAGTGGGATCAGAATGGAGGAAGATCAGTCAAGACCATCAAGGGGCAGGAAGAAAATCCAGATAAAAGTGGCAGAAGGAGATTGAGCCAGAAACATCAAAACACCAGCCACCATGTCTGTGTACACCATGTAAAAAGAAGGGTGGGAGCTCATGAGGTTAGAAATGCCTACCTGAACGTCTTCAGGTTTAGGAAGAGGAATTTCACACGAGATCGAACATCAGAAGACTCTTGAGGTCGGATCCCATACAAATTGAGTTGAAGCCAAAGAAGAATCAGGAGCCAAATGGCATCTCCACAAAGACTAAATGCACTCCAGTAACACATTGCTTGGGGACAGATCAAAGCCATAACCTTCTATTTCAAAATGATCTAAAGGCAATGTTTAATTATGCAAGAGATGAAAGAACAACATAAAACAGAATTAGAAATAAAAACCTTATAAAGTGGCAAAAGTCAAGGAAGAATTAGAAATACAAGGAAATAAATCTTTCTAGAAACTAAGTCTAAAGTAGAACCCAAGAGCAAACTCACTCAACCAGAAGATAATGCCATTTACAAGGTGAAATGGGGGTATACTTTGAATCAACGAGAAATGAAAAAAGAGACACTTTAAAATACTTGAGAGAAAGGGACTAATATTGATATCAGGCAAAGAAGTTCCAACAAACAAATAATGAGTCCCTGAAAAGAAAATCGAAGCAAGAAAACAGAACAAACACTAAAAACTATAATTCAAGAAAACGTCCCATAGGTTCAAAAGTTGAAATTACATATTGGAAGGACATACCGCATACCTGAAAATGCCAACCCAAAATAATCAGACATATTCAAGACATTTTAATAAAATTACTGTTCTTTGAGGAAAGAGATAAAGATCCTTCGGTCAGCTAGGCAAAAATACTACTGTTAATAACTGACTGATAAGGAAAATAAATTAGATTATTATCAGGTTTTTCAAGAGTAAGGCTTTATGCCGGGAGAAAATGAAATAATGTATTTAAGGTACTCGAAACGGGAAAATGTAAGTCGATCATTTTATGTCCATCAAAACTGACTTAAAAGTATAATAGACTCAGGCAAATTGTTATAGACTCACTATATTGTTCACATTTTCTCTCTTTTTTTTTTCAGATTTTATTTATTTGAAAGAGGAGAGAGAGCACAAGCGATGGAAGGGGCAGAGGGAATGCAGACTTCTCACTGCAGGGCTCCATGTGGGGCTCCGGGCTCAATGTGGGGCTCAATCTCACAACCCTGAGACCATGACCCTGAGATCATGACCCAAGCCAAAATCAAGAGTCAAATGCCACCCAGATGGCTCGGTTGGTTAATCAACTGCCTTCAGCTCAGGTCATGATCTCAGAGTCCTGGGATCAGTCCACGCTCAGCAGGACACCTGCTTGATGATTCTCTCCCTCTGCCCCTTCCCCTGCTCTCTCTCTTTCTAAAATAAATAAGCAAATTTTAAAAAAATAATACAGAAAGCATAGACGAAGAAAAAATGTTTTTAACTGGTCCCAGTAGTTATGTTCATGGTGATATTATTTTTGTAATTTTCAGACTATTGTGTGTGTAATATAGGATAAAGCAAATAAGTAATTATGAGATACTCTAATTCTATTATCCCCTACACCCCTGTGAGCCCAATTCTCAGGATGGAAAAAGGAGAAGTGTAACGCAAAAGACATTCAGTAACAATCCTAAATATGAGCTCGAATTATCACAGGGTTCTGTCCTTTTGGTTTGTGGCTGAGCGGTGTGCATCTCTAACATCCAGAGAGTGGTTATGAACTATCATTTTCCATTTTAAAAATAACAATAAAAGGCCTTCTTGGAGAAAACGCTCCTTCCAGGTCTGGAGCAGGAAATGTACAAGATGAGTCTGGTACTCCTATCGTGCAGGAATTAAGGCAGCTCTCAGAGACGATAGGGTTATTTTGGAAGGACTCAAGAGCCAACTTGAAGAGGCTCTCACTGGCACCGTACAATGGAAGGGGAGCATTTGAGCTTCAAAAGGAACAATACTTGTGGTTGATTATAACCATCAAGTGTGTCTAAGTCCTAGAATTCATAATGATATTGAAAAGAAATCAACTGGTCTCCTTTAGAGGATGATAAAGAACCAATTCGTTCTCTTGAAAACTGGTAAATAAAGGGAAAGAATGCAGCACGTGCCCTGCCTTGTGTCCCCTCTGAACCGTACATGAAGTAACAAAGAGTAAATGAGGGGAAGTGTCTCCTTTCCAACAGTCCCTTTCCAATGGATAGATGAAAAAGACAGGATAAGACTGGAATGTTGCCACTTGCAACCCTCCATGAATGAATGAACTAACTGATAATAAGCATCGACACCTGCCAAAACGAAAAGAGGGACCCCCTCCCAACATTATGTGCCATCCGATGAAAGAACGCAAGGCCACTGACGATGCAGCCAAAGGGATTGAACATGAGTGTGTTCAAGTGTCTGGACCCAGCCGCCAACGTGCAGGAAGCACAGTTTCCCACAGAAGGCTGTGGGAAACTGCAAGTCAGATGGAAGTCCTTCAGCAAATAGCTTGTAAGGAAAACGGGAGCGAAAGGAAGGAAAAAAAAAAAAAAGGTAGAGGGTGACCTGTGGGTTAATAGAGACCTAAAAGATGTATCATTTTCTTTTCTTCCTTTTTTCTTTTTTTAAGAGATTTATTTATTTATTTATTTGAGAGCGACCGAGCACTCGTGTGCACGTGAGTGGGGGAGGGGCAGAGGGAGAGAATCTCAAGCAGGCCCCTCCTCCCCCACTGAGCAAGGAGCCTAATGTGAGGACACTCCCATAACCCCGAGCTCATGACGTGAGCTAAAACCAAGAATTGGATGCTCAGTGGACTGAGCCACCCAGGTGCCCTTCGTTGTCTTTTTCAAAGGGCCAAGTTTAAACAATCGAATCTAGGGTGTGGGGGTTCATAAAAAGGCCTGGATGGGGAAGGGGCACCTGGAGGGAGTTGGGAAAGGGGATGCTTGCAAATTTCTATTTATTAACTCTGGTCGCGGTTACAAAGACGTTTGCAGTGAGATATCTCGTTAAACCATACATTTGTTCTGTGTGATTTTCTTGCGCCCATGTTTACTTTACAAGAAAGGATTTTTTTAAAAGGATGGGGCTCCTGGGTGGCTCAGTGGCCTAAGCATCTGCCTGGGGCTCAGATCGTGATCCCAGTGTTCTGGGATCAAGTCCCTCATCAGGCTCCCTGGGAGCCTGCTTCTCTCTCTGTCTCTGTCTCTCGTGAATAAATAAATAAAACCTTAAAAAAAAAAAAAGACTGAAATGACTGAATGAACGGCCCTAGAAGGTCTCACTATCCTCTTTTGATGGATGACAAAGGGAAAACTCAGAGAGAAAAGAGGGCTGCCAAAGGCCACAGAGATGCCAAGTTGCCCAGCTGCGTTCCAAACCCCAGCCATTTTCACCTGTACTTGGACAGACAGTTGCAGACCCTGCTGAGTTGATTGCAAACAGCTGAGTTGTCGGTCCTGCAAGGGAGCCAGCAAGGGTGGGAGTAGGTATGGGAACAATGCTGGTCTTGACACCTCTCGGGGTATAGGCTCAGTGTGCCTCAGGGCCCCTCCCTTGTGCAGGGCCCTCTCCCTCTGGCTCCAGTCTCTGAACAGGGAAATGCCCGGCACCTGACCATCTGATCAAATTTCACTTCTGTTTCTCAACCCCTCCCAGGCTGTTCTGGCCCCTGGAGCCAAGAGAGGGTCTGGGAAAGACCCTGGCCTGAAACTAAGAGGTCAACTTGACCTCTCCTTGATACCTCACCTGGGGAGGGGGGCACCAGTGAGGAGGGGCCAGAGGAAGGGGTGGGGGGAGGAGAAGAAGAAACAGCCTTGACTCTGCAAGCTGGAGCCCCACCCTTATCTGCTTCTGGTATCCCAGGCATTCAGCGCTTGCTATCCCCAGAAAGCAGGAGCACAGGGGCTCCTGGGTGGGTCGGTCAGTTAAGCAACGGACTCTTGGCTTCTCAGGTCATGATCTCAGGGCTGTGAGGTCCAGCTCCATGCTGAGTGTGGGGTCTTCGTGAGAGTCTCTCTCCCTCCCTCTGCCCATCCCCGCCCTTAAAATTTAGAAAGAAAGCAGGAGTACATAATTTGTTTGTTGAATGAATGAATGAATGAGTGAGTGAATGAATGAATGAATTTGACATATCCCTTTTTATTTATTTCACACAGAATCCAAGCCTCAACTAATACTTTTAAAACACATCATCTTTCACTATGAAATGGGAGTTCTGCTAAGGCCTACCCCGAGGGTCATTGGGAAGATTGAATCAGTTAATGAATGTAAATCCCTTAGACTAGTATCTGGCACATCCTAAGTCTTCAATAAATTATTCCCATAAAATGAGAGGTATTGGTTTAAGGTTAGGATACAGCCAGTATGGGATTAGCAGTCAATATGGGGCCAGGGTTAAGGGTCAGGAGGCAGAGAGAGCTGGTTTAGTATGAAGTTAAGATTAAGTTTGTGGCCAGTGAGGGGTTAGATTTTTAAATTAGCCGTCTATTTATTTACCCCCACATTGTTCTGGAAGGACGTGAGGCAACTTTCAGGAACAGGGACTGGAGAAATCAGGAAAGAGAGAGATGGAACTGAACACGCTCCTGGCCTAGAGCATCCGTGCCGGCACACAGGGCCCTTTCAGCGGCAAGCCACGACTGAGGGATCGAAGCCTGGGACCCTCTGGCCACTCTGAGGTGCACAATGACAGCCCAGGTTTGAGCCCACCCAGCTCTCAGGGTTCTGGTGAGAATCCCATGAGCTGACTCCCACGCAAACTGCTGGCACATAGCGAGCTCTCCATAAACGTTTGCTATTACAGTCAGAACACAGGGCTGACGTGGACCCGGAGGGCCTGCTTGGAAAGTGCAGTGAGCAGTAGGGACAGGACACCCCAGCATATGTTTTTCCCATGAGCAGCCCTCCACCCACCAAATCGGAGCCAGAAGACGATGCTCGATGGGATAGCCAAATCCATTCCATCAGAGCTGCCCAGACCAGCAGTTCCAAGGGTAACTGAAGCCCATTGGCTCTGGCCTCCTCTCCTTAGACTGTGCCGGGATGGGCTCTGCCAGACCCACCCCAGCCCCGGGGCACCTCTTCTCTTCATAAGGCTGAATATATTTGACCAGAGGAGGAAACGTCCACAAGACATATTTCAGAAGTTGACTGTGTGCATGTGCCTGTGCACATGAATGTGCACACACATACAAGAACATGCATGGGTGTGTTTGGGGTCCTATCAGTTTTCCGTATCGACTTAAACAGTACATAGGATCTCAGAGCTCTGCAAGTCAGACCTGAGTTCAAATCAAGGTGTCAGCAGAACTGCATTCCTTCTGGAAGCTCAAAGGGAGAATCTGTTCTTGCTTCTAGCAGCTGCCCCCACTCCATGGCTCATGGCCCTCGTCCATCTCTAAGACTGCAATCACAGCATGTGGTTCAGATTCCGGCCTTCACATCCCCTTCTCCGACTTTGACCCTGTCTCCCTCTTATCAGAACCTTGCAATGACATTGGGCCCACTGGGGTAATTCAGGATAGGATTCGCATCTCAAAAATCCTTCACTTAATCACAAAAGTCCTTTTGCATTGTGAGGTGACATATCCACGGGTTCTGAGGATCAGGATGGGGACATCTGGGGTCGGGGGGGACATTATTCTGTTTAGCACAGGAGCCTAGTGTTATAAACTCCTAGGGTGCTGTGAAGTCCTTGTTCTCTGCTCTATAGAGGGGGCACATGGGAACCAGGAAAAAAGCCCAGCATCTCAGTTCAAAGAAATGTTGGTAAAATGTCCCATCAGAAGATTTAAAAAGGGGGAGGGGGTGAATCCTCTATTTGGATCCCTCTAGAGTTTGGACAACACATTGTACTCACTCCTGTGGTCCCAGCATTCACCTGTGACACCAGCCAAGAGGCGAGAGTAAAGGGCGGTGAACCCCATATCAGTTTTCACCTGCTGGGGAGGTCCAGGCTATAAAAGACTTTGCTGGACATCTTTGCTCACTTATGATTAGAAACATCAATTCTTTACCCACTGAGATGGCCCAAAGAAGGGACGGCATGGCGACCATTCTGAGAGGCTGCTTGCCAGCTCTGCAGAAAATACAAATCAGACCCAAAAAAAGAAAGTGCTGGAGAACCTGAGGTCCCTGATCCATGTCCCACTTCATCTGACTTACTGGCTCTGACTCAGGACTCCAAGTCACAGAGACAGTGAAGGAGCAATGAGGCAGAGGTGCTCAGGAGACCCTCCAGCCCCCAGGCTGTGAAAGCCACCACAGCTGGGAACCAATCAAGTATCCCTCCTATAAAAAAAAAACAGTTCTTTTAGTCACAAGTCATCAATCTCCTCTTGTTCAAGTGACAGGTTGATTGTTGCCTTTGCTTGCAGGAGACACATACATAAGAAGGTCAGCCTTCACAGTCTGAAGGGGACAATTGGTCAAATACCAAGATCAGAACCAAGTCTATTAATCACTGGTCAGGAATGCGGAGAGAAGGCCATACTGGGGGATGGAGGCCCCCTCTAGGGACTGAGACCCAAGTTACAATCAAGTGTTGTGCCTGGAAACTGTCATGTTTCCACCTGGAAGCCTTGTACTCTGCTCCAAACAGGCTGGGCTGATCCCTGCATTTAAATCTCAAAAGCAGTCTTCATCATGTCCCTTAAGAACTGACAGTTCAAGAGTAAAAAGGCAAAAAATAGGAAAGTGAAGAAAAAGGGACGAAAGAGAAAAGGGAAAAGGAAAACTAAAAGCAACCAGGGGTGAGATTAGTGCAGACAACACAGCTTAGAGTCCCAGGCACTTAGAAGGTATGGGCCACAAATCTGACTGTGAGCTTCCTAGCAACCATTGTGAAAAGAGAAACAAGATCCATCACATGACTCATTAAGCCTGTTAGCTAAAAGCAAAGTCACCCCCCCCACCCCCTGCCAACAAGGAAAAAATGTCTATTCCTCTTACTAAAATGGGGAAGAACGTTATTCTGGAGTTCTTGTGGAGAGGCCACTGTGGACAAAATGAACCCTGTCCTCAGCAGGATCCTGACTGTAAATGCAACAGTCGGTTTCCTAGAGCTGTTTCTTATAACTCTTCTTGATGAAGGTCCACAGCAGAAAGCTGAAGCCCCGGTTAGTAAAAACAGTATTTCCTGGTCATTCATCTGAGGTGAAGTGCTACAAAACACCTTTTCAGGCAAGGGATGCTAAGAACACGCAGTTAAGTCACAGAGGTGGTCCTTAATGAGTTTGGGAGCTGTATGAATTTTTGCTTCAGTGCTTCCTGCAAGTTGGCAGCTGGAACCAAAGGCTTGATGAGACTTGGTTTCAATCCCCTTGACTTCATTCTCTGTGGACTCTCTGTGGGTTTGGAAAACACTAGACGTGGATGTGTTTGAACTTTCAACAACCACACAAGGAAATATGGAGGCATGTCACCAACATAATGTTAAGCAAAAGAAACCAGGCACCAAAAAGTGTATACTGGGGCACCTGGGTGGCTCAGTTGATTAAGAGACTGTCTTCGGCGCAGGTCATGATCCCAGGGTCCTGGGATTGAGCCCCACATTGGCCTCCCTGCTCAGTGTGGAGCCTGCTTCTCCCTCTCCCTCTGCTGCTCTGCCTGCTTGTGTCTCTCACTCTCTCTGTCAAATAAATAAATAAAATCTTTTTTTAATAAAAAGTGTATACTGTGTGGTTTCAAGTACACAGAATTGTAAAAGCAGACAAAACTAAGATACACAGCTGGAAGTCACGAGAGTGGGTAACCTTGGGAAGTAGTGATAGAAGGGAGTGTGAGAGCCACTTGGAGGCTGAGTGAGTATTTGATACACGGATGGGCTTAGTTTGTGAAAATTCTTAATATATGGGCACTTTTCTCTATGTATGTTACCCTTCAATTAGAGTATTTTTAAAAGTGGTATCAGGTCATTGTAGCACAAAGTTAAGATCAGGGTGCTGTTTTGGGGGAACACGGCCTCAGGCTGTGACCAAGGTTAGGGCTGAAATCCAGGCTCAGCTGCGATAAGGTTTAGGGTGGACGCAGGGTCAAGGCTCATCTGTGGCTGAATCTCGCCCGGCTCATCCTGACAGGACTCCTCACTCCGTCTCCCACTTGACTGCTGCCATTCCAGGGTCTGACCACTGGATGTCTCCACTCCACAAATTGCTAAATGAGAAAATCTTAAACCTGTGCATGACCCCGATCTGGGCGAGGTTGGAGGCCACAGTGCAGAGAATGACTGGGAGACACCAAGGAATGAATCCAAGTGGAGCGGAGCGGGCCCGTCGGGGCCTGGCGTCCAGGTCCTATGGAACGGTGGGCAGCCGTAGAGGGGACCACAGAGGCAAGGGCAGCTCAGAAGCCCCCAGCTTTGGCGCCTACCTCAGTCAATTATTATTTCATTCATTCACTCCTTCATTCTCTATTATTGAGCTCCCGCTCTGGGCCAGGCATTGAGGATTCACGGAGAGCAAGTGGGCCACCTATTATCGCAGAGCTCACAGGGTACTCACACCTCCTCTCTGCTTTCCTGGTCTCTCTAAATGCAGCAACCAGCCCAGAATCCACAGTGCCCTCACGCCCAGAAGAACTCCTAGTTTTACCATCCACCTGCCAACCAGTTCCTCAGCTCAAACCACCCCCTTCTTCTCTTATTTGTTTCTTTCCCACTAAGATGGCAACGGCCTCATCTGTCTAATAGACCCTGGTGTTCTCAGGGTCTGACCTCGAGTAGATGATTGATCAATATTTATTGAATGGAAATGGTTCCAATGGTTTCCTATGGAGCCAAGCAGAACAGAAGGGGGGGGCTTCCTCTGGTCTACAGCACCAGGCACCCCAAGTCTGTGATTCTGGAGGAAGTCTCTGACAAGTCTGTGAGTGGGGTGGCTATGAGCCCCTGAATAGATCTGAGAGCTGGAGGTTTCAGGGCTGAGCGCTGCAAGAGAATAGTGCTGTTAGCCTAGCTCACAGACCCTACGGCACTTCCACTTCCCCTTTTTCAAAAGTAAACATGGTGGGGGAGGGAAGAGACAGGCTTCTGCACCACCCCTTGATAGGCCCAGGGACCAGGCTACAGGAACAGGAAATATGAGCTAATAGAGATTAAGAACAAGCCAGCTGGGGGTGCCCTGGCCGCCCCCACCTCCCCGCAGCCTCTACGCCACTCGAATCCAGCCTTGGCAGATGATAAAGGGCAAACAGACCAGCTGGCTTGGGGCCTGCTGGGATCCTGGGGAGGAGACCTGGGGAATGAAGCAAAGCATGACTTTGGGGGAAATGGGCTGGAGTTGTAGGTAGATGCTCCCTGGAAGAGGAAGGAGGTAGGGAGACACAGGCTTAGACACAGGGAGAGCCTGAGACACAGCCTTGGATGGCCGCACGGATGCAGTCAGCTACCCTGGACCTTCAGAGGACCAGTCTGGGCACCAGAGGTGGGGGTACCAGCATGGGGCCTCTAGCACTAGGATCTTCATTCAATTGTCCCACAACTGGCCAATCACATTTGCACATGGTGCTCCGCAGGGGTTAGACTAACCCAGCACTGTCCAATGATCAACTTCCTGCAATGATGGAAATGACCTATAGGTAGGCTCTCCAGCATGATAGCCACTAGCCACACAAACCAGTAGCTGTTGTACTGGCCAGCATAGCTGTAGACCTGGTGTAAGATAAGCAAAGCCATCTTTTCTCCTTCCCCCTGATTTCCTTCTCACATTCAACTCTTTCTCTTGTGCCTCAAGCTCTTCATCAGTAACTGTATTGTAATGGGTTTGAATTTCACAGGCCATGAACAAAAACAATATATATAGAATATTTTTCTATAATTGAAGGTAATGCCTATCCCAAATAACTGTCCGGTTTAAATGCACTCAAGTGAGGACTTCCTCCCTCCTTTCTCTCTTCCTTTCTCTTAGAGTATATCTCAGTCTTAGGACAGGACAGAATATGTAGGTGGCACCCAAGCCTGGGGCGGGGATGGGGTGGGGAACTTTGGAGCCTGCAAGACCCCTGTCCACGCTGGCATCCAGCCACCAGCCCATGTTGCATTCATTCAATCCCTTCTTTAATCTTCAGACTTTATCTCTGGGTTCTATTATCCTTACCACTGTTGCAGGGGCAGGAAAGGCAGGTACAGAATCCCTTCTCCAAATGCATCCCAGCATCTAGCCCAACTTTTCCCACCTCCCCACACACCTTGGTACTTCCTATCCCTTGTTAAGGGTGACTGAACACCTCCTATGTACCCGGCACATTCTAAGCACTACAAAGTATCTTCCCAGCAATCTCAAAGATAAATACTGTTATCATTCTCATTTTGCAGGTGAGAAAGTGAGGCACGGACAGGTAGTGTAGAAAAGCTCGTGCTCAAAGTATTCTCAGGCTAGGACTTTAAAACTAATATTCTGGTTACACTTACCCAACAACACTACTTCTGGGAATTGATCCCAAAAATAGGCTGGCAAAAGCCTCAGAGCAGCTATGCACAAGAACTTTTGTTATAACACTGTTTGTTTTTTGTTTTTTTAAAGATTTTATTTGTTTATTTGACAGAGATCACAAGTAGGCAGAGAGGCAGGCAGAGAGAGAGGGCGGGGGGAAGCAATCTCCCTGCTGAGCAGAGAGCCTGATGTAGGGCTCGATTCCAGGACCCTGATATCATGACTTGAGCCGAAGGCAGAGGCTTTAACCCATTGAGCCACCCAGGCTCCCCTATAGCACTCTTTGTAATAACAAATGGTTATCATACAAATGAGCACCAACATGCTCATCAACCATTAACCAGGGAGTAGGCAAATAAATCATAGCACATTCACAAATAAATACTTTGTGGCTGTAAAAAGGAATGAGAGTTATCTCTATACACTGTCATAGAGTGAACTTCAGAATACTTTGTAATTAAATAAGTGCATGAGGGGCACCTGGGGTGGCTCAGTGGGTTAAAGCCTCTAAGCACTACAAAGTATCTTCCGGATACTTCTGGATACTATCCTGGGATAGAGCCCCACGTCGGGCTCCCTGCTCAACAGGAAGCCTGCTTCCTCTTCTCTCTCTGCCTGCCTCTCTGCCTACTCGTGATCTCTGTCTGTCAAATAAATAAATAAAATCTTAAAAAAAAAAACAAGTATATTATATGCTACAAATTATGTAAGAAAAGGAAGATAGAAATATATTTTTTCATTAAAGAGAACAAATTTTTAATGATTACAAAAGAAGCCTGGTTGGCACAGTTAAGCATCCGACTCTTGGTTTTGGCTCAGGTCATGATCTCAAGGTCGTGGGATCAAGCCCCACACTGGGTTCCACGCTTAGCGTGGCATCTGCTTGGGACTCTCTCTCTCCTCCTCTCTTTCCACCCCTCCTCCGCCCCTTTCCTCTCTCTCTCTCTCAAAATAAATAAATAATTCTTTAAAAAAATACAAAATGCCTACCAGTGGGAGAGGAAGAGACTGGAAGGAGGGAACAAGTATAGAAGCTATACTTCCTTGAATATAACTTATTTTGAAGACGGTTGTGGAATGGTTAAATGTTCTACATAATTATCAAAACCAACTTGAATTTTAAATAAAGTAATCCCGAAAACTAAAAGCAAAATGAAACAGATGTATCAAACTATGAATTAAATTCATAGTATAAGCACTTAGAGAAAAATTATTTCAAATAACTTGATATGCAGTAATTTGATTGTCTATTCCCATTGGGATACCCTCAGAAGACACAAAGAACAGCCCCCCCAAAAAATGATTTTTATTCTTAAAATGTTTTGTTATCATGTTGTTAATAAAAACTGTTATTTTATACATCAGAGTTTAAGCAAATAAATCTAATGCTATTGCCATTAGAAACCAAAACTTGTAGCCTGGAAGAAAATAAATACAAATACAAAATGGAAGAAATTTAGTAAAAAAAATTCTAACCTAGATTGAAAAAGAAAATTTCAGTGTGAATTCACTGTAGCTATAGCCAGATGCCTAAGTGGCCAGATTGGTTAAGCCTCTGCCTTTGGCTCAGGTCATGATCCCAGGGTCCTTGGATCAAGCCCCTTGTCAGGCTCCCTGCTCAGAGGGAAGTCTGCTTCTCCCTCTTCTCCCCACTTGTGCTTTCTCTCTCACTATCTCTGCTGCTATCTCTGTCTCTCTCAAATAAATAAAATCTTTAAAAATAAATAAATAAAAATAAAAAATGTAGCCACTGAAAAGGTCTAGAAACAATTACAAATACAATAACTGTAATCAACCCTGGAGCAAAGAGTGTGCAGGATCAAAATACTGTTTCCCATAAAAGAACCAGGGTCTTTGGAGAAATGGCTGACCTGTGGTCTGGGGTAAAGAAATGTACAAGGTGGGCACCTGGGTGGCTCAGTTGGTTAAGTGACTGCCTTTGGCTCAGGTCATGATCCTGGAGTCCTGGGATCAAGTCCCACATCTGGCTCCCAGCTCCATGAGGAGTCTGCTTCTCCCTCTGACCTTCTCCCCTCTCACACTCTCTCCACTCTCTCTCTCAAATAAATAAATAAAATCTTTGGGCGGGGGGAAGACATGTACAAGGTGAACCTGGTATATCAGAAAGCGAGCAAGCTATAGGGTCATGTTAAAAGGATCAGAACCCAATTTGAAAAGGCTCTCACTGGCCAAAGATGAGACAATTTGAGGAAAAATATGGGTTAAGATCAAGTAGGTTTAAAATCCATAAATTAATACTGATACTCAAAAAAAAAAAAAAAAGGAAAGGAAAAAGAAAACCTCATTGGATTTCCTTTGAACATGTTAACTCATTATTTGAAAATGTATGTCAAACTCATCATTTGAAAATTGGTAATTAAGGGAAAGAATCAAGCATTTTTTCCTATATACACTGAATCTCATTGTAACCAAACAATTGGTTAGAGAAAATTTCTCTGATAAAGGTGTTTCTGCTAATAAATGAAAACAAAATTTTAGGGATTAGAATTCTGTATTTTGTATTTTGCAACATTTAGCAAAACAATGGACTTGGTCCATGCTCATCAATCCCTAGAAATTTCACGGAAAGACAAATATGTGATGGGTCTCCTGATAGAGGTATACAATGTCACCTGCGAAGATTTTTTTGCTAAAAAAAAAAATTTTTGACCTGACCCTATCAAAGGCTAGTCACGTGAAATAAGGGAGTTAGGGAGTCTGTTAACTGATACCACAGGGATGCAATTAGCAAAAACCAGAATGTGAGAAACTCCACAGAACAAATAGCTCATTTCTTCAATATATAAATTGAAGACAAAGGGAGAATCTCTCCAAGTCATGTCTATTTCACTCCGACACATTCCACTTGAAAAAGAGAGGGAGGGAGGGAAAACCTATAGATCGAAAAGAGACTTAAGAGATACCAAGCAATGCAATGTATGTTGCAATGTCTCGTATGTTTTCAACTTAGGCAACAGTTGGGTATATTTCGACACTGACCGGATGTTTGATAATATTAAGAATTTGTTGTTGAGTTTTTAGGTGATAATGGTTTTGTGCTTACATGTTTAAAGTTTTTGTATTTTTTTTAAGATTTTATTTATTTATTTGACAGAGAGAGAGAGATCACAAGTAGGCAGAGAGGCAGGCAAAGAGAGAGGGGAAGCAGGCTCCCCGCTGAGCAGAGTGCCGTATGCGGGGCTCGATCCCAGGACCCTGAGACCATGACCTGAGCCGAAAGTAGAGGCTCAACCCATTGAGCCACCCAGGTGCCCCTAAAGTTCTTGTCTTTTAGAGAGGCATAAGGAAATGTTTACAGATGAAATGATATGATATCTAATACTTGCGTCCAAATAACCCAAGAGAGGAGAGGGGTAGAAGGGTTTATTCATGGGTTTATTCATGGGTTGTTAACTGTTGCAGCTGGGTGATGGGTATCTGGAGGTTTATTATATTCTTTTTTTCCTACTGTTGAATATACTTAAAATTTTCTATAATAAAATTTTATAACAAAATAAAATTTTCTATAATAAAAAGAAAATTTAAAAAAATTTATTTGAGAGAGAGAGTGTATACAAGTCGGGGAGGGGCAGAGGGACAAGCAGACTCTCCTGCTGAGCAGGGAGCTTGACACGGGGCTCAATCCCAGGACTCCAGGATCATGACCTGAGCTGAAAGCAGAACTCAACTGACTGAGCCACCCAGGCGCCCCTAAAATAAAAAGTTTTAAGGGGAAAAAAAAAAAGTAGCATTGATTTATTTTTATTCTTTCTGCATTTCTTCTGTCAAAACTACCTCCAAAGCTAAAGGTACTCGTCTGAACCTGAGAAAGATAAAGGAGTAAGAGACTTTGTACCAAAAGAAAAAAAAAAGAAAGAAGAAAGAAAGACATCGTTAATACTACAAACTATTTTCTTAATTGCGGTTGAGTTCACCCAAGATAAAATGAACCTTTTAAAAATCTATGGTTCAAAAAAAAAAAAAAATCTACGGTTCAAGGGCTCCTGGATGGCTCATTGGTTGAGCCTGTGACTCTTGGTTTCAGCTCAGGTTGCAGTCTCCGGGTGGTGAGACCAAACCCTGCATCTGCTCAGAACCCAGCAGGAAGTCTGCTTGAGATTCTCTCTCTTCCTCTGCCCCTCCTGCCGCTGGCACACTCACTCACTCACTCACTCAATCAATGGCACACTCTATAAGTAAATAAATAAATAAAATCTTAAATATGTATATCATAAGAAATACAGTTCTGCAGCATTTCGTATACTCACAATGTTGTGCAACCACCATCTCTATCAATTTCCAAAACATTTTCATCCCCAGCAAAGGACACCCCATCCCCATTAGGCAGTCCCTCATTTCCTTCTTTACCCCAGCCACTGGCAACAGCCCGTCTGCTTTCTGTCTCCGTGGATTTACCTATTCTGGATATTTCATGGAAATGGAATCATATTTGACCTTTTTATTTGAAACTGTGTCCAGCCACACGTTTGATGAGCTCTATTACGGACAAGGCACTAAGTCAAGTACTAGAGATAAGAGGGTGGTGAAGACAGACAAGATCTCTGCCTTTGTGGGGCTTACAAGACAGCCATTACTCAAATAAATACAGTGAACTCTCTCCCTTAAAATCTGTAAATGCGGCTGGATTGAAGAGCAGAATCTACAGGGCTGGTCAAATGAGGGGGACTGCTCTGCTTTGGGGGATGAAGGGATGCTTCTCAGGCAGTTAAACGGAGCTCTAAGGAATGACTGGGAATAAGCCAGGGGGAAGGAGAGACAAACCTTCTAGGCCAGACTGGAGGAGCAAGCCTCGGAAAGTCTAAACAGAGGAGTCACGAAACTCGATGTGTTTGTTTTTGTGGGGTTTTTGATTGACTCAAGTCCATGGCGTGATTCAGGTTCACTCTTCTCATTGTCTAGTTCATTGAGTTTTGACAAAGGCACAACGACACGAGTTCAGTGTTATGGTATCATACAGAACAGTTTCATTGCCCTAAGAATACCCTGTGCTTGATCTATCCATCCCTGTCCTGCCCCTCCCAGCTGCTCTCTTCACTGTCCCTATAGTCTCGCCTTTTCCCGAATGTCATGTAACTAGAATCAGGTAGTATGTAATCTCTTCAGACTGTATTCTTTCGCTTAGCAATGCACACTTAAGGTTCTCCCACGTTTTTTTATGGTTTGGTATCTTATTCTTTTGTAGGGGGGGGTAAAATATACATCACATAAAGTTTACCATTTTAACCATTTCTAAAGTGTACCATTCAGTGAAATTAAGTACATTCACACTGTTGTGCAACCATTGCCACCATCTATTTCTCTTTTTTTTTTTTTTAAAGATTTTATTTATTTATTTGACAGAGATCACAAGTAAGCAGAGAGGCAGGCAGAGAGAGAGGAAGGGAAGCAGGCTCCCTGCTGAGCAGAGAGCCCGATGCGGGACTCGATCCCAGGACCCCGAGATCATGACCCGAGCCGAAGGCAGCGGCTTAACCCACTGAGCCACCCAGGCGCCCTATTTCTCTTTTTCTTAAAAGATTTTATTTGATTATTTGAGAGAGAGAGAGTGTGTGTGTGTGAGCGAGAGAGAGCAGGTGCTGGGGGGAGGGGCAGAGGCAGAGGGAGAAGCCAACTCCCCGCTGAGCAGGGAGCCCAACAAGTGGGGCTGGATCCCAGGACCCCGTGATCATGACCTGAGCCAAACGCTGGGCCACCCAGGTGTCCCCACTACCATCTATTTCCAGAACTTTACTCATTCTTTTTTTTTTTTTTTTAAAGTAGGTTCCAAGGCGGCGTTAGAACTCATGACCTGAATCATGACATCAAGACCAGAGCTAAGATCAGGAGTCAGACATTTAACCAACAGAGCCCCCAGGTGCCCCATAACTCACTCCTTTTTTATTACTGAGTACTATTTTATTATACGCCTGGGCCACAGTTTGTTTATCCATTCACTTATTGAGAGATGAATTGTTTTTATATATTTTTTAAATATTTTATTTATTTATATGCCAGAGAGAGAGAACGAGCGCATGAGCAGTGGGGAGCAGCAGGCAGAGGGAAAAGCAGGCTCCCTGCTGAGCTAGGAGCCCGATGCAGGACTCCATCCCAGGACCCCTCCAGGATCATGACCCGAGCCAAGGCAGATGCTTAACCAACTGAGCCACCCAGGCAACCTAAGAGATGATTTACTTTTAAATAAGACCACTGGCGGGCACCTGGATGGCTTAGTCAGTTAAGCGTCTGCCTGTGGCCTGGGTCGAGATCCCAGGATCCTAGAATCAAGTCCGGAGGAGAGCTCCATGCTCAGCTGGAAGCCTGCTTCTCCCTCTCCCTCTGCTGCTCCCCCCTGCTCATGCTCGTTCTCTCCCTCTCTCTCACTCTCAAATAAATAAATAAAATCTAAAAAAAAAAAAGATAATTAGAAAAATCACAAAATGTTTAAAATAAATAAGACCACTGGTTGCCATGTGGAGGGCTAAGAATGGGGGCAGGGAAGCTGGGGAAATGGTTAATGTTGTTGTCAGGGAAAAGGAGGAGTTAGGGACGAGGTCCTGCTTTCCAGCTTGGGTGACTAGGTAGGAAGGGAGTGGAGTGTAGCTCACTGAGATAGGGAAATAAAAAAGGAAGGACGGGTTTGGGAGAAGACCGCAAGCTCAGCTTCGTAGCTGCTGTTTTGAGTTCCAAGTGTCTGCTAGATGTCCAAGTAGAAATGGGAAGTGGCCCATTGAACATATGGGTCTAGAGCCCAGACCTCTTTCCTCGTCCTTACCAAACAATCCAGCCAACTGGCCTTAATTCTATTCCTGAAGAGGCCAAGTTTCCTCCAGCTTCACAACCATGGTGTTGCTGTCCCCGCTACCTGGGACACTTCCTCTGAGATGCTTTACACTTAACTCCTTCTTAACATCCCTATCTCAGGTCAAGGATCACCTGATCAGAGAATCCTGCCTTAGGAGCAGAGCTCAAGTCAGAGTAAGGAGTGGACTAGGGATCTACATTGTTGTAGGTTTTGTTGCAACAATGCTCCACCAAAAACAACTACCAGAGACTCCATGCTTTCTTTTTTTTTTTTTTTTAAGATTTTATGTATTTATTTGACAGAGAGAGATCACAAGTAGGCAGAGAGGCAGGCAGAGAGAGAGGGGGAAGCAGGCTCCCAGCTGAGCAGAGAGCCCAATATTGGGCTTGATCCCAAGACCCTGAGATCATGACCTGAGCCGAAGGCAGAGGCTTAACCCACTGAGCCACCCAGGAGCCCTGAGACTCAATGCTTTCTGAGAAACATTCATTTCTCACCCAGGTGTCTGTGGGTGGGCCGGGGTTCATCAGGGCTCCCCAAGCTGAGCTGAGCTGGGCTCCAGGCTCCTTCACATGTCTTCTCACTCTGAGTCTGGACTGGAGGAGACCCCACTGCCTGGGGCTCCTGTTTCCCAGGGCCAAAGACAGCTGCTCAAAATGAGTGAATGGAAATCCTCCGTGTCTCGGGGCTGGCCTCTTCCACGCATACTCCGTTAGCTAAAATAAGTCATGTGGCCAAGCGCAATATCAACAGAGTGGGGAAGTATATTCTTCCCACACTGAAGAGGGCTGGAGGAAGTAAATATTTGCTGAATAATAACACAATCTACGTAGGACCCAACTCTTTATCTCCCTAGATGGCCATGTCTACTGAGTAATCCCCTCACACTCCTAGAAAACAAGAATGTGTATATATGAATGAACGACTGAATGGATGAATGAATGAATGAATGAATGAGGAACTGTACCTTCCAAGGCAGAAGATTCTCCTCACTCAGTGAGGAACCTGAGGCTAGAGAAGGGAAGTGATTTGCCCAAGGTCACAGAAACCACCTGTGGTAAGCCCAGCCTGGCTGGCTCCTTAGGCTCAGTTCCCCATACAGAGGGAGGTGCTATTCTTGGGGTGGGGTGGGGTCAGCCATATTACCCGTTCTGTCCTCTCGCTGAGTCTTGCTTGACCCGGCACATAATGAGGGGACAAATACACCAGAGGGCCTTGCTGATTCAATCTCAATTCTCTCTCTGAAGCCAAGGAGGACCTTGATTCGTCATTTCCGGGTCCCAGAGCCCCGAATGGTAAATGCGTGCTGAGAGAATGAGTCATTGGTACAATGGTGGCATTAATTGCTGATTAAGTGTTCCGTGAAATTCTGTGTCCCGCCCCAACTGTGGCTGCCCCTAAGGTACAGACAGTCATCTCCATTCTGCGGGGCCCTGTAGTGTCTAACACGGAGTGGGCCCCCCAGCGGAGCTCAAAAACTAGGTGTGGCCATAGGAAAAGTCTGGAAGGCACCTCTTTTGAAGCAGGATTTCTTAGGACTTTTAGCTCTTCTGCCTTATATCTTCATGTAACATTTGGACAGGTCACAGTGAGAATAAGTTTCTTCTGTAATCAGAGAGAGGGGAAGAAAAGAGTGGAAATATTTTAAGTCCACACTGGCGTGCAAAAAGCCATCACTTGCTGGTTGTTTGGGAAACTCCTGAAAACCATCTTCCTTCAGAATCCTAATCCCACACCCTGTCAGAAGCCTGTTTTCAGAAACACTGAGTCAATTCCCGATCCCTCCTCCTGTTGGCAAGCCCGTGGGTGCCTACCGCACGTGGAGGGCTGAGTGAGCTCCCAGGGTCACTGGTGACAGCCTGGGGAACAGGTGACAGCCAGAGTCAGCAAGCTCTGTGGCCATGCCTACCGTAGCTGCCACAGACAGAGCTGGCCCAGGGACCAGACACTGTGCTAAGTGTTCCACATGGATTAGCACGTTTAATCCGAGCAACAAGTCAATGTGGTAGGAGCTATTATTAACCTGTTTTACAGCTGTGGAAAGTAAAGTGCAGAGAGGCAAAGGAACTCGCCCAAGGTCATATAACAAGCAGATGGTGGAACTGACATTTGATTCCAGAGCCTGTGCTCCAAACCACTACCCCACATGGCCTCTCACTAGGAACCTGCCCAAATTCCTCAGGCAGGAGGTGGCAGTCAGAATCCAAACCAATCAGGGTTCAGTCAGCCCCCAAAACATATGCTCTCTTTTTTTATTGTTTGAAGTTTATTTATTTAATTTTAAATTTTAAAGTTTATTTATTGTGTAATCTCTACAGCCAATGTAGGGCTCCAACTCATGACCCCAAGATTAAGAAACCATCCTCCTCTGACTGAGCCAGCCAGGTGCCCCAAAAGATACGCTCTTAATTACAAGGATGGCCTTTCTTCCTTCCACCTTTCAGCATTTCTGGATCTAACGCCAACACACTGGTAACTTGGGTCACCTCCCTGAGCCTCAGTTTCCATGCCTGGAAATGGGACGAACATTGCTTACCCTGGGGAGATGGAGAGGCTTGTGCAAGAGGATAGTTCCTCTTGTGGAACGTGGTAGGCACTCAGCTAAGATAAACCTGTGTCCTTCCTGCTTTCCAGGAGTTCTGTGCAGTTGGCCAAGTGAACATGGGAATAAGCCCGTTCCGTGAGCCCCATGACCAATGGGTGCATAGGTGCTGTGGGGCCAGAGGCTGGGCACTGGATGAAAAGTCAAGGGTTACTGTATGTCCAGAAAACTCAGCTGAGGAAAAACTGGAATAAACAAGCCCCATAAGGAGGGGGGTTTTTTCGTCATCCTTCCTGTTTTCCCAGCCTGGCCCAGTCCCAAAGCCTCTTCTTAATCTTGTCAGGATTTTGGCCCTCTGCCCCAGGAAGGAGCTGCCAGGAGGCCCACAGCGAGCCAAGTCTTCAAGGAAGTGATATCTTCTGTGGGTCAAGAGAAGGAAAGAGGCTTTCTGGGAGCAAGAAGGCAGGGACAGAACCAGGGGAGGGTTCAGCTGACAGGCCTCTCCTTGAACACATGAAGAGACTGAGGCTTAGCACACAGCAAGATTTATTGGTTTGCTGGGCGGGGAGGGCCGGGGCCAGGAGGCAGCGCAGTCTTCATTTCACACTACTGACTGCTCACTCCCTTTCAACTCTAGGGCCACCCAGGGAGGGAGAGACACATTCACTCCCCCTGCCCACAGCTTTTTCCAGCAACATCTCTCCATTGCTGCGTGGGAAACTTCATAAACACAGGTGTGAGCCTAAATGGGAGGGGTGAAGATCTTGGTGGGCTTGATCTCGTAGGAAATGGGCACAATAGACTCTGTGAAACAAAGAATCAGCCCTCTCTGACCACTTCCTGCGAGTCAGGAATGTGCAATGCCCGGCATATTCAACAGGCTACACCCTCTCTGGGAAGTGCATCCCTTCCCCACTTTGCAGACGAGAAACCTGAGGCTCACAGGGGAGATGTTCCCTGTCAACCCTCCTTCACTATGGAATTCTCCTCTGAGCTCAGACCTGTATATCCATCCACTTTGCCTTGGACATCCCAAACTTCCCAAACTCAACTGACTCACAGACTTCTGTGTTCCCATCCCAGCCTCACAACTCAGAAACTAGGGTATCAACCTTGACTCCACTCTCTCCCCCAGTCCCAACAGGTAGCAGCCTGGACCAGTGGTCCCCACTCTGACTCTATCTCCCAGACACTGGGTTTCTGCAATTTCACAGTTTGTGGCATAATCCAGACCCTTTTCATCTCCCTCTTAGATAACTCCAGTAGCTTCAGAATCAGCCATTCTGCCTCCAATCTGTCCCTACACCCATCTATGTCCCCTCCTAACATCAGGGGGATCTTTTTAAAATGCAAATCTTCCTTGTCTCACCCAACTGAAAACCTTTCAGTGGCTTCTCAGTGTCCTCAAAAGAAACCCCTTACTACAGCTTCCCAGGCCCCCCAAATCTTGGCCCTTGCTGCCCTCTCTGGTCTCATGTTGGGTCCCTCCCTAGCCTCTGCCCCCATGCCTCAGGCATCCTGGAATACCCACAGTTCCTCTTTCACGTCAAGCTCTTGGCACATGCTATTTTTGCTGCCTTCCTTGGGCTAACTCCCTCTCATCTTTCAGGTCTCGGCTTAGTCACCACTTCCTGACCACCCCCCCTCCAAGTTTCATGAGCTGCCCCTTCAATGAATTCCCACAGTTCCCCTGTACTTCCTCCATGACGCTACCAGCCCCTCCCCCACATGGGCCCCTGGGTAGGCCCAGGAAACCTTCCTGACCCACAGCACTCTCCAGCAGAAATATAATCCACACTGCATGAATAACGATGCCGTTTCCAATAGTCACATTTTCAAAAGGAAAAAGAAACAGATTGAATTAATTTTAATAATACATTTCAACCTGATATTTCAAAAACAGTCTCATTCCCCCATATACTCAATATAAAGTTGTTGATGTTTTTATTTTCTTTTTTGTACGAGGACATTGAAATCTGGTATATATTGGACACTCCCAGCACATGTCAGTTTGGGCTAGCCACACTTTAAGTGCTCAGTATCCCCACGTGCTGGAGGCTGCCAGGTTGGACAGGGCAGTCTTGGAGGAGGCTTAGAGATCCCTGGCCTGTGTCCTATTCTGGGGGACACTGATCCTCAGAAATAGTCATAGGCATTCTATAGAAAAGGGATTCTAAGTCATGTAAGTCTTGAAGACACTGACAAAGTGAAATGGGGTTTTTATTCACCAGGACCTCCCAGAGTCTTATCTGAGCTAAAGTAAGACGTGATGCTAGAAACAGATCAGAGAGCATGTAGCATTTACCCAACTCATTTGAGCTCAGAGCTCCATTTTCATAAAGTATTTCTGGGGATTAGCATCCACTAGAATGTTCCTTGGTAAATGCTAGTTTAGCCACAGCCCTGACTCAGTAAATCCCAGAATCCCCACAGAAAGAACTCAGGGTGCTGGGAGCCCACCTCCTGTGCCCCTGAGCCTGGCACAGAGAAAGCACCCAAAACCTGATTACTGAATTGATTAATTCTGGGAGGCTACAGAAAGCAGAGCTAGAATCCATGACCAAAAACTGCAGTGTATTTGACCTCAAACAAGAAAGTTTTCCAGGGGTGTGTGTGTGTGTGTGTGTGTGTTTAAACAGTTTGAACTAACTTGTCTGATCTGCCTGGAAAATGTAATAGTTAGTCTTTTGGGATCATGATTTCTCCACCACTAGGAGTGATCAAGGCTGGAGTTCTGGAGGACAGAGTGCTTTCTAGAGTCTCTAATTTCCCTCTTTCAGAACTAAACAGAAAAAAAGAAAAAGAGCAACAGTGGGCATGAGAACTTGAACTGGAGAGGAAGTGATCAGATGTGCATGCAGACATATGCAGGGCCCTTTGTGGAGAACACACTTGGAGGGGCCCCTGAGTGGCTCAGTTATCAAGCATCTGCCTTTGGGTCAGATCATGATCCCCAGAGTCCTGGGATCGAGCCCCACATCAGGCTCAGTGGAGAGTCTGCCTTGGCCTCTGGCCCTCTGCCTATTCACGCTCTGTCTCTCTCTCTCAAGTAAATAAATAAAAATCTTTAAAGAAAAATAAAAAAGAACATACTGAGATTTGGACCCCCTGTAGAGGGTCAGTTTATAGCTAAAGCCCTTTGGAGTCCCTTGGTTCAATTCAGAAGATTCTTTTTTTTTTTTTAAGATTGTTTGATTTTTTTAGGCGGGGAGGGGCAGAGCGAGAGGGAGAATCCCAAGCAAACTCCCCACTAAGTGCGGAGTCCAACGTGGGGGCTCCATCTCACGACGCTGAGATCACGCCCTGAGCTGGAATCAAGAGTTGGGTGCTTAACCAGCCTAGCCACCCAGGCGCTCCTCAATTCGTAACATTCTTGATCCATTTCGTATACAGTCAACATCTGGTCAGTCACTAACTGAATCCATGGGTCCTCAACCGATCAGAATGTATGCCTGGAGAGTGACCAAGAGAATGGCCCATTTCATTCATTCATTTGTTTGTTTATTTTTATAGATTATTTATTTATTTATTTATTTGACAGTGAGAGAGAGAGAGAGAAGGAACAAAAGCAGGGGGAGTGGGAAAGGAGAAGCAGGCTTCCTACTGAGCAGGGAGTCCGACATGGGGCTCCATCCCAGAACCCTGAGATCATGACCTGAGCCAAAGGCAGATGCTTAATGACTGAGCCACCCAAGCGCCCCAGTCCCTTTCTTTTTTTTTTTTTTTAAAGATTTTATTTATTTATTTAACAGAGGGAGAGAGAGATCACAAGTAGGCAGAGAGGCCGGAAGAGAGAAGGGGAAGCAGGCTCCCCGCTGAGCAGAGAGCCTGATGCGGGGCTCGATCCCAGGATCCTGAAACTATGACCTGAGCCAAAGGCAGAGGTTTAACCCACTGAGCCACTCAGGCACCCCTGCCAGTCCCTTTCTTTTTTAAAAGTGCTTTTGTGTGGGGCAGCTGGGTGGCTCAGTCGGTTAAGTGTCCAACTCTTGATTCCGGCTGAGGTCACGATTTCAGGGTCGTGAGCTCGAGCCCCATGTCTGGCCCAGTGTGGAGTCGGCTTGAGATTCTCTCCTTCTTCCTCTGCCCAACCCCCCAACTCGTGCACGCTCTCACTCTCGAATCAATAAATAAAATCCAAGAAATAAATAATACAATTGCTTTTGTGGACAAAACCAGGCAAGACAAATGTGTGCTGTTAGAAGTCATCAGGATAGTGGCTTGATTAGGTGCAGGTTACACAGAGGTTCAGTAGGTGAAATTCATCAAGCTGCATAGTTTTGGATAGTTGTGCTTTTCTGTATGTACACTGGCCTTCGATAAACAGTTTTAGAAATTGCTTTTGTGACGATATACAACTTTATCACACTAAGAACAAAAGTAGGACTATGATTAACACAACTAAAATTATCCGGCTGGTCTGAGATTTGAGCTGAGGAAGAAAATGTTCATCAACAGCCAGGTGTTTCTCGGGTCGGGTCTGAGCAGCACTTTTGCTGGCCCAGCTGGCAGCTGGATGCTAGCCATGCTGGAGAGAGACCCTTAACCATCCAGAGGCAGGCAGCAGATGGATTGCTACCAATCATCTTAGAGCCTCCAGGTGTCCATCGGTAGGATACCTGGCAGGATCTGGAAGCTGGGGCCTTTTTAGGTTCTATGTCCCCATGCCAAACATGGGCCTGCTACAACGTCGTGATCAATCCATGTCCTCTCCCTTCCTCTTACCTGGATTTCAGGTGTGGCAGTCCCAAAATTTCCAAGGCCTTCTGCCAGAGTGGCTATGGTGCCCAATTGAGGGCCAGCAAGGATCACAGAGGCTGGCACAGCTGGGTTGAGAGTGGGAGGGGAAATGAAACCTTTTTCATGGCTCACATGTGCTCAAGCAACTGCAAAGAAAGCCACCTGTGGTCAGTTGAAGCCGTGGATGGGGGAGAGAGAGGGAGCTTCAGAGGGCTAAGGGAGGTGATTAAAAAAGGCACATTTCAGGAGGTTTGAAGATGGGGAGGTTAAAACACACACACACACACACACACAGTAGTTAGCAATAACATGCAAGGCACCATAGGGTCGGGGGTGGAGGCAGGCTTCCCATGGTAGAGATGAGAAGGTCAAAGCAAACAGCAGTTCGTAACAAACAGTCTACACACCACGGGACAGAGAAAAGAAACCATGGACTTAGAGTTCTGTGGGGCTAGCAAACCACGTGACCAGCAGTTCTCTCATCTGTAAAGATGGAAAATAATAGTTCCTTCCTCTTGGGGTTGTTGAGAGGGTGAAATCAGGTGATGCGTAAAAAATGTTCAAATCTTGTAGCTGCTGTTAATAACAATAACGGCATTGGTAATAATATGGTAGGGAGAAGTTTCTGCTTCCGAAAAGAGATTAGTTAGATTGATTTGGAAGCCAATGACAACCAGAAATCTAGAGTGGTGGGGACAAGGACAAGAGAGACCATCTAGAGGAGCTGTTCTCAATTGGGGTGCACTTGAACACCTATACAAAATGCTGCATTTAGGAGTGTATGTATTTTTTTGGAGGGAGAGGGCCCATAGCCCACATCAGGTTCTTAAAGGGGTCTATGACCCCTCCCCCACAGTCGTTTAAGAATTACTGATCAGAGAAGGTGAAACAGGTGGGGGAAGAGGCCCACAGTCCTCCATGGATGAACAACCCATTTCCATGAAGCTAAGCCATGGGTCTGGGCAATGGAGAAAAATCTAGAAAGAAGCAAAGGAGAGACTCAGAGAACCTATTGAACTCACAGTGGGGTGGGAATGGGGTAGGCAGTTGGCTCAGCTATCCACATGGCCTGGAGAAGATTTGCAGAGACTATTGGCTGAAGGCCAGCTAAGTGGATGAAGGGGCAGGTAGCCCAACCCAACAGCTGAAGTTGGGGGAAATAGTGGGTTAGGAGGTGGAATCAAGAGACCCTGACTGTGTATGTGGGAACTGCAGAGGGATTGAGTGGAGAAATACTTTCTATTTGCTTGGTGTGATGGGGAAAAATGATCAGCCCATGTACAGTGTTCTCCATCTGAAATATTTCCGGCTTTATGGTTTAGGATGTACAAGGCAGGCACTCTGCCACGGGAAGGGAACTTAGCTGTTCTGTAGCTCTCTTAGGGACAATCCAGGGTAGAGTCAGGGTAAACAGAGACCTTGCCATCTAACAGTTGGTGGTTTGTGTCCTGATTTCATTCATGCATGCAACAAATATTTCTTGAACATCTACTATGTGCCCAGCGCTCTACTAGGTGCTAGAGATGCGAAAATCATTAAGAGATGGTCCTTGACCTCAAAAGTCTTACATCTGCCTGGGGAAATGGCCCATGACAATGCAGAATGAGAGGTATTGGGGACAAGCATGGGTTGCTATGGGAACAGAGAGGCAGGACACTCATACTTCTCCAAGCTTCTGTCTTCTTATCTGCAAAATGACAATGGTGTTGCTCACTACAAGGAATTTCGTGGCACATTCCAGGCCCCTGTTTGACACATGCCAGGAACTCATTGCAGCCAGGATTAATTAATTGATTCAACAAATATTAATTGGGTACGCTATGTATGTCAGGCACTGCTGTGGATGCTAGAGATTGAGCACTAACCTGAGAAAACAAAAATCCCTGCCTTTGTCAAGATTATATTCTAGAAGGAAGAAAATAAACAAGAAACAAACAAAATATTTGGTAGGTTAAAGGGTGACGAGTGTCTTGGTGGCAAATAAAGTAGAGATTAAAGGTCAGAAGTGATGAGGGGAGGGGGTTGCAATTTTAAACAGTAGTCAGAAAAAGTCTCACTGGAAAGGAGATATTTTATTAAGGATCTGAAAGAGATGTCTGAGGGAAGGATGCAAACAGATCCTCAAATGCAAAGGTACTGAGATGGGAGGGTGAGCTGTAAGTGATAGGTACTGTAAACAGGCCAGTGTGGCTGGAGAGAGGCGGTCAAGGCGAAGGGCACTACCAGATGACATCAAGGGGTCAGGGAAAAGGGCATGGGGGGGTGGATCCTTAGGGGCCAACCTAAGTTTCTCTGGCATCTACCTAGAGTAAGATGGGAGCCACTGGAGAGGTTTGAGCTGTGCAGAGACAGGCTCTCACATTTTAAGAGGATCACTTGTGCTGAGGATGTCCCATGGAAAGACGATATGGAGACAAGGATACCAGTTAGAAGGCTTCTGACCTAAACCGGTGGAGATGGTGAAGGCTTGGCAGAAGGAACGAGGAGAGATGTGGAGCATCTGGATATTTGAAGGCGGTATCCACTCAATTGGCTAACAGATCGGAGATGGGGGTAGGCGGGCAAGAGGAAGTCGAGGATGACTCTGAAGGCTTGGCTTCAACCATTAACTGTGATGGGGGAGACCCAGGGATGGGCAGGTTTGGGAAGAAAGACAGAAGTTTGGTTTGAGGTATGTGTTTACAAAGCCCATTGGAAATCCAAACAGCGGGGCTGTGTATGTTGCTGGATATACAAGTCCAAGGTGGCCAGGGTGGGGTCGGGTTGGGGAGTGGGGTGGGATCCTACGGGGGAGGTCCTGATTACGGATACGAACTTAAGACTTCTCTGTATATAATTGCTATTTAAAGCCCCAGGAATGGGTGAGGAAGTGAATGAAGGGAATGAAGAAATGTGAGGATTGAGCTCAGGGGCCTTCCAACTGCCAGCAAGGGTGGCCTCACCTGCTCTTAATGTGGGGGTTCCAAGGCTAGACTTGGACATTCTGAAAGGTTTTGTGCAAATATTTTCCCAATGTTCTGTCTCCCAGGTCTGAAGACACAATGCTCACCAAAAATGAAAAAGTGTGCAGAGGGAAAAAAAAAATCAATTTGGAAATAGATTGTGTTGCCATTTCTCCCAAAATAGTAGGAGAGTCAGGGTCAGGGATGGTAGAGGCATTTCAAGTTTTCCCCTTTCTGCCATCAAACCTTTGAGGCTAGGCTCCTGCACAAGAGTTTGCCAGGCTTCCCAGCCCCAAGGGCCATCTCATAAGGCTCTCAGAGCACTGTCTTGTGATTGATGCTTTATTTACACATCTTGTCTTCTGGACTGTGGTTCCTACAGTCCATCACAGCACCACCAGGGCCCAGCACCATACAGGCATCAGGAAATGTTAGTAGAACTTGACAGCATCGGTGTGCCTGGGTAGCTCAGTGGGTTGGGGCTTCTGCTTTTGGCTCAGGTCATGATCCCGGGGTCCTGGGATCCAGCCCCGCATCGGGCTCCCTCCTGAGCGGGGAGCTTGCTTACCCCTCTCTCACTCTACCTGCCTCTCTGCCTACTTGATCTCTGTCTGTCAAATAAATAAATAAAATCTTAAAAAAAAAAAAAAAAGAACTTGACAGCATCATCAGAGAATCCGAGGAGGAGCGTCCATCCTGTGAACTGTGGGTCTATTTCTCTAGCTCATCACCAGAGCAGCTATCTGGCAGACCACTTCCTTAGCACCTGCAGTGGAGTCCTGGAAAGATAGAGACAGAGCCTGCACAACTGGACTTTGGGAGGAGACGATCCCCAGGGGCCTGGGTGAGCCATCCTGAGAAACAAGTTTTCTGAGTCAATCCTCAAGTGAGTTCTGGTGGGAAAGTCTCCAGAATATTGGAGGTGAGGTTTGAAGCAGGTCCCTCCAAGAGGACCTGCCTCCTTATCTCACCTGGAAAGGTAAGGAGGACTATCAGTTCAGTTGTGCTAGTATTTTATCAAATGGGTTGGGATGATTCAAAAGACCCTGAACTAGAAATCAACAGACCCTTTTGTTAGATACGAGTGTGTCTTGCCCATCGTAAAACAGACAGACAGACACGCCTGGGTGGCTCATTCAGTTAAGTGTCCAACTCTTGGTTTCAGCTCAGGTCACAATCTCAGGAGCCTGAGATCAGCCCCGTGTCAGGCTCTGGCTCAATGTGAAGTTGTCTTGAGATTCTCTGTTTCGCCGGTCCCCCCCCCCTCACCACGTCCCCCCCACCTCGTGCTCTCTCAAACAAACAAAGAAACAAATAAAAAACAAACAAAACCCCTCTTAACTCCAGGTTATTCTAATTCCTGCATTATGTTCCTCCTTCTGTTTATAGCTAAATCTCTTGAACAACTTGTCTAAACTTACTAAGCTCTACTTCCTCACCGGCTGGCTATTCATTTCCTAACTCAGGCCCATCTCTAAAATAAGGCTTTTTGGGCACCTGGGTGGCTCAGTGGGTTAAGCCGCTGCCTTCGGCTCAGGTCATGATCTCAGGTTCCTGGGATCGAGTCCCGCATCGGGCTCTCTGCTCAGCAGGGAGCCTGCTTCCCTCTCTCTCTCTCTGCCTGCCTCTCTGTCTAGTTGTGATCTCTCTCTGTCAAATAAATAAATAAATAAATCTTTAAAATAAGGCTTTTCTTCCAGGCCCTTCCAGATGATTTCATCTAGTCTGATGACCTCAGGTACCACCCCTATGCTGAACTCCTGAACTCCCTGAACTCCAAACCCATATATCCAAATATATATAGGTATATACATATACATATATATATATATCTCCAAGATATCTACTAGACATCTTGACTTGGCTAACCTCAGAGTTAATGTACAAAGCTGAACTCATCATCTTTCCCCCGCACCAGGTCACCCCCAAGTGTTCCTTGCCTTTGTGAATGACATCTTCATCCCTATCCTTGATCTGCCCTTCTCCCTTTCTCTTACAAGTATAGTCAATTGTTGATACATCAGCCATCTGTCCTGAATATCCCTCAAATGCATACACTTCTCTTTGTCCTCATGGTTTTTCGGATCAGAACCATTCTCACTATCATTTTTGCCTGGATGGCAATGTCAACCTTCTTCCTTGTGGCTTAATAAGTCTCTAATCTTGACTACTTCAAATCTATTTCTTTTTTTTTTTTTAAGATTTTTATTTATTTATTTGACAGAGAGATCACAAGCAGGCAGAGAGGCAGGCAGAGAGAGAGGAGGAAGCAGGCTCCCTGCTGAGCAGAGAGCCCGATGCGGGGCTCGATCCCAGGACTCTGAGATCATGACCTGAGCCGAAGGCAGTGGCTTAACCCACTGAGCCACCCAGGCGCCCCTCAAATCCATTTCTTAATATTGTAGGTAATAGTTCCTAAAATGCATATCGACTATGAATCTCTATTGCCTAAAACTCATCAGTGGTGCCCTATCTCTCTCGGGATAAATTCCAAACTCCTTAACCAACACAAAACACCCTGCATTAGTTAGGCCTTGCTTAACCCTCCAGCGTCATCTCTCACCACCCTGCCCTACTCTGCCCCTCAGCCATCCTGAATTGCTGAAACCTCCCCCAGTGAACCATACTCTGCCCGATGTCCAAGTCTTTGCTCATCTGATGTTCCTCAACCTTCAGTGCTCATCTCCACTTGCCTTCTTTATCCTCCCTAACCTTCACCTGGCCAACTTCTGGTCCCACCTTCAGGCCTCCCTTTAGATGTCATCTCCACTGAGAAGCCTTGCCTGTCTCCTCAATTCTGGGATGACAGCTCCTCTAAAGGGCTCCCACAGCAAACATACTATTTTATCCCCAGTGCATTCGTCACAGTAGATGGCAATTACTTGTCCTCTTGTCTGTCCCACTTCCCAGGCCCTTGAGGGCTGGGACCACATCTATCTAGTTCATGGCTAAATCCCTAGTACTAGGCAGAGTACCTGGCTTGTAGTTGGAGTGTGCGTCTGTGGTGTCTGTGAGAGAGAGAGAGAGAGAAATGCAGTGAAGGGGTAGATGCCAAGAGAATCCTAGGGAGTGAGAAACAAATAATTACAGGTCTTATCCACTCTCAGAGGTTGTAGGATTAATAGGATGTGGAGGACAGGATCAACTCAAGAGGTTCCCAGGCTTTGAGCCTATACAACTGGAAGCAGGTGGAGCTATTTCACCAAGCAGTGACCATAGAAGAGAAAGGTGAGTTCAGGGAAGAGTTGACTGGGGGGGCCATCAAGCAGACATATACAATAGGCAGATGGGTAGATTTTTCTGTAGCTCCAAACAGAAATCAAGATGAGAGACTCCCATTTGAGAGGTTATCTACAGAAGTCAATATGGAATCTGTAAAACTTCCAGGAGGAGGGTAGAGAGAGAAGAGATTGATGGCAGAAGCCTTGGGGGATGTTTGCAAAGTGCTGGGAGATGAGGAAGAGGGCAGAGAATGGCATTTGCAGAGGTAGGAGGAAAACCAAGAGAGTTCGTGGTCATTGGAGCCAAGTGGAATGGGCCCAGAGAATGTGCCAATCCACTGAGTGCTGCAAGGAGGTAGAGGAGAATAAAGGGGATTCTATTTTGAAAGTAGGAAGTCTCTGATTAGAATGGAAGTCAGATCAACAGTATTTAAGGGATGGGAAATAAGACAGAAAGCAAATTTGATTTGGGGGCACGCTTGGGTGGCTCAGTCGGTTAAGCATCCCACTCTTGATTTCAGCTCAGGTCATGATCTCAGGGTCAGTCATGGGATTGAACCTTGCGTTGGGCTCTGTGCTCAGTGGGGAGTCCGCTCAAGACTCTCTTTCTCCGCCTCTCCCTCTGCCCCCCCCCCACGCACTCTTACTCACTCTCTTGCTCATAAACAAATAAATCTTTAAAAAACAAACAAACAAACCATGGGGCACCTGGGTGGTTCAGTTATTAAGCATCTGCCTCCAGCTCAGGTCATGATTCCAGGGTCCTGGGATCAAGCCCCACTCCTGCTCCCTGCTCAGGGAGAAGCCTACTTCTCCCTCTCTCACTCCCTCTGCTTGGGTTCCCTCTCTCGCTGTGTCTCTGTCAAATAAATAAATAAAATCTTAAAAAAAAAAAAAGCAAATAAAAAAAACCTGATTTAGGCTAATTATTAAGCCAGCGCACCACTTTTGTTTCTTTTTTTTTTTTTTAGAGAGTCATGCTCTCTAAAAAAGTCAGGTTGGGGTTTCTCTCACTCCCAGAATTTTCCAGTATCTCCTGGAGCCCTGGTTTCTGCCTCTTTGCCTCTCCACACCTGCGGTCCTCAGGTTGGAGGCAGCTGAACCTGAGCAGGCACAGGACATCCCAACAGGCACACCCTGTGAGAGGGAACGTCGGATAGAGCCACTGACACAACTTCTCCTTGGGCCGTCCCCTTGTGACAGTCTGCATCTTGACAGTCTTTCCCAGTGACCCGCCATGGGAAATGATGCTTCTGAAACACTTGCTATGGGGTCCACGGGCCTCCTGACTAACTTGCTTGTCTCTAGGGCCAGCTCTGCCAGATGGTCCCCACTCTGCTGCCCCTGGTCATTCTCACATCCACTCACCCTGAAATGGCTCCACAGTCACTGGGAGAGGCCTTGCCACCTTCCCAGCCTCCTCCCCATGTGTGTTTTACCTGTACCCTTTGCTTCCTTCTGACCACAGCTACTCTCATGCCTATCACTCTCTACCTCCTCATGGCTTATTCTTGCCGCAACACCTTCCCTTCTCTTCCACAGGCCAATCCCTCCTTGTCTTTCAGGAATGGTGTCCAACTGGAGACCTTTCCTCATATTGTCCCCGTGACAGCAACTGGCGGCTGGCCCGTTCTTCCCTGTTCTTTCCTGTATCTTATGGTAACAGTTGGGGAATATGTCTGTCTCATTATCAGACTAGGAAGTCCTCCAAAATGAGGATTAGGTCTTACTCATATCTATACTCTCAAGGTGTAGCGAGTTCCTATCTACCACCTAGTCCCCACTCCTTCATTCCTCATTCCTCAATATTGGTTGAATGCATAAATGTCCTCATCACAGAATGGATGTCTTCTGGCAGGAAGATAAAAGTAAGTACGTGAAAGTGAGCTCTCCCCCTCGCCCTGAGCCACATGGCCAGGCTCCTACATTCTTGTTGCTGTCCTATCATTCTATGGCTCAAGGGTTGCCACTTTTCCTGTTCTTTTCTTTTTATTCCACAAATGTCAACTTTGCTGTTTAATTACAGTGGCCAGAGGATGTTTCCGGTTGTTACTGGAATCACTAATCTGCGTCTCCTTTCTGGGGTGTCCAAACCTCAAAAGGGCAGCAGGTCCTTAGACAAGGTGCTACAGGCAGGGAGGACTTCCAGAAGCTACTGCTGCCCCAGAACTGGCAGAATTGAGACTGTGCCAGCAACCAGGGTCAAAATGCTGGGAAGGGCATCCAGGTGCCCTAATATCAGGGGCCCAGAGCTAGGGCCAAAGGGTGACAGGCCTTGAAGAGTACCTGGAGTCAGGTGTAGATTAGGACTGAGTATTACCCAGAGCTCCTGGTCTCAAGCAACCCATTGGAGTTTAATTGAGTAAAAAGGGGAATTCACTTAAAGGTACAGGAACAGGAGTGAAATAAGGCCTGGGTACATAGTAGGAACCAAAGCCCTGAACTCCATCAAGCCTTTCTCTTCTCCTCCTCCTCCTTCTCTTCCCCTTTCCCAGTTTTCTCTGGCCCACCAGGGCAGCTCCCCAGTGTACATACTGTAGATCCATCCACAGAACTGAAACCAAACCACTCTCTCCTTCCCAGCTCCAAGGTCTCATGGAAGTTGATCCAAGTGACTCATCTTGAGTCGGCCTGGACCAAACGACTGTAGCCAGAGGGACAGCAGCATATTTGTACATATGTGTACAATGTGCAGAAGGGACAGTTCCCTGAAAAGCAGAGCTTGTTCAGACAACCAACTCGGTGTTCAGCTCTGGAAGCCAAGAGTTGGGCCAAGGTAATAAGAACAATCCTAACAGACTCAGAAGCAAATGAATGCCGGCTGGCTCTTGGGTGACAACCTAGAGCAGGTGACATGAGGTCTGGTCCTTCCAAAGAGTCCCATCTCAAAAGGTAGTGTGGAAACAAGGGCTTCTGAGCACACGTACGTTTTGGAGATGTTGCATGCCATGTCCTTCTCTTTAAGATTCATATATGTATTAGCGCGTTCACAAATCTGAGAAGTCCTATGGGAAAAGAACTGTTTTGCTTTAAATCATAACAATATGAGTGTGTTTGGAGCCCTTCTTTTACTGGAATATCTATAAATCATCCACCTTTCAGAGTGCATACCTTGGAAACAGGCCTACAACATCAGTTGTCATCTGCTAGTTATTTTTATAGGGGCTGGGACAGTCAATGAGTGAGCCACCTTGATTTAAAGAGAGTTTTCCCAAGCCTCATTTATTTGCCTATGACCTTCCTGGATTTTGTCTTATACGTTCCCTCTGTGATATTATTTGATATTTTTATTTAAATCAATCAACCAACTTTTAATTTTCTTTTATTTTTAAAAGATTTTGTTTATTTTTTTATTTGAGAGACAGAGCAAGAGCGAGCGAGAGAGAGTGCGCAAATGGGGTGAGAGGCAGAAGAAGAATCAGACTTTCCACTGAGCAGGGAGCCTGATGTAGGGCTTGATGTGGGGCTTGATCCCCAGGCTCCGGGATCATGACCCAAGCTGAAGGCAGATGCTTAGTCAAATGAACCACCCAGGCACCCCTCAATAAACCAATTTTTAAAAAAGATTTTATTTATTTATTTGCCAGAAAGAGAGAGAGAGAGAGAGAGCATGCAAAGCAGGAGGAGCAGTAGACAGAGGCAGAGGGAGAAGCAGGCTCCTTGCTCAGCAGGGAGCCTGATTCAGGACTCGATCCCAGGACCCTGGGACCACGATCTGAGCTGAAGGCAGATGCTTAACCAACTGAGCCACCCAAGTGTCCCAATTAACCAACTTTTTAAAAGCCTCGTTCTTAACAGTTATATCCTTAAAATCATGGATCTGATGTGGTGGCTAAATATTTTTTATCTCATACACATGGAAATATACATATAACAATTAAAGTAAAAGTATTTGTCTATGCACTATTTGTAATTTTCTCAAGTGCTAGGGGACACTGGCATGAGATGTTAAGGATAAGAGTGGCCACGTGAGCTTGGGTAAGCCAATCAGCCTTTGTGTACTGCCAGCCATGCATGCCGGCAGAGAAATTCAACCTATGATAAGATGCCGGTACACCTCCAGGTTTGGGCATGGGACCACACTTGCTATGCCATTTTGGAGTCTGTGATCTGTTTCTATGCCTACCCAGATCTTCCTTGGAGGGACCTGGAAATTAAATGAAGATTCTCCCTGGGCTTTGGGGACTGGCAGTAAAGCAGTCCTAGGAGGCCCTGTTATTCCCTAAGGCAGTCCTTGAATTCTCTTGGCTTAACTGCAACAAACAGATAGAATCAAAATGCCCCACCTGTCGGCTTAGGATTGATCCTGAGGTGGGAAGTCTACCTAAAGACACCATTAGCAAGGTGAAACTGGTTCTGGCAGATTGCTTGAGAGAAAGAACAAAGCTTTGGAGTCAGGGAAACCTGAGTTTAAATCCAAAATTCAATATCTACTAGCTGTGTGTTCTTGAGAAACTTTTTTTTTTTTTGATAGTCAAATAAAATTCCACCATTTTCATCATTGTCCAGAAAAGGAAACTGGGGCTCAGAGAAGTTAACCAACCAACCATAAGCTAATAAACGGCAGAGCAGAATTCACAATCAGACTGGCTTGACTTCCATGTGTGTGCTCCTGACCACTGCTTTCATTAATGACTGATGGCCTGTCTCTTCTGTAGAATCTGTTGCTGGATGCTGGAGATGAAGCATCAACCAAGAGAAACCTTGGCTCAGTAGGGGAGATAGACATAAAATCACTCATTACCCCCTTGAGTAACTTAATAACAATTGTGATAAGTATTACAAAGAAAAAGACACTCTAGGAGGGGCACTTGATCTGGGTGAGGAAAGACTGAGTCAGAGAATGTGGGGGGGGATCACTTTGAAAAAGTGATATTAAAGTTGAGCTTTGAAGCATTCACAAGAATTAACCCCAAAGTGCTCACCACTAGATGTGATAAGAGATGATTTCAATGGTCCATGGATGGACACTTTTTGTATTTATCTGTGAACAATTTCATAGACATTATTATTTCATAGATATTACTTAGGAGGAAGCTAAGTAGAGAGGGGGATCAATTAAAATATTAAGTATAATAGTGGAAGTGGTTAATAGATTTGGCAAAATTCACAAAGGTCACACTTGAATGAAGCAGGTTATATAGTAGGCCCCTGGTGGCTACTTTAAGAATTCTGAGCTTTATACCAGCGAGATGGGAAGTATTGTGGGAAGGGGATAAGTTAGATCTGCAAGTTGAAAAGTTCACTATGAAAAAAAAAAAAAAGAAAGAAAGAAAAAGAAAAGTTCACTTTGGCTGCTGTTGCCTAGCAGCTTGTGAGAAGGCCACAGCAGAAGCAGGGACCCTTGTTAGGAGTATATATTATGATAATCCAAGCAAGAGATAATGCAGATTTTGACAGATGTGTGGGCAGAAGAGGTAGATGGGTTTAAGAGATGCAATCGGCTGGACTAATGAGAAAGGAAGGAGGAAGATGTCCAGGGTGGAGCTTTTCTAGCTAGGTGGAGGAAGATGGGGAATTCAGTCCTGGAGAAGCTTGTGAGGTATCCACTTGTAGATGTCAGACAGGAGGTTGTAGGTCACTTACCCTGACACAGTGTAATAAAATAGCCCCACAGAGCTACCCTGTAGATTCAGAGCAGAGAACACAGTAGGAGCTCTATAAAGGACGGTTCTTTGTCCTATTCATCTCACTTCTGCCCCATAGCGTGCTAAGGATACAGCCATGGGCCGTGCCAGGTTCTGTTTACCCTGAGGTCCTATTCCATTTGGCCTTCTGTATCATCCCCTTTTTCAGCACAATTCCTGGCTCACAGTAGATGCTCAATGTTTGTGGAATGAACGAATGAAGTCAGCACTCCCGTGACGCAGGACTACATGGACCTGGCTGAAAACTGGAGCTAAACCAGACCTTTGGTTGGTTAAAAAATTAAAATAAATTTTAAGAAGTGGAGAGAAACCATCCAGAATGTTGGAAGGCCTGGACAAAGACTAGCAGGGAGCTCCTGCCTCCAGGTGGCCCAAGGGTCCGTTTAGCGAGCGAAAAGGAGCTGGTGAAAGGTCTGGGGTTCCTGCGGCCAAGGTATTTTCAGCTGCAAAGACACGCAAAAGCGGGACAGTAGCTCAGCCCGGGGCTGCCGCAGTCCCGCCGCGGCCTTTAAAGGCCCACCACGTGGCCGCGGTGCCGGCCAGGGTCCGGGGGCGGTGTCCCGGCTGCGCCTGCGCACTGCCTGGCAGAGGAGTACGAGTTCCGAGAAAAGGCGCCGGGAGAGGAAGGCAAGGTTGCTCTGGGTGGGCGGACGTGGGAGGAGTCGGCTCCTTATGCAAATCACAGCGGCTCGCATGGGCTTGGGGGCGGGGCTTGCGATGCAAAGTCGGTCCCCCTTTGGAAGCGCGAGGTGGGCGGGCCCCGCAACCCTCGGCCTCTTTTCCGCGAGTCCCTGACGTCGCCGACGTCTCGTTTAAAAGCGGCCGCGCAGGCGCAGTGAGCCGAAATGCGAACTTAGGCTGTTACACAACTGCTGGGGTCCGCTCTCGCCGCCCGCCCGGCAGTCAGTCAGCGTCGCCGCCGCTGTCGCCGTCTCAGCGGTTCCGGGAGTCTCAGGCCCGCAGCCGCCGCCGCTTACCCGCGCCTTCGGAAGCTTCCGGGAGCCTCTGGGAGCCCCCGTCCGCCCGCACAGGCCGGTCCCGACCGTCTGCGCCTCCTCGGGGCCCCTCGCCGCCTGCCGCGCTCGCAGCTCCGGCCGACATGAGTGGGGACCATCTCCACAACGATTCCCAGGTACGGCTCGGCCGAGTCCTCCCGGCGCCCCAGCCCCGCCCCGGCCCTCCGCGACCCCCGGCGCAGGCCCCAGCCCCGGCCCGGCCGCTTTGACAGGCCGGAGCCCCCAGCCAGAGGCGGCCGGCCAGCGCAGCTGAGCGCCCTAGGCCTCGGGCGAAAGCCGCGAAGTTACACACTGGGTGGATGCTTGCCCCTTACGGCCGTTCCCGGGGCTCCCTTATCCCCGGGGCTCAGGGTGGGCTAGGCCCCCGGCCCCGCGCGCTCGCCTCCCGCGGGGTGAAAGGAGCCTGTTTGTTCATAGTCCCTCGTTTTCTCTCTCCAGATTGAAGCGGATTTCCGATTGAATGGTGAGTGTGCCCCCCGCCCCGACCCCGGGTCCCCCAGCTGCCGGCCGCCTACCCCGCGCCCGGCCGGAGCCGGGCAGAGGACAGACATGGCGTCCCAGAGACTAAGTCCCGGCTCCTCGCTCACCGGCCCCATTGTTCCCATCGGGCCGCCTCTGGATCCCCTTTCCGGGCACCCCAGCCCCCCCAGATCGCGGCCATCCCAAGAGGGGGCAACGGAGACCCGGCGTCACCCGCCGCCGGGCTTCGGGCAGCCTTTCCCGGCCCGGATTCCTCCCGGGAAAGTCGCCTTGTCGACAGTCGGGACTTAGTCTCTGCGCCATTTTCTTTTTCTCTCTCCTCTCCTTTCTGTGCCTGTGTCTCTTTCTCTCCCTCCCTCGGCTCCTTCCTTGAGCTGCCCAGAAAGAGCTTTCTGCAGAGCAAAGCCGTATAAATCACAGACCTCACCAGAGAGGGAAGGGTGGGAGACGGGATTGTTACTATTTTTTCCAAGGAGAACTTTATTTGGGGGGTTATACCCTTTCTGCTTCTTGTTTGTTTCCTTTTCTGTTTTCCAGAATGAAAGATACCCTTCGGCAACTGTTGATTTGTGGGGGGGTGGGGGGGTGGGGAGTGGGGGTGTAAGCTGTTTATGAGGGGAATTACGGCTCTAAAACTAAAGCCACCCTTTGTGGAGTTTATCATATTTTGAGGTTGTTTTTCCCAACTTGTGTTCTTTGCAAAGGTGGTGGTAGTCCCTCCCTTCAGAAAGTTTGCGAGTTCTCTGTGGGCCTCCAATGTAAGTGTTTGACTCGGGCATATGGATTTAAAAAAAAAAAAAAAAATTTAAAGTATTCCTGACTAGAACTTTTCATGGGGGCTGAGGTTCCTAATGCACTGTTTTGTTTTTGTTTTTGTTTTTTAAACCGCAGCTTAGTGTACTTGTCAGGAGGAAAGGTTGTTGAGCCTCTCATCTGGACCTGGTGTATTGGCCTTTTCTTTTGGGCTGTGGGGAAGAAAAAAAAAGATTTTATTTATTGAAACAGTAGCCAGCACCCACCCCTGTTTCCTGTTCTTTTTTAGAAGCGGCTGTTTTTCAGGAATCAAGAGCTAGCTTGCTTTTCCCAGATCTCTACATTTTTGACCCCTTTTCAGCCAAATTAAGGCATTCTTTGAGTATTTCCACTTCAGTTATTCAGTGAAGATTCCCCCAATAAAAAGCCCACCCTGTGGGCTTTTCAGCAGTCTTTTTGAAGGAGAAGGTATCCTCTGTAGTGTGCTGGGAATTCCCACTGATTCTGATGGTACATAATCCTGCTCAATTGAATTCGGTTCCGGGAACCTCTCCAATGGGAGAAGCTGATGAGTAGGTTTTCTGATGTTGTAATCAGCAGTCCATCGTGTTAGCCTGCTCTACTGAGAGCAGCCCTGTGTTCCGATTTGTAGTGGGGCATCTAACAAGAGATGTGACTCTGCTAGGAAGGATTGTGGTTAAAGTGTAACATTTCTTGAGCACCTAATATGTGCCAAACTGTGATAGTGCTAGAGCTGAACCTTTGGTCACAATGCTTCTCACCCTCAATCTAGTCTATTGGGAGAGACATAAATTAGTTAATTATAAGGTAGGTGCTGAGGTGTATGTACACCCAAAATGCTTTGAGAAACTAGGGGACTTAATTTTGTCTGCGGGTGGGGAAATTTCTCAGAGGAGGTGACTTCTGAGGTGAGTGTTGTGCAAGACTAGGTGCTAGTGTCAGGAGTTGGAGTATTTCTTAACTATGTTTAGCTAACCTGTCAGGATTTTAAAAGGGTGATGAGTCCCCTGCAGTTGAGAAAACTGCAAAAAGTAATAGATGTTTCTTTGGGACGTGGGAGCAAAGAAAGGATGTGGCAGATGAGGATGTAAAGAGTCCTTTTGACCTTTCTTGGAGAAAGGTAGGCGCTTAACCGAGGAAAAGTGTTCTTTTGACTTTAAGATTCCGCTGAGTCGGTCGTGTATTTAGTAAGGAAAAAAAGTTTAGTCCTTTCTCTTCAGAAAGTTAATCTCCATGGTTCTCACTTAAGTTATACAAAGGAATTATTGAATATGTGGTGATTGTAGGTTGGGTAGATTATTGATCTTTGATGCCATTTTTATAGAAACTGAAGTAAGCTGAGTATATTGACTTTTAGAATGTGATCATTTGTAATTGCAGTAATTGTTAATATTTATTGAATACTTAGTGTCTGCCTGGCGCAATCTCCCAGTCTTTCCATGGGTCGTCTAATTTGATTTAATCCTCGAAGGACCCTATGAGTTAAGTACTATTAACTCTATTTTATAGATGAGGAAACTGAGGTTTAGGTATGTTTATTAGCTTGCTCACAGGCAGGTGAGTCTGGCATTCCAAAGCTCCCAAGCTTAGCCAGTATGCTATATATATATATATATATATATATATATATATACACACATACATACATATACATACATATGATTGCAGTATGAGAAAATTAAAAGCTGCACATCTCTACTTTCTTACAAAGGTGATAAATATGAGAGGGAAGGATTTGTTTGTTATTTGCTTACTTTTTAACTTAAGCTACTCCTTCAAGAGAAAAAGCACTTTTAACTGTCTCGCCACCATCCTAAGTGTCTGGAGTAATGATCTTTGCAAATATTGTCTAGAAGAAAGATGTAGTGTTAGTAACTATGTGCTTGCTCTATTAACTAATACCCTGGTAACCAGTGATTAATATATGTAACTATGAAAGACAGTTTTTAAAAAATAAAAATCAGTGTTTAATGATACTCAGACATGTCATTATTGATCTTTGTATTAAGAAGAGTTTGCTTAAGCATGATCGTAAGTGGACTTAACCCAACTTACAGATTAACTGTGCAAGTTCATATATACAAACATCCCTCATTCTGCCTGCCCTCATCCCTTAAGATCTAAAAGACTTTTTGCGCTTTGGAGCTCATTCTTTACAGCAATTAAAACTGTTGCTCTTCGTTTGGAATTTAGAACGTTCTGACCCCATACTCAACTGCTAGGAAAAATCTGTAACTTGTGAAGTGCCTTTGTATTTAAAGTATTGATGGTGAGCTCAGAGTTTCAGGAGCAGAAACTGTACATAATCTTTTACCTACCTCTTTCCTTTCTAAATGTTGGTAGCACTAACCATAGTGGGGCTGAGTCATTACTACAGTACTGTGCGGACTGCCGAGCTATCTGTGGAGTTGATAATGGTAACGTCATGTTGGGGTTTAGTGATCCTTCTGCTGTTTCAAGGACTTAAGAGTTTTTGCCTCTCTACTGTGGATTTGTGGGGTTCCTCCCTCCCAGGGATGAGCAAAGTATCAGGCTTAATTAAATTAGTGACTAGTTAGTCTAAGTAATGTTATATGGGATCATAGTTTGACATCCTGTTGTTTTGATTCTGGTTAGCTTAATGGATTCAGATTGTATGGAGGAATTAAATATAAATTGTTTCTGATGGTAACAAATAGTTGTATTTCTGTGCGTTAGTTGCAGATTGAGGTGGGAAGATTGATGATGTGGCTATCTGGCAATTCCCATCACATTTTTAAAACTGCAAACTGATGGTACCTTCAAATGAAATCTGGCACATCTTCCTACCCAATCCAGAAACACTTAAAACATTGGGCTCTGGTGTTTTCTTTCCTTCTACAACCAAACTCCTTGGGGCACCTTTTCAGAACTAGTGACTGCTGTGGACTCTTTATACTACACTTAGACATGAAATAAAATTGCTTGTCAACATGTGCTTTTTAGATTACTAGCATATCAGAGCTCTCAAACAAATTTTAGATTCTGATGTTTCTGGTAAAACTAGAATATCCAGGAGTTATTAAAGAAACAGAAATACCTCATAGTTTGAAAGGTGAAAACTAGGTGATATTGATGTCTCCAGCTCATACTTTTCTTTGGTAAGTAGATAAAATGGAAAGTAGAAATCCAGAGTCAGTCCCCAAATCTCATTTTAATCAATAGCAGAAAAAAAAAAAAAAAAAGAATTGTCTGGCTTTTTTCTTTAACAATCATCAGCATAAAAATGAGGAATTGTGAGAGTTTGAAAGAGTGATTCATTAATTTGTTCTGGGTCTTAGTAAATTGGTATCCATTCATACAGTATACAAGAGCCAGGGATTCTTAACATGTCTTAAATCTTATATTCCAAAATTAGACCATTGGGATTTTTTTATTGTTTCTTTTCAGCATGGGGGACGGATGCAAAAACTGTCAGCCTTTTAAATCTAAATGTTTGAGAAAGGTTTGTGTGTATATTAATTATTAACAGTTATTCTCTACTGGTAAGGGTATGGGAAGCGATTCTTTTGTACTTTATGGATAGGTTTCATTTTAGGAGCCTTTGGATTATAATGAAATTGTGTGTGTTATTTCATATTAGTTGGGTTTGAATGCATATATATGTTATGGGTCTTTAACAAAATTTTACTGTACTTGCAGTGCAAAATAAAACTAATTTTCCTGAAACCCAAAGTTCTTACCACAGAAGTATGTTTTTGTGAGGGGTTTCATACTTACCATGTGAAACTATGTTGAACTCCAGTAAAGTTCTGGCTTTATTTGGAAAAATGGATTAAAATGTAATTGTTTAGTTTTGAATGAGGCTATGGAAATGCTTTAAATGAATATTTGATGTGGGACCCTGAGATTAAAAAAAAAAAAAAAAGGCCCTTTTGAAAGAATGTTAAAATATAGTCAGTTCATTGCATTTGTATGGGGGAGAGTCAGTTGAGTGACTTTTCTGTGTCCTGTGGTTTAGATAATCTCCTTAATTATTTTGAACATTAACTTTGCATAATAAGGGCATTTGAGCAAACTGTTGAGAATATGGCTTCTTAAGGTAAAAAGGTTGGGATGGGAGAAGTTCCTAACTGGCCTTTAAGAAGTGAATGAGGTATTGTGTTTAAAAGGAAGTTTTCAGATTGTGTTTGAACTTTGAGTAGTAAGGGTTAGAACAAGTCTTTTCTCTGTATTTCCATGCCTTTTAAATGAATTTTGAGATACAGCCTTCCTTTCTGTGGCTCCAGGCCAGTTACTGATGTAGGAAATCTAACGAGGCAAGGAATAATTAGCATTTCACCAGCCCCTGCCCTTCCCCCGCCCCCCCCAACCTGCCTATCTTCGTGTGTGTTGTATGCTCTGAGTTGATAGCACCAATGCCTGGATACTGTAGAGGGGGATAAAGATTGCGGGGAGGGAGGGTGGGTATCTTGGTAGCCTAGGCTTTATTATTAAGTGTGAAAAAGCTTGTAAAATATGTTAGATATTAATGGTATTTTTGGTAGGGCTATAGGAAGTGATAGTTTGCTGAAATTGTTGCAAATGGATATTGTTTAACGTGATTTTTATTCTGTATGTTCAAGAAAGAGTTAAGTATTTTTCATACTGGGAGAGAAGTGCTTTTACTGATTATCTCAAGTATATCTTTATAGTTTGTAATACCATCAAGCTAGAACCCTATTTATCTACCTTTATCTGTCATTTATTTAGTCTCTAAATTTTAGTAGAGAAAGAAACTAAGGGAGAAAGACAACTTAAGTTTTAAATTTCTTTTTTGGATGGTATTCATTTTCAATTTGTTGGCTTAAATTTTTATATCTATTCAGTTATCTCCCTGCTGTCTTTACCTTTGTGTACTGTTATTGAGAATTTTCCTGAAATTTATAGTAGATATTTTTATTTACATCTCCCTCATGCCCTCTCCTTTAGATTTAGGGTAAAGATGTATCTCTACCAGGCTGTCAATTCCCCCCTGAGTCTTTGAAGTTAACTTTGTTTCTGTAGACTTAAGGACCCAGAGAACTCCCATTCATTAGCATTCCTGAGATACACCTAGATAGGCTCCAACAAAAGGTGTTAAGGCAGTCAGCATTACGGGGGTCTTTAATTCTCTTGGTCTTTCTTGTTGAGAACAAGTTTCATAGGTCCCTGGGTATTCTGACATTTTCCTATGTTTTAAGAACAAAAATCTGCCAACTCTTGGGCTCAGTATTCTTTGTATTTTTTCTTAGCACAGTCTAGCAAAGATAGATGCCTGGGATCTTTTCTTGGAGGAGATATCCTTGGCTCTTTGGAGTTTATCCACCCCTCCACCCCAGATGTTTTAAGTGAAGGTTAGTCCTACCATAGAGTACACTAGAAATGTACTCTTTTGCCACTTCCTAAAAGTCCATATTTTAATCTTGTTGCTGTATATGAATGCCCAGATTGATAAAGGTTTATAAGCAGAATACTGGTAGGGCAGAAGACATAAACCTAGCAGGTTTCAGGATCAGTAAATTTAGGGGATCTCATTGGCTTAAGACCTCTTATTTTATCCAGCTCCTATAAGGTAGCCTCTTCATTTGTACTCTGTTACCTGATCTCTTGCTACAGAGAAGAAGGGAAAGTGGGAGGAAAGGAACAAATTTTGAGAGCTTAGTAGACATCACATTTTTGTATTCATTAAATCTAAATTTAATGGGAATAGTACAGATTGCATAGGTTTATGGGCGAACCTGAGACCAAGAAAGGAAAACTTTCCCATTTATACCTTCTCAGCTCCCCTTTTTGGTAGCATCCTGCCTGGTCTAGATTCCAGAAATCCCAGACTATAATTGGTAAGCTTCTAGTGAGAGATGTCACAGCCTGCCCTTAATTATGTGCTGGTAGAGATAGTTAAGACCCCTGGCATCTGGGGAGCTAGGTCTTAAAAGAGATGCTTTGGAGTTAAGGCTGGAACCAGATTGATATTAAAGGGTAAAAGTGATGAAGAGGGAGGCTGTGGGAAGATAATGATCTTGAGCAGCTGTGGTAAGTAGAAAATTGGAGTAGAAAAATCTAAATAAGTCCCTATTCTTAGTATGAAACGTAACCCTGGCTGCTAAATCTTGTCTTGTCATGTATAGATGGGGATGATATTTCTATGCTTCACAAACTATTGAAATTTAATTAAGTATATAGAGAGCCTCTTTTTTTTTTTTTTTCTTTAAAGATTGTATTTATTTGACATCACAAGTAGGCAGAGAGGCAGGCAGAGAGAGAGGAGGAAGCAGGCTCCCCAACGAGCAGAGAGCCTGATGCAGGCTCCATCCCAGGACCCTGTGACCATGGCCTGAGCCAAAGGCAGAGGCTTAACCCATTGAGCCACCCAGGTGCCCCTATAGAGAGCCTCTTTGCCCACATTTTAAAATTTAAACTTCGGTCAGACAGCTTCTATTCTGAAATGGATCTTTATTTTGAATGTTAGGATTCAGGTATGATGTTGGTGGCTCCTTCCTTCACTAGTATTCCCTGATAACGTTTTAAATCTTCTGACAGTTACGTAGTGAACAGTAGCATATAACTAGGGTTGGTTGAGTCTTTACCTCCATAAACTTCACAACCATACACTGATCTCTTCTGATTATTAAACAACCACTATAAAAGGAAAGGTGGTGTTATCTGTATCTAGGTTTAGGCTAAGGAGGAGCCAAACGTGTACCTGGTTCCTACTTTTCTAAGAATAAGAATAAGACAAGATTGTCATTGCTGAAAGAGCTTCTTTTTCAGAGCGTTGGGCTTAGAAATGGAGAAACTATATTGCTGTGGCTAATTTCTCAGCCTTTTAATAGAACTATGGATTTTCTCTTAAAGATACCCAGAACTTATATGTGAATTATATCTCAATTTTTAAAAAGGTACCCAGAACTTTGTCTTTATTAGATACATTTAGTATGGGAAATGCCAAGTTCATTATTTGTAATTTTTTTATTTAAACGACAGAACTCAGTGTCTTGTGTCACCATGTTTTTTTAAAGGCCACTATTTTCTTCTCCTCCTAAATCATGTTTATTTTTTCCCTCCAAAACATTTTTTTTTCTTTTCAAAGATTTTATTTATTTGACAGAGAGAGATCACAAGTAGGCCGAGAGGCAGACAGAGAGAGAGGAGAAAGCAGGTCCCCCGCCGAGCAGAGGGCCTGACTCGGGGCTCTATCCCAGGACCCTGGGACCACGACCTGAGCCGAAGGCAGAGGCCTTAACCCACTGAGCCACCCAGGCACCCCATCCTCCAAAACATTTTTAAACTGTGAAGACTCAAAGCATCTGAGAGTTACCTTAATTTTTCATTTATTTTTATATTGCTTAAAGGGACCAGCTCAACTTCCTGTGAAATAGTAATTCTTGGCAACAAGAATGCCTTAAATAATAAAGCTTAGAAATAAGAACTTAAATGGGAAATTCCATGTTAGTAGTTACGCATGAGTATAGGCATTTGGGAGATTTCATGAAAAAATATGGTAGGCAGAAATTCCAGTAATGGCTCATAAGTCTAGCTAATGGTGAGTGCTACTTAAAAGAAAAATAAGCCAAAATCATTTGTGGGGTGTGTTTACTAATGTCCATTAGATTAAGCGGGTGGATCTTAGTAGATACACCATTGATCAAAAGGATTATCATAGCAGCATCACAACAGGAGCAAACTTCAAACACAGTATTCACTTAAAGGTGGGCTGGTGAAAATAATTTCATAGGAGAGAAATTACAAAATTGGGTCTAATTTTAAAGAGTCTTCAAAGGTAAAGTTTTCAAAAGATAAACATCTCAGGAATAATATGGTTTGTAAAGTATACGGAGAAAAATATCTTGCAGGAAAGTGATTATTTAATACTGCATGGCTATATTGCCCTCATTTTGTGAGAATGTCCAAAATTGAATTTAAAGTCTTCAGAACTTAGGCCTCTTTCTCATCTTTTTTCTCTGATTCAGAACGTGAATGGTCGCATGCGTGTGCGTTTTTGTGTCAGTGTATGTGTGTGTCCCTGTCCGTGTGTGTGTCCCAGCCAAATCAACCATGATAGAGTGGAAGAGACAGATACTGAGTCAAGGGGATTTGAATTGGAGTTCTTGTGCTTCTGCTCAGTAGTGAGAAGTTAATCTCCAAGCCTTAGTTCTTTACCTGTAAACTAGGTCTAATACTTAACTCACAAGATGGAGGATTAAAGAGCATGTGAGGATCACTGTCGGAAAGGTGGAGCTTAGTACAGAATTTTGAGTTCCTTGCCAATCCTTAAAAAAATAAAACAACACCAAAAACCTTTTTCAGAGATTGTTTTTTTAGTTATTTTTAAGGTTTTTTTTTTTTTTTTAATTTATTCATTTGATAGCACATGCAGGGGGAGCAGAGGGAGAGGGAGAAACAGGCTCCCTGCTCAGCAAGGAACCCAACACAGGTCCCTGGGATCATACCTGAGCTGAAGGCAGATGCTTAACTGACTGAGCCATCCAGGTGCCCTGCTTTTTTAGTCTTGTACAAAGGGAACAACTTTAATTTTTGAATTTGTGTATTGTGAGATTTTACCCAAGGGAGAGGGTCACTAGGGAGCTTTGAATATGATAACTGTTACTGCGGATCCAGACAGGGGAGGCTCAAGAAGGGTAAGACTTTGTGACTGTGTACAAACCACTTTGTTTCTCACAGTTAAATTACAGTTTAAGAGTCTTTGGCAGCCAGTAACTTTTCCCCGTTTGCGCTTGGGATGGTGTAATATTTATAGATCTACTCAGGAAAGTAAAAAATTTCATGTTCAATTGCAAATGGAAAATTTAAGCTGCCATATTTATTCATTCAAACATTGAGAAAGTAAATACCAGTAATGACTAGATATAGATCAACAAGACAACTCCATATGGTTCCCAGAACGAACATTTTGAAGTTAGTACTCATAGGTCTATAACTCACTTCCTCTGTTGATATTCCATATTTTTCATTGGGCCTCAGTACAGAGGCTCCTGACATACCAGGTTGAATAGAGGTGGAAGGTTCTTTCTGGCAGTTAATACTTTAAATCAGTGAAAGAGTGATGTCTCCATTCATTGCCAGTCTAAAAGGTTTTTGGCTTGTTCGGGTTTTTTTTTTTTTCCCCTCCTTGCAAAAATTGGAAGCCTAGGACCTTATTTTAATTCCAAAGATGTCCAAATTCTTAACTGTTCAAGGAAAAAAAATTCTTTTAGGATAACCTTTAAGCTCATTAAGTTATTTCACCTGGAATAGAATTTCAGAGTACTGTGTATTTCCCATATCTTTCTGTATCAGCAGTATTACATAAGATTTAGAAAAGTAGTTTTCAGGTTTTCCTGAATAGGTAGATTTGTCAGTGACTAGAAATGTTCACATTCTGTTTGAGAAATCATGTGACAATAGCTAATTCAAATAATGTGCTTGAAATTTTTTTTTTAAGATTTTATTTATTTGACAGACAGAGATCACAAGTAGGCAGAGAGAGAGGCAGAGAGAGAGAGAGGAGGAAGCAGGCTCCCTGCTGAGCAGAGAGCCCGATGCGCTTGATCCCAGGACCCTGAGACCATGACTTGAGCCGAAAGCAGAGGCTTTAACCCACTGAGCCACCCAGGCGCCCCGCTTGAAATGGTTTAAATCCTTGAACTGGATTGCCTGAAATAGAGTATAAAATCACCATCTTCATAAATTTGAAGAACTAAAATCTTAGAGATTAGACTCAGTACTTAAAAGTCCTGGGAAACTAATTTTGTGGAGCAGTTTAAGTATATTAGTATTGTTACTGCTTCCAGTCCATGAAAAGTGTCTTGATATGAAAGCTGTTAAACTCCTCAGAGGAAGGTTCAGAGTATGTAGTGTTATTACTTAAAATGATTTGAATATGGAAAAGTAATCATCGAGACTAATGTTAGACTGAACATGCCTTATTATAATCAGTGCGTTTTCACAAGAATGAATGCAGTGTCGCTAGTTCTTGCTGTTTAACATCAGAAATAAGGAAACAAGAATCTTTCAGGGAATTGATCATACCTCAGGATCTATTTCATAATTTTTCATGGTTCCAGTTAACCAGGAAAGAAAACAAAAGCAGGGACGAAGAACATGTGTTGTCTAGTCTTTGTAACTGCTGGCTTGTTACACGACTTTCAGGCAGAAAGCTCTCTAAGGCCAGACGCCCCCACTCACCCTCCACAGCCCCAGCTCTGAGAGGTCTCTGGGTTAGTGCCCTCTGTGCATGTTCAGCTGGTGGTGGTTTGACCATAATTACTACTTTTTCCCCCTTAAAAATCAAATCACCTCCCTTCTTCCTTGAATGCAGTGTGATATAAAAATAGGAACTTCAGCAGAACTTTATAATCCTTTACAAATGTTTACACCTTCCTAATCTCAGAATGTCGGGAATGTTGTCTATTAGCAGAAGTATGCTTGTTTGCTCTGTAGAAAATTGGATTCTAGTTGGGCAAACAAGAAGCCAAACTTTTTCCTCTTTCCTGAAAATACTATAGGACTTCTTTAGGACAGGAGCTAATCTATGGAATTTATGTCAGATAGTGTTTGTATTGAGCTCAAGTTTTTAGGGCAATAGTTTAAAGTTACAGTTCAATATGATTCATTTGGATCCATAAGTGACTGAAAACAGTAGAAATGTTGGTATAAGACTACCAGAATATTGGGGTGCCTGGGGGGGCTCAGTGGGTTAAGCCTCTGCCTTCAGCTCAGGTCACGATCTCAGGGTCCTGGGATCAAGCCCCACATCGGGCTCTGCTCAGCGGGGAGCCTGCTTCCCCCTCTCTCTCTGCCTGCCTCTCTGCCTATTGTGATCTCTCTCTCTGTCAAATAAATAAATAAAAATCTTTAAAAAAAATTTTTTTTAACTAAAAAAAAAAAAAAAGACTACCAGAATATTAAGCAGGATCCATACTGATGGCACATATGTAAATATGCATGTCAGTAGGTACTATTGTACAAAAGAGAAGATAATTTTGTTAAGTACACTTACTGAAAACTTGATTAAGATTTAAAAAAAGGTCCTGGGGGTGCCTGGGTGGCTCAGTTGTTAAGTGTCTGCATTCAGCTTGGGACATGATCCCTGGGAGGGCCCCCTCCCCCAATGGGGCTCCCTGCTCAGTGTGAAGCCTGCTTCTCCCTTTCCCCCTCCCCCGCTTGTATTCCCTCTCTCTCTCACTGTGTCTCTCTATGTCAAATAAATAAATAAAAATCTTAAAAAAAAAAAAAAAAAAGGTCCTGCAGCAGCTCTAGCTTCCAGGAATAAAGTTCAGTGTGTATTTTTCTCCCACAAGTCTGCAGTCCTGTTTTGTTCTGTTCAAGTATTCCTTTTTACTCTGGAGTAGCTCTTAGTCTTTAGAATTTGGTACAGTTTGCATAAGTATGCCTGGCCCTTCTCCATTTTACGATTTATTTAGGAAGGCACTAAGTATTGTAAACTCCTTTAGGATTAGCAACAGCTCAGAGCCTGTTTCCACATTGAAGGCATAGTTATGGATATTCCCCTTCCATTTTCCTGAAATCTGTCTGCAATCACCATTTAATCCCAAGTCAGAAGCAACCACTTTTCTCTGGTTTTGAGCTTCTCTTGTCCTCTTCTTCCAATTTTTCATTCTGGACTGTAGAAATTTACATGTTTTGCTTATTTACTCTGTATGAAGTGTAAAATAACACTATCTCATCCTATATGGATAGTACAGATGCTTTCAACAAATGTTTTAATTATGAGATGGGAACCCCTCTCTCTTCTAGCTCATTAGCTGGTTGAAAATCAAGTGAGAAAAAGTGAGAGCTCTATCCTAAGTTTTCTTTCTTTCTTTTTAAGATTTTATTTTTAAGTAATCGTCAACACCCAGTGTGGGGCTCGAACTCCCAACCCTGAGATCAAGAGACACACACTCCCACCAACAGCCAGTCAGGAGTCCCTACACTTTGTTTGCAAGCTAATATGCTTAAGAATCACCTGGGAGTACTTGATAAAAAGACCTATTCCTAGGACTCTTAAGTTTATTCCTTAGTGGCACAGGCTGAGTTTTTTTTCTTTTCTTTTCTTTTTTTTTTAAAAGAGTGAGAGTGCTCAGGGATGGGGATGGCCAGAGCCGGACAGAATTTTAAGCAGATTCTATGCCAGGTGTGGAAGAGCTTGATCTCATACCGTGACCCAAAGCCAAAGTCAGAAGAGTCAGACACTCAACTGACTGAGCCACCCAGCTACCCCAGAAATCTGCGTTTTTAAATGCTTATTTAACAATCCTGGCTGATTCTGATTAATACAGCTGACCACAAATTATCTTTGGAGAAATTGAGCCATCTGGACTTCACTATCTTACTTGACAAAGATGTGTGTTTTGCTTTGTTTGGTTAAGGTACTCTGTTGGTTAAGCTATTCAGTTTATGGTTGGTTTTGTTTTTGTTTTTGAAGGACGAGAACAGTGTTTTTCAGTATATGTTTATAGAAGCTTGATATTTATCCTCAGTATCTTCTGCCTTTCAGTGAGTATTTACCTAAATAGTAGAGATCGTTAACTGCTTTTGCAGCTGTTTTACTAGTTATCTCATCAGAATCCTAATCCTTTCTCCTCCTTCATGTTTAACAAGCCATTATTTGATCCTGACGTCATCTTTTAGGATTGGGTGACTAAGCAGAGCACAAAGTGCAAGAGGTTGTTTTCGTACTGATACCCCTAGAATGGCTAAGGCAGAGCATTAACAGGTAAGTGGAGTTATTGGCACAGTTTAGTGGCAGGCTGAAGATCTTACGTATGGCGGTCATTACCTTTAGAGATTAAATTAGGGGTCGTTAGCTACCAATGGCACTGATTGACATGGGAGGATTTGAATGGAACAGTAGTTTTTACGTGTTTTCCTGATTAGCATTGTCTGAGAACTTGTTGGAAATGCTAATTCTTGGGCTCATTCAGACTTACAGGCCCAGACTCTGAATTCGGGTCTTAGTGATGTTTTAACAAGTCACCAGGTGATGTGATGCACACTAACGTTTCAGAACCAGTGGAATAAAGTAAGTTTTGAAGTTCACCTTTTCCTGTTGAGCGTCACATTTTTATTTTATTCTTTTAGTTTTAATTTTTTTTGAGCCTCATATTTTTAGTAGGAATGAAAGAACGTGGACAAAAAGTCCACTTGCTTACCATTGAAATAGAGACTTCAGGGCTAGATAAACTTGGTTAGCTGGTGGCCCTAAGCAAGTTATAACTCTGATCCTAGTTTCTCATCTATAAAAGTAGAGGGATAATAGCTATCTCAGAGTCCTATAAAAGATCACCTAATAGTATCTGGTACTACTATATCCCCAACATCAAATAATTGACAAAGATAAGATAAATTTATCCAAATAAGCTTCTGGTCAGTTATTTAGTCTTGACATACATATGAAACTTAGAACTAGTTTTGTAGTAATTCAACATCTCAAGCAGTTATTGCTTGTTTTGTTTTTTTTTTTTTTTTTTTTTTTTTTACAAGGCCCATGGCTAGACCTCAGTTCTTGTTCAATTACTTATTCTTCCTTACAGTTTTGAAGTTGGAGTAATTCATAATTGGAGCATAAAAAGGAGCCTGTTACATGAATAAGACGAGAAAGGCTTCTGAAGAACATATATGTGTTCAGGCTTACTCTTTCTCCACCTAGTTGCCCAGAATATGGCCTGTGCATTTCAAGTACCATCAGTAGTGATAACTCTAGGCAAAGAGGGCCCTTTAGTTGAATTAGTAATAGGATGCATGAGACAGTGCATCAACACCCTTGACTCCTATCTAGCCAAACAAGGTGTAGACTTGGGGGCATTTTGAGGCCCAGGCTCTGTTGAAAACAAGGGTGGCTTAGGTTGAGCTGTGGGTGTCTATGTAGCATAGACCGGAGGTTTGTAGTCACTTTCACTATTTCCCAGGTATTAAGGGCTCCCTTAATAGAAGCAAAGGAGGACAAGCCTGCAGGAATGGGCCTGTCCTAATTGAGCTGGCCTGAGAAGGTACATTTTCAGGTTAGACAAGTCCTTTTTTCCTTTTAAGTTCTGCCTCCTGGGAAAGAAGTAGCATTTTCGCTCAGGGATGTCCTTCTGAAAACATGACTCACTGCTAAAGAGTATATGAAATGTAAATGTCCATTTTAAGGGTCTTGTAACAGATTAATTACTCTGAGAGGCAGGAGTAAAACATTGTAACTTTGTCTTGTATTTAGAGAACAAATTGAGTTCGTTGAATAGGATTTGTTTGCCATACTTGTTTTTTTCTTTTTTAAGATTTTATTTGAGAGAGAGCGAGAGACTGAGAGAGAATGCATGAGCAACTGGGGAGGAGAGAGAGAAGCATGCTCCCTGCTGAGCAGGGAGCCCGATTCGGGGCTCGATCCCAGTACCCTGAGATCATGACCTGAGCAGAAAACAGTTGCTTAACTGACTGAGCCACCCAGGCGCCCCTGTTTGCCATACTTTGGATGCTTAAAATAATTGTACTATCTAGGTTTGACTTCTGCCTTAGTGGACTAATACCTTAGTTGAAATGTTCTCTGGGAAGCACTCATTGAGGCTCTGATTCTCCAGGGACTCTGTGCAAAAGTGGCCTGCTTTTGAGATTGCCATTTTAGCCAGGAAAACTTTTGGCCGGCCTTAAGGAATTACACAGCATAGTGCCTTGCCATGTAGGGAAAAGGTCCTTGACTGGCCTCTGGCAGGGGAGTTGGTGGTGGGGTGGAGAGTCAGGACAAGGGAAGTCTTACTCCTCGGTTTGCCAGTTGTGACCAGAATGAATCATATAACATAGTGCCTCATGCCCTCCCTACCAGTGAAAGGAAGATGTTGACCTGCATCCAAGCTTTTCAGTCAGTGCTGTCCTGGTAGAACCTTCTCTCACGAGGAAAATGTTCTGTATCTGTGCTGTCCTATGTGGTAGCTACCAGCCAGATGAGAGTATTGAGCCCTTGAAATGTGGCTAGTGTGACCAAAGAATTTAAAATTTTTATTTTACTTAAAGTAGCTACATGTATAATTGGACAGCATAGCTCTAGATTAAATTTAGATAAGAGCAGAGAGATTTAGGTTTAGATATTGCTTGGAATATGTGTGGTTGAGGTACTCGGAACTTAAAAAAAATCCAAAAGAGGTGTGAATTTGGTGAGTCTGAATAAGTCTTCCTTCTGTGTAGTCCTATGTATTCTACATTGCCTTATCTTGCTAAGAGGACTTAGAACTGGTAGGCACAGTGGTGTTTTTAAGAGCAGGTGGAAGTTTTGACAGTTTTCCATTTTACTTGACCACTTTAGTATTGCACAGAGGTGAGTATTTAAGGTCCTTGGGCTTGAATAAATTCTCATTTCATCTCAGCAGCTCTATGAGATAAATCTCTATTTTGTAGTTGACAAAACAGACTAGCTTATATTTATATACACCCTTATGGATTTTTATCCTTTAAAATGATTGGAATTTGTCTTCATTTGAAATTGCAAATTTTTAGCATGTTGCCATAACAAGTTATTAATTTGTATTTGTTAAATAGTAGTCAATAATAAGTGAATATCTGACCGTAAGTTGTAGAAAAATCTGAAGTTGTATAGGAAGCAGCACCTGGCTGGCACAGTCAGTAGAGAATGACTCTTGATACTGGGGTTGTAAGTTTGAACCCCACGTTGAGGGTAGAGTTTACTTTAAAAAAAAATGTGGGGCGCCTGGGTGGCTCAGTGGGTTAGGCCTCTGCCTTCAGCTCAGGTCATGACCTCAGGGTCATGGGATCTAGCCCCGCATCGGGCTCTCTGCTCAGTGGGAAGCCTGCTTCTCCCTATCTCTCTGCCTGCCTCTCTGCCTACTTGTGATCTCTCTCTCTCTCTCTGTCAAATAAATAAAATCTTTAAAAAAAAAATTGTATAGGCAGACAAACGGTTAACTCATCTCAAAGTGTTGCTTACAGTAAAAGCAGATCAGAACTCAATTTCTACAACTTACGTGGGGTCCTCCTCTCATTTGCATATTTGCATGCTCATAGTGAATGTCGACTGCATCTCACTTATAAGTACTGTGGTCCACAGTTAGTTAGACAGTATTCGTCTAATGGCCTAAAATGGGACTGTAGCCTTGGCTACTATGAGGACCACTGACATAGTGGACATGTGAAGTCTCAGAGAACAACTTGGGTGAATCGTTTAAAGGCCAGGAACAGATCCATTTTCCTCCAGCTTTAGCTTCAAATTATGGTCATTTATTTTAGAGGTGGTAAGAGGCAGTGTACTAGGGATAAAATAAGGGGCACCTGGGTGGCTCGGTGGGTTAAGCCTCTGTCTTCGGCTTTGGTCATGGTCTCAGGGTCCTGGGGTCAAGCCCTGCATCGGGCTCTCTGCTCATTGGGGAGCCTGCTTCCCCTCTCTCTCTGCCTGCCTCTCTGCCTACTTGTGATCTCTCTCTCTGTCGAAAAAATAAATCTTAAAAACGATTCAGGAATAAACAAATAGATATTTGAACATTTACTATTTCCACTTTACTTTTGAAGAAACTGAGACTGAAGGCTGTGTAGTTTGTATGAAAACCACACACCTGGAAGACTAATCTAGGCCTATCTGATGCAACATCCTAAGTTCTCAAAGGTGACACAGGACAAGGTAAAGGCAAACCTGGGTGACTCAGTTGCCTCCTGGGAATTGTGGGCTATAGCAGAGCTACATATAGTATCAGACGAAAGGCTGTCAGAGCGCTCACCTTCATTTACAGTGGATCTTTACCAGACAAATATCACTGACTAGTAGGCTCCGCTGAAATTTATTTATTCTTAAAGATTTTATTTATTTGTCAGAGAGAGAAGATACAAGCAGGGGGAGCGGCAGGCAGAGGGAGAAGCAGACTCCCTGAAAGAGTAGGCAGCCTGATGGTGGGACTCAGTTCCAGGACTCTGGAATCATGACCTGAGCCGAAGGCAGGCGCTTAACTGACTGAGCCACCCAGGCGCCCCTCTGTTGAAATTTAAACTAGTGTGTAATAATTTCCCTATTAAGGAAAGTCTGACTGCCTGTGTAAAAAAGACCCCAGAGTAATTTATTTTTTAGCAGTTCAACTTGTACTTGGAGCCAGTTATTCCTGAAATCAGTAAAACCTCCTTTTATCTGAGTACTCAAGAAAAAGGATCTTCTTATTAACCAGGGATTAACTAGACCCTCCCACCCTCTTGTTTTAGAAGGATCTCTGAAGTCTGCTTGTTTATGAAGGAATTTCATCAGCGTTGTTTAGCAGTATGTGAACAAGTACAATGTTGTTCCCACCTCAAGGGGGATAAATAACGAATTTAGCTAGCTTACTAATTAAGAAGCTGAAATAGCAGTGGGCCCCACATTGGCCTCCCCTTCAAAGTTATCTATCATTCATGTGATTTACTTTAGTTAGACAGATTAGGAGTAAATTTTAACTACTTTTAAATTATGTTGATTAATGACCATTCCTGGACTCTTTGAAGGAAGGAAAATGGTTCGAGTTGGACTTAGTGTGAATATCATTTAGGAGAAAGCTATGGAATGAGAGAGGAGCCATAGGAACGGGTAAAGCAGGGGGAATATTCTCCACTAACACACTGAGCTTGAGAACGGCACCTGTCTTCACAGGGTATATTGGGGATAGTTTCAAAAAGAATGTTATTAAATACACCAGAAACTAATGTTATATGTCAATTATACCTTGGTTTTAAAAGGAGGTTATTTCGGGGTTCCTGGGTGGCTCAGTGGGTTAAAGCCTCTGCCTTTGGCTCAGGTCATGATCTCGGGGTCTTGGGATCGAGCCCCTCATCCAGCTCTCTGCTCAGTGGGGAGCCTGCCTCCCCCCCACCCCAATCTCTCTGCCTGCCTGTCTACTTGTGATCTGTCAAATAAATAAATAAAATCTTTTTAAAAAAACTTATTTCATGACATGGGAAAATTGCATGAAATTCAAATTTCAGTGTCCATAATTAAAATTTTACTGTAGTGTAGCCAATGCTCATTCCTTTAAATATAATCTGTGGCTGCTTTTCTGCTACAGTGGCCGTTGAGTACCTGCTACAGAAATCAAATGGGCTGTAAAGCCTGAACTACTTAACTACCTGTCCCTTTACAGAAAACTGTTGTTAACCCTTGGATTGGTGAGTAGTGCCAGGTGCTTACCTGACTGAGTGGCGCTTGTATCTGTCACAGAAAGCTCACAAGATTCTCTTCATATTACTTGGTAGCCTGTAGCTCCCAAAGGAATCTGTATAAGAAAAATGCCAAAAGTTTGCTCTAAATTTGCAGTTTCATTGAGTCTTTAATCCATTTTTTTTCTTCTTCGTTTTCCCAACAGAGTCCTACTGGCTGGACTCAAGTTACCTGTCTCTAAGCATGGCTCTGCCCACTGGATGTGCAAACAACAAAGAAAGTTTATATTCGAAAGAACTTGACTACCCTACTCCTTACTTAAACTATGTTACCTCTTATGTATGTTACCTCTTACCTCTTACTTACCTCTTAATATGTTACCTCTTCCTTCTTCCTCTCAAACAGGCTGTGAGAGAGCAGGTGAAAACAACCTCTCTACTTCCTCAATTGTAGAGACTCAGCATTCTCAGCTGTACGAAATAAATAAATATATAAAGTCACCAGGGAACGACTCAGCACCTTGTGCCTGCCTTTTAAAGGAATGGAGACCCAATTGAAATAGAAACTGGAAATAAAATCAGTAGCATGTCCATTATTGCAGGTGGCTGGTATTTGGTATTAATTATTGCTCAGAGGATCGAGAAACAACAAGGTGGGGTTTTTCAAAATATGATTCTGGACAATGTAGATTATGGTCACCTGGAGAGTTAAAATACACATATCTAGGGATGATCTAAGTCTCACCTGGGGAGTTAAAATATACATATCTAGGGATGATCTAAACCCCAGGTGTCAGGGAAATTTAAGAACCACTAGTATCAAGGATTTAAGTTTTTTCTTTTTAATCTGTTTTAACTTTGAATTAAAACAAGTTCGTTTTTTTTTTTTTTTCCTATAGATTTTATTTGGTTGGGGGGAGGGAAGGGAGAGGAAGACTCCCCACTGAGCCCAGAACCTGAGGCAGGGTTCAAAGCAGGGCTTGATCTCAGGACCCCAAGATCATAACCCTATCTGAAATCAAGAATTGTTTGATTTGGGGTTGATTGATGATTGATTAGGGGCGCCTGATTGGTTGATTAGGGGCACCCGAGCCACCCGGGTGCCCCTAAAACAAAATTTTTAAAAAAACTTTATTTAATTTTTTGTAAGAGTGAAAGTGAGATTGTGAGCAGGGAGAGGGGCCGAAGGGGGAAGGAGAAGGCCAGAGAAGCTGAAGCTGTCTCTGTGCTGAGGATGGAGCCTGATGGAGGGCTGGATCCCACGATGTTGAGATCATGACCTGAGCTGAGACCAAGAGCCAGATGCTTAACCAACTGAGCCACCCAGGTGTCCCTGAGTAAATAATTTCTAAGGTCAGAGGATTCTTTTGACTAGAAGTGTAGGTGTCAGTAGAGGTCATCTTACAGATTGGAAAAAACAGACTAGATCAGAGAAATAAATGAACCAAGTCCCCCATCAGGACTCTGCATAAAAGACTCAGTTGCTTTAAGGAATTGACTTAAAATATGTTGTTTAGTTCTGGGATGATAATATAATAGTGAACAGACTGTTCTGGACCCTAATTGTGTCTACAAACTACAGCTCAAAAGACCTTATATTTAATTAGGTAACATATATTTTTTTGAAGACCATTTGGTGGTCCCATCACTGCAATCTGTGTTCTTTTTAAAAATTTTAATGTAATTAATTAGCCCCTGGGAATGAGAACCAGAAGAAGATGAACTTGAGTTTAAGGAGCATAATGGAAGGAGCAGGATGGGAGAGAAGGTTGTAAAGTAAGTTAACATAGGGTGCATAGACAGGAAGAGGCTGAAAAGACAGATTAAGGTAATTGTAGTGTTGTAAAAGCATAAAAGAAGTCCAAGAAATTTAAATGTGGAAGTAGACTGACTGGAAGAGAAAACTCTCTGACCATTTAACCCTTTTTTTGTGTGTGGGACTAAGACCTAAAGCAAACCAGCTGGCTGCTTCATTTGTGTCTTTCATGAAAGGTCCTTAAAGACAATGTCTGGTCACTCCTTTCACAGAGTTGCTGATGTTTAAGAACCACAGTAAGTTCTTGTAAGGCTTTTTAAGTCAGTTTGTACTCTCTCTTGAACTTGTAGACACTTTGGAAAAATGTGACTGTTTTTAGAAATTTGAAGTTGTGTTGCAAAGTTGATAAAAAATTTTTTTTTGAAAATCCTGGGCTTCTGTCTTTGAGCAACTCTGTGTTTTTCTAATGCAGCGTACTAAAAGTTTCTGATGATGAAGTTTTTACGAAGTATTGAATTGAGAAAGACTCAAGCAATTTGCAGAATAATTGGCAAGTTTCATTTGATTAAAGTTGACCCTTTGTTTTCCTTGGCCTCAATAACTTATTGTGAAGGTCTTCTCCAGCTGCAGCATTAAAGTCTGACACTGGAACTTCACAGAGCCAAGTCCAGGGAAACTTGGGCTGTTAGGGAGACCCTTTTACCTCCTCCCTTTCCACAGTTACTTATTTAACAGCTACTGGTGTTGGGTGGAGTTAGGGTGGTTATTATGCCCTTTATGGAACTTTTTGAGGGCAGAGACTTGGTATTGTTTGCTGCTCTATTTCCACACCTAGAACAATGTCTGACACAGAGTTGACATTGGATATATATGCAAATGAATGAATACTGTGAACCCCAACTGCCTTAAGGAGGGAAGAAGAGATATACTTCCATCTGCCATCTTCTCAGCTGGAGTTGGTTTTTGTTTTATCAGCTTGAGAATACTAGGTCCCTAATGGGAGAACCCCATTAGTTACAGTAATAAATGAGTCTGTGACAAGAGGTCTTATTTACATATAGCACACATCTGGGGAGAACAAATGATAATATTGACTTCAAAAATTAGAAATGTTACTGGTCCCTTCCCTCATTCTGGATTTTCTTTAGAGCTGAATCCTCCCAGCAGTTTTCTTTTAAATTCCAGAGCTATTTGAGCTTTTAGCCAGAATACCATCTGTCCTGCTTGCTTTGAAAGGCTATTAACTATGACCCGGAATTTTGGAAATATGGTTGTTGAGAATCGCTGTAAAATATTGATAAGGACTGTTCTGTGGGCTGCAGATTGAAATTGGCCGCCATTAGGATGGATCACAGTTTCTTAGATTGAAACCAGTCACATTTGGTAAAGTCCAAATTTAGACACCTGTTGTAGGGGAGAGGGAAGGGTAGAATTCTTGCATCCCTCAATCAATTTCTCTCCCTTTGAGCCTTCGTAACTACTTTTAGTTTGGCATTGAGTTCCTGGGGAGATTCACACAGCCCTGATACCGACCACACTCCCAGATGCCAGTCTTTATCTCCAAAACCAGCTTGTTATCTGTCCTAGACAAAAACAGTCTTAAAGTGTTAGAACCTACTGAGTATAGAGTATTTTTTTTTTTTTAAGATTTTTTTACTTGACAGAGACAGACACTGCAAGAGAGGGAACAGCAGCCCTCCCACTGAGCAGGGAGCCTGGGCTCGAACCCAGGAGCCGCGGGGATCACAACCTGAGTCGCCCAACGATTGAGCCACGCAGGTGTCCCGGGTATAGAGTATTAAGTGTTGATTCTGTTCAGATTCCAGCTTCTGGGGATTTGGTATCCATGGGCTTGAAAGGGAGCAAGGAGAAGATGCAAGGATTTATCCCAGTAAACATGATTTAATAAATGAGCAGCAGGTGGTGAATATCTTCTTTAGAAAATTAATTTCTTCACCCAGGGCTTTTACCCAAATGATTCCCATGCCCACCTTCCTAATGCAGTGGTTGTATATTGATGTGTCAGAGATGAGCAGAGGTTATCTTTGACAAAGTTGCCTCCTTGGGGAAGACAGGCAGCTTTTAATGGATAACTGTTCCTCCCCCCCCCATCCTTCATAAACTTGATTATCTTTGGAGGAGGAACCCATCATATCATACAGCTGTTTTAAGTCTTAAAACTTGTCATCAGAGGTCACTGTAAATGAGGTCTGGCTCAAAACATGGCACAGAGCTCTTTTATATCAGAAAAATCTCTACTTTTGTTTACACAGAAGCAGAGGATTCTTCTCTTGTGCCCTGATCTGATTACTTGAATAGTTTAGGAGAGTGATGGAGTGCCAAAATGCTTTAAGATCATGGAATAGTTGATAAAATGATCAGTAATCTTTGCCAGTTCCATAGCCTATTCTCAAAGTGTAAATGTTCATGCCGGGGTTAAATAGCAGTTGCATTAGAGACCCTGAGTAGAATAAGCTTGGCAGTACTGTTAGCCACCTTGATTGCAGCTAACCTTACGCAAATATTTCTATGGGGATGGTGTTAACTGGTGTTATCAGTGCATCCCTTAAAACTTGTAGGTAGGTTTTTTAGGCTTCTGGGTATAGGATTGTAGAGCAAGCCAGTTTCACTTACTCGTAAGTGCTTTTCTTTCCTGTATCTATGGACAGGTAAGAAAAATCAGATAGCCTTTTATCCATCATTGGCTTGTTGGGCAAGGTGAATTGGCTTGGTTGCTGTCTTAAGTGCATGTATAGAACCTGAACTCTGAGTTATTTGGAGTTATTGGGTAGGCTTGATAAAGTTTTATGTAAATTAGTCATGAAGAGGCCTCAATAATAGTTGTACTTTATTGACAGTTTGTAATTTTGTGGAGATTAGCCAGGAATTCCATTACAATCATACACAAGGATTTTGACTGCGTTTTGAAAGAAAATTCTTTAAGGTCACTTAAATATTCTGAGGCCAGGTTTCTTCATCTGTAAGAGAGGTGAGCTTACTGAGGTCACAGGTATCTAAGCTGATGAACAGAGATTTGAAGCTCTGAATCACTGACCTGCACTGCTGCCTTAGAGATCCAGTAGTCAAGTGACTTCTAACCCAGTATCATACCGTAAGTGAACAAGGATTCGAGTCCGGTGTTGTTTGCTCTGTTGAGCCAGAGTGAAACTTCCTCCCGCATCCTTCAGAAGTCTTTTCCAGCATTCTCTGCTACTTTGTAATGTCTGTAATTGGCATTAGGGTTTAGCCATGATATTTTGTGCTAACTGCATCATTCTTTTTTTTTTTTTAAAGATTTTATTTATTTGACAGAGAGAGATCATAAGTAGGCAGAGAGGCAGGCAGAGAGAGAGAGAGAGAGAGAGAGGAGGAAGCAGGCTCCCTGCCGAGCAGAGAGCCGGATGCAGGGCTCAATCCCAGGACCCTGAGATCATGACCTGAGCTGAAGGCAGAGGCTTAACCCACTGAGCCACCCAGGCGCCCCTAACTGCATCATTCTTGAACATAATTTTCTATTTCTGGTTTTTAAAGATTTTATTTATTAGAGCATCCATGCGAGAGAGCGTGAGCAGGGGAGAGGGAAAAGCAGAAGCAGACTCCCAGTTGAGCAGGGAACCCAGTGTGGGGCTCGATCCCAGGACCCCAGGATCACAATCCGAGCCAAAAGGAGCCGCATAGCTGACTGAGCCACCTAGGCGCCCCCATTCTTGAGCATATTTAATAAAGTGTTTGGGTTTCTTTTTTCATATAGTGTGTGTGTGTGTGTGTGTGTGTATGTGTGTGTGTGTGTGTCTATCTGGTTTCTGTAGTGGGGAGTGAACTCTTCCATCTTATGCCTGGTTTGACACTGATTTGGCAACTTGGAGCTGGCTCTGTAGGTGGTTACCAAACCTGCAGCTTCATTGTGAGCCTGAGATTAGACCAGCTTTCAGGGACTTGGTAACAGTTGGATTCAGTTTTGCTGGATTTATTTGATACTGGAGTTTCTTATTCCTAGGTGTTTTGTTTCCCTTCTGTCTAAGTTGAGATTAAGACTCTAAAGCCACAAGAAGTAGGAGTCCCATCTATATCTTTTTAAGAAACTGCTTTTGGAACACATGGTTTGAGAGAGGCAAATTAAATATAATGCTGGATTTTTTTTTTTTTCTTAGATTTATTTATTTGAGAGAAAGAGGAGCACAAGCTGGGGAAGCAACAAGGAGAGGGAGAATCAGGCTCCCCGCCCAGCAGGGAGCCTGACATGGGGCTCCATCCCAGGACCCCGAGATCATGATCTGAGCCAAAGGCAGACATTCAGTTGACTGAGCCACCCACGTGCGCCGGGATCTTGTTTTTTAATATGTCCCTTGGAAGAATCAAGTCCACCATTTCCTACCTGGTAGAAAGTGTATCTCAATTCTGCTCAATCATGAGAAGATGAATTTTTCAGCAAAAAAAAATCAAACAATAAATAATAAGGGTTGACTTTAATTGCTCATCTGCCAAGAACGCCCTCTCCTATTTTGCTAACTCTTTTGCCTTTGGTAAGTCTTAGTTTAAATACTACCTCCTTCAGGGAGCCTGTGTTCACTCCTCACTGCCCTCTTGGACCCAGGCTCTTTATTTCTTCTTGTTCTCTGGTGGAATCGGGCTGTTTCCCCTCATCGTTTTACTTTTTACTTTACAAAAGAGCTATTAAGCTTAGATTCAGTTATTTTTACTCTTAAGACTCTTTTAAAAAGTAACTGCTTTACTATCCTTTCAGAAAAATAGCAAGAGGGCAGAAAAATAGAAAAGAAAATTCTGCCCCTGTGTAAGAAATGGAAGTCCTAGCACTGGTATGTTTTTTGTGAAGACAGTGGGGGTATATCTGTTACCATTGTAAAAAGTGTGTGTAGTTTCTGAATATAGGAGCATTGTGATGCAATGAAAACCATTACTTTAATGTTAATCATTTGACATTTGAGATTTTGGGGTTAGGAAAGGAATTTTAATACATTTTCAACAAGTCTCAAATTTAGAAAGGTTTCTTCTCTGTTGACTTAATTTTTCTCTGCCTTCACATATGCATGGAGCAGCATAAATGTTCTGCCTTGGAAGTGTATCTTCACATTGAATTCCTACATATGGATTGGTGGGTCATGAAAAGAGATTGTGTTTGTTAGTTTTGTTAGACACTGATAAAGTCCCTCTCCACAGGGGTTATATGAACTATATGAACTTTTTCAAGGTGTCAAAAGAGGCAGAAATGTGTCTCAAATTTGAAATTGGCACCACCCAGAGTTTTGGAAACCAGAGATGATCCATGAAGCATTACTACCTCAGACAGAGTACGCACTTAGTAGGAGATAGCTATTACTGTTGTCTTTTGTGAAATGGTGATATTTCCTTATCATAAGAGTAGTAAGAACGTTGACTAAAACAGCATTTCTAAGTACTCTAGCATGGTTCTAGCACATAAATTAGTGCCCCATTTCTCGAGTGCCTTGGGCCATGGCTCTTCGCCTTCATATCTTAATTACCTTACTGAATTGTCAGCTCTGTGAGGGTTGAGTTCACATCTGATGAGTCTTTAGCAGGGCATTTTGGATTTAAGAAGATACTAAAAGTAGTTGTAAACTGAATTAACCCTAAGAATATAATTCCGAATCCCAGTAATAAGAGATTTCCTTTTCTTTTGCACATTAACCGTGAAGTCCTCATGTTACGCTAGCGAGCAGTTTTTCCTGAGAATATGTCCTGAGAGAACACAGATACTTTCCTCTCTTGTCATTTGGAAGTCTCTTTACTTAGAATCTTTATTAACCTAAAAGAATGCCTTGATAATAATAACAAAAGATGTTGATTCCATATATCCTTATGGAGTAACTTCTGTTAAGTTAGAGTGAAAGGGATTAGTTGTTACATGTCTTCTGTTTTCTCAGGGCTGCCTCATTTCAGGGGTGTTCTCCCATGTCTCCATCTCAGATTCTTTAATGCATACATTTGGAACAGTTGTTGTCAGGTTATTAGGTGACCTGAATTCACAATGAATGAAGTTTTCTGGTGATTTTATATGCCGTGGTTTGCACCTTCCATTTCTGATCTACCTGTCAAGTTCCACACAGTTCTTTTTGCATTAACAGATGCTTGAAATGGCAAGCTCCTTTGTCCAAAACATTTTAACAGTCTATTCTTAGATGAATTCCAGTTCAGGGGAAAAGGTACATACTTACTTGAAGTAATCTTTAAGGCCGTTAGTCTACTGTCTATAGATATTTCTACCATGAGGGATATAGATAAGTTTGCTCTTATTGGCTTCCCTCTCTCACTTACTGGCTTCTTTCTGACCAATATCTTTAGTCAGATATTCTGCTGTTGCCTAAAGTACAATATATGACTTCAGTTAGCTTCATCATTTCTTTAGTCCCTTCCTCCTCCCCTCATCTTTGTTCTGCACAGCTTTCCTGTGTCTGCGAAAGCACCTTTTTCTGCTAATCACTTGGGCCCAAAGATTTTGAAACTTCTTTGATTCTTTTCCTCTGAATTTATTTATTATACACAGCCAGTTTACGGAGTTCCTGGTAGACTGCTTAAAAAACCGCTAGCTCATTATTTTGCTTTTACCTTTCTACCCACATTGCCCTTCAATTAATTTTCCTTAAGTATGGGTTTTATTTTGTTCCTTTTCTGCATGTGTAGTGGCTCCCTGTCATCCTTAGAGTAGAAAACCCTTGCTCTTGGGTTAATGTTATCTGTCAAACTTTACCTTTCTCTTACTGCTCTTAACACAAATGCTCTCTTGGACTAAGCTAGTCGTCATCTTGTTGAATCCTTATGTAATAAGAAAAAATAGGCACTGGAAGGGAAGAAGCTTAAAGAGAGTGTTTAGCTTTTTGTTATTAAAAGTTTCAAACGTGAACAGCAGTAGAGAGAGAGTAGTATATAGTAAATTCCCTGTGTGTCTTGTACCCCCAGTTCTGTAACTGTCAACTTTTTGCCGTCTTGTTTTATCTTTCCTCATACCCCCAGATTTTTTTTTTGGCCTGAGGGTATTTTATTTTATTTTAAATTTTTTATTTTTTTAATTTCTTTTCAGTGTACCAGAATTCATTGTTTATACACCACACCCAGTGTACCATGCAATACATGCCCTCCATAATACCCATCAACAGGCTCACCCAACTTCCCACTCTCCACCCCCGCCCCTTCAAAACCCTCAGATTGTTTCTCAGAGTCCATAGTCTCTCACAGTTCATCTTCCCCTCCAATTTCCCTCAACTCCCTTCTCCTCTCCATCTCCCCATGTCCTCCATGTTATTTCTTATGCTCCACAAATAAGTGAAACCATATGATAATTGACTCTCTCTGCTTGACTTATTTCACTCAGCATAATCTCTTCCGGTCCCGTCCATGTTGATACAAAAGTTGGGTATTCATCCTTTCTGATGGAGGCATCATACTCCGTAGTGTATATGGACCACATCTTCCTTATCCATTCATCTGTTGAAGGGCATCTTGGTTCTTTCCACAGTTAGGCGGCTATATTTTAAAGATTTTATTTATTTATTTGACAGAGAAAGAGAGAGAGTGCAAGAGCGAGCAACAGCAGTGGGAGCAGCAGGCAGAGGGAGAGGGTGAGGGAGAAGAAGGTTCACCCGAGCAGGGAGGTTGTGGGGCTCAGTCCCAGGACTGGGATCATGACCTGAGCGGAAGGCAGATGCATAACGACTGAGCCACTCAGGGGCCCCAGCCTGAGGGTATTTTAAAGTAAATTCCAGACATCATTCACCTGGAAGTACTTCAGTACGCTATTTCTCTATCAGTTTACCCTAGTGTAGGTCATCTCTACATTTCTCTGTCAGTTGGTAATTTTTGTTTGTTTATATATTATTGGTGTTCTGTAGGTGCCCCATATTGTTTTTCTTATCATTTCTTCTTAGAGGACCCACCCTGCTGTGTGGAGCTGTACTATGGCCGTTCAGATATTTGAAATTGTCATATGTTAAACTTTTTGATACCTATCACCCCACACATAGCACAGTTTGAGCATATGACAGACATGTACTAACTTTTGAAATTAAGGGCACTTGGGACTCAGATCTTTGGTCTTTTTTGTATCACTGGAATTCTTTAGCTACAGCCTTAAGTTTCTTACCAGATATTCCGGTTTTGAGTTTTTACATTAGCAATTGCTTTAAAAGACCTGGGGACCTACCTCTAAAATCAGTTTTGAAGTTTTGTGCCCTTAAAAAGATAATGTTTAAAAAAATAAAAGATAATGTTATTGGCAGACTAGCTACCTGAAATCTACCTGGAATTACTTTCAGTTCATCTTTTACTTAATTTCCTTTTTCTTTAAATTTAGTGCTTTTTAGTGAATTAAACTACCTTTTCCTCATGTACATGGGTATTTGCCAAATCTTTGATAAATCTTGGTTAATTTTTTAAAAATAACTTATTTTTTATTATAAAAGTGATTCATCATGGGGGAAATGTTGGGAGACAAGGCAGAGTATTCACACAAAATCTCAGGTTACTCATAAATTTATCACCCACAGAAACTTTTAACATTTGGGTATCTGTCTTCTAGTCTTTTTCATATTGTTTGTTTATGTGTTTGTTGAATTATGCACAAAGCAATTTTTTTTTAAAGATTTTATTTATTTATTTGTTAGAGAAAGAGAGAGAGCGCGAGCACAGGCAGACAGAGTAGTAGGCAGAGGCAGAGGGAGAAGCAGGCTCCCCGCCAAGCAAGGAGCCCGATGTGGGACTCGATCCCAGAATACTGGGATCATGACCTGAGCCGAAGGCAGCCGCTTAACCAACTGAGCTGCCCAGGCGTCCCACAAAGCAATTTTTAAAAAAAGATATTATGTCCCTGCCATACTCAAGGGCCATAATAGCAGATCCTGATGTTCTCTTTCTTATTTGTTAAATCTGACCTATAAACAAATTGAAATTACACATATTTCATTCCAGGTTGTAGAGCTGGTAGCATGTTTTGTTGTTATGGTTAAGTCCTTAGTTTGGGGTCAGTTGTCATGTGGGGTTTTTTTTTAATGTTTTTATATTAATTATTTTTATTAACATATAATGTATTATTTGCCCCACGGGTACAGGTCTGTGAATCATCAGGCTTACACACTTCACAGCACTCACCATAGCACATACTGTCTCTAGTGTCTATAACCCACCCTCTCCATACCCCCTCCCCTCAGCAACCCTCAGGTTTTTTGGTAAGATTAAGAGTCTCTTATGGTTTGTCTCCCTCCCAATCCCATCTTGTTTCATTTTTTCCTTCCCTACCCCTCAATTCCCCCCAGTCTGCCTCTCAAATTCCTCATATCAGGGAGATCATATGATAATTGTTTTTCTCTGATTGACTTATTTCCGCTCAGTATAATACCCTCTAGTTCCATCCAAGTCGTTGCAAATGGCAAGATTTCATTTTTGATGGCTGCATAGTATTCCTGTGTGTGTGTGTGTGTGTGTGTGTGTGTGTGTGTGTGTGTATGCGCGCGCGCGCGTACATGTACGTACACACCACATCTTCTTTATCCATTCATCTGTTGATGGACATCTAGGTTCTTTCCATAGTTTGTCTATTGTGGACACTGCTGCTATAAACATTTGGGTGCACATACCCCTTCAGATCACTACATTTGTATCTTTTTTGTTGTTGTTGTTAAAGATTTTATTTATTTGACAGACAGAGATCACAAGCAGGCAGAGAGGCAGGCAGAGAGAGATGAAGGGAGGGAAGCAGGCTCCTTGCTGAGCAGAGAGCCCATGTGAGGCTGGGATCATGACCTGAGCTGAAGGCAGAGGCTTTAACTCACTGAGCCACCCAGGCGCCCCACTACATTTCTATCTTTAGGGTAAATATCCAGTAGTGCAATTGCTGGGTTGTAGGGTAGCTCTATTTTCCACCTTTTTTTTTTTTTTTTTAAGATTTTATTTTTATTTATTTGACAGATAGAGATCACAAGTAGGTAGAGAGACAGGCAGAGAGAGAGAAGGAAGCAGGCTCCCTGCTGAGCAGAGAGCCCGATGTGGGGCTTGATCCCAGGACCCTGAGATCATGACCTGAGCCAAAGGCAGAGGCTTAACCCACTGAGCCACCCAGATGCCCCCCCCCCTTTTTAAAGATTTTATTATTTTCCACTTTTTGAGGATCCTCCATGCTGTTTTCCAGAGTGGCTGTACCAGCTTAGATTTGTGTGGGGTTTTACTACTGTCAAGTGAATAGGGGTCACCACCTTTGTGTTTTGGATTGACTCAGCATTTTAGAATTGTAGACTTGAGACAAGTTAGAGGGTTCTGTATGCTACATGGAAGATTGGGTTTAAGTCCTGCTTTTTTTTTGACACCATATGATTTTATTTTACCCATTTCTGTGGGATGAGAATTTATTATACCTAGGGACATGGTCATCAAATTTTTGTTTCCTTATGGGCTGGCACAGAATAAATGCTTAGTGGATTATATCAAATGTGACTTTTTTGCTGTGAGCCAGGAATTGGATGAGCATATACACTGCCTGTACATTTTCATTAGTTACCTATTTTTATACAAAACATGTTACTTCAAAGTTTACAGCTTAAAACAACAAACACTTGTTTTCTCTTGTAGTTTCTGTGAGCCAGGGATCCAGGAGCAGCTTCGCTGGATGATTTTGGCTCAGGGTCTGTCATGAGATCGCAGTTGTCTGAAGACTTACCTGAAACTGGAGGACCTACTTCCAAGACTGTTTACTCACGTGGCAGTTTCTCGCCACATGGGCCTCCCCCTAGGGCTGCTTGAGTGTCCTAACAATATGGCACCTGGCTTCCCCCAGAGCAAGGAGAAAGATCCAGTGCCTTTATGACCTGGTGGCAGAAGTTACCTACTGACATTTCTGTCTTACCCTCTTTTTTTAGGAATAAGTTTCTAAGTCTAGCCTGTATCAAGGAGCAGAAAATTAGGCCATACCCCTTAAACAGAGAAATATCAAAGAATCTGTTAGACTGTTAGATTTTAAAACCCATCACACATGTGTTGGGTACATAAACTTCCAATTGATGCATATTCAACATTGGGGTGACCTGACCTCAGTGAGCCACATTTTTTTTTTAAAGATTTATTTATGTATTTGACAGACAGAGATCACAAGTAGGCAGAGAGGCAGGCAGAGAGAGAGAGGAGGAAGCAGGCTCCCCACCCAGCAGAGAGCCAGATATGGGGCTCGATCCCAGGACCCTGGGATCACGACCCGAGCCGAAGGCAGAGGCTTTAACCCACTGAGCCATCCAGGGTGCCCCAGTGAGCCACATTTTAAATAGACTCTTGGGATAATTCTTAAACACAATAAAATTTGAGAGTCACTAACATAAATATATGGAGAGAGAGATACCATGTTCATGGATCAAAAGACACAAAAATGTTTTGATGTCATTTTTCTTCAAATTGTTCTATGAACACAAACTTCCCAGCTGGCTTTTCTTCTTCTTCTCCCTTTTGGAAATTGGCAAACTGAAACTAAAACTTCTGTGAAATGCAGAAGACATAGAATAGCCACAACAGTTTTGAAAAAGAATAAGACTTAAGTGCTTTTATAACCTGATTTCAAAACTTGCTGTGAAAAAAAAAAAATTACTGTGAAGCTGTAGGAATCAAAATAGTGTGTGTTTGTGTAAGGATAGAATAGAGTCCAGAAATAGACTTGGATTATATGGCCACTTCATTTTCAGTAAATAGGCCAAAGCAATTCACTGGGGGAAAAAGGTCATCTTTTCAAAAAATGGTGCTACAACTGGACATCTTTGTAAATTAAAAAATGAACCCCTTTTTTTTTAAGATTTTATTTTTATTTATTTGACACAGAGAGAGCACAAGTAGGCAGAGAGGAAGACAGAGAGAGAGAGAGGGAAGCAGGCTCCCTGCTGAGCAGAGAGCCCAATGTGGGACTCGATCCCAGGACCCTGAGATCATGACCTGAGCCGAAGGTAGCGGCTTAACCCACTGAGCCACCCAGGCGCCCAGAACCCTGTCTTTTACTTCTGTAAAACTCACAATGTTTTCTGCGAAAAAAATTCACAATACATATATCTAACAAAAAAATTGTAATCTATAGTGTATAAAGAACTTTTTTTGTATAAAGAACTCTTACACAACTCAGTCATAAGGCAGATATTTTTAAAATGAGTGAAAGATTCGTGTATCAAAAAATTCATGTATCAAAGAAGATACATGAGTGGCCAGTAAACAAATGAAAAGGTGCCCATTATTAGGAAACAGGATTAAAACAACATTGAGATACCAGTACATACCTGCTAGAATGGCTAAAATTGAAGATTGGTAATACTGAGTGTTAAGAGAATTTATAGCAGTTGGAACTTTTTGGTTGGAATGTATAATAGTACAACCACTTTCTTTCTTCTTTTTTTTTTTTTAAAGATTTTATTTATTTATTTGTCAGGGACCAAGGGAGAGAGAGCGAGCGAGCACAGGCAGACAGAGAGGCAGGCAGAGGGAGAAGCAGGTTCCCTGCTGAGCAAGGAGCCCGATGTGGGACTCGATCCCAGGACACCGGGATCACGACCCGAGCTGAAGGCAGCAGCTTAACCAACTGAGCCACCCAGGCGTCCCGTACAACCACTTTCGAAAACAGTTTGGCAGTTTTGTATAAAGTTAAAGTTACACTTACCAAATGACCCAGTGATTTAATTATTAAGTATATACCCAAAAGAAATGAAAACATGTCTACACAAAGACTTGTATATGAATGTTTATAGCAGATTTATTCGTAATAACTATGCCTGGAAACGACTCAGTTGTATTTCAGCAAGTGAATGGATAAGTATAAATTTCAGTGTACTCATAACAGTGGGATTCCACTTAGCTGTAAAATCTTAACCAACTACTGTTACATCCAGCAACGTGGATGAATGTCAAAAAGAACATGTTAAGAAGGCAGACGTAAGAGTAAATCCTGTATGATTTCATTTATATAAAACTTTAGATATCATCTAATCTGTGGTGCCAGCAAATTATTGGTTGCTTTGGGTGGGGATGAAAGATTGGGATTGACTGGGGATGGGCATAAGGGAAACTTTCTTGGATGATGTATCTTTGAAATGTATATATTTTACTGCATAGAAATTATACTTTATCGTAGTTGGTTTTAAAACATCTCTTAAAAAAAAAATCTCAAGGCTTGGATTTTCCAGAACTTAGATAGGTAACCATTTGATCTGAGAGTCAGTGTTCAAGATTTATCCTTTTGTATCATTTATTATTTAGTCTCAGTAGTACCACATCTGAGAGAAGAATGCCAAACAGCTGCTTCCTTTTACAGTAGAATTAATTCCCTTTTCCCCTTCGTGTTCGTTAACACTTGTCTTGGTTTTAGAGGCAGGGCAATGGGATGCCTTGTCTGTGTGGCTTTGTGAAATCTTTCCTTCCAGTGGAATGTGCTGTTATGACTACCTTGTCATTTGAATCCTGTCATTGTGCTTCTTGACCAGCTTGTCAAGGTAGGTGAGGAGGAGGTAGCTTATGGCTCTTCTTAACTGACTCATCTTTTATGGTTGCAGATTCTCATAAACACAAAGATAAACACAAAGATCGAGAACACCGGCACAAAGAGCACAAGAAAGATAAGGAGAAGGACCGAGAAAAGTCCAAACATAGCAACAGGTAAGGGTTAAACCAGCAAGTCCCTCATCATTTGGCAGTGAGGTGGCTGGCTTGGCTCACCTGGAATAGGCCTTAACTTGAGCCACAGGTAAGTCACATGGATAGCAGAGTAAACAGAGACTGTATTTGATTCCAGAGTTGCTGAAGAGTATAACCTTGATAATTCATGACTTACTGGGGATGCTATTGTTCGGATCAAGATGTACCATTTTCTTTCAATATATAGCTCATTAAAAATAAAATTGGAGAGGGAGGCACCTGAGTGGCTCAGTTGGTTAAGCATCTACCTTTGGCTCATGATCTTGGGGTCCTGGGATCAAGCCCAGCATCAGGCTCCCTGCCCAGAGGGGAGTCTGCTTTTCCCTCTCCCTCTCCTCCTCTCCCCACTCATGCTCACTCACTCTCTTGCTGTCTCTCAAATAAATAAATAACATTTTTAAAAAAGATAAAATTTGGGGGGTACCTGGGTGGCTCATTTGGTTGATGGTCTGACACTTGATTTTGGCTCAGGTCATGATCTCTGGATTGTGTGTTCAAGCCATGCATTGGGCTCTGTTCTGGGCATGGAGCCTGCTTAAGATTCTCACTCTCCTTCTCTCTCTGCCCCTCCCCCTCAACAAAAAATAAATAAGCTATGAATTGATTGTAACGCATGATATCCAGAGAACCTGCCTTGATAAAAGGTGACTGGATCGGCATTATGTATATATATTTTTATTCTTTCTGTACTTTAATGGGTATAAATCAAAAATTCTTTCCTTGGCTTCTGTGGTATGTGAGCCCTTAAAATCATATGCAAAAGGTTGGGTATGTGAGATTTTCCTGAAGAGAGCATTCTTAGTTTCATCAGATTATCAAGCATTTAGTTCTCATACAAGCCAATGACCACCAATATAAATGTAACTCAGTAATGGTGCCTTTGGATTCAAGCCTCAGAAAGATGTTTTCTTTTTGTTTTGCTCCTGTTTTGGGGTATAGGAAACAAGTGGTTAAACCCAAAGACTTGGGGTATCTTTGCATATGTGACCCCTTGTTGAAAATAAGGACTTACATTTCCATTTTGAGTTAAAGGCATTTGGGGAGACTGCTATCTGATATTCCCAGAGTAGCCTCAGTTTTGTTAAAAGGGAATGTAGGGGCGCCTGGGTGGCTCAGTGGGTTAAGCCTCTGCCTTTGGCTTAGGTCATGATCTCAGGGTCCTGGGATCGAGCCCCGCATTGGGCTCTCTGCCTAGCAGGGAACCTGCTTCCCCCTCTCTGCCTGCCTCTCTACCTACTTGTGATCTCTGTTAGTCAAATAAATAAATAAAATCTTTAAAAAAAAAGGGGGGGGGAATGTAAAGACCACTTGTGCATTGGAATAAGTGCGTCCAGCCTTGAGTCTTTTGGAACTGCTTTATTAGCTCGGCTTATTGTCTCCAGACAAGTTAAAAGTGAGAATTGCTTTCTAAGTCTGTTTTGTTTTTTTTTTTTTAAAGATTTTATTTATTTATTTGACAGAGAGAGATCACAAGTAGGCAGAGAGGCAGGCAGAGAGAGAGGGGGAAGCAGGCTCCCCACTGATCGATGCGGGGCTCGATCCCAGGACCCTGAGATCATGACCTGAGCCGAAGGCAGAGGCTTTAACCCACTGAGCCACCCAGGCGCCCCCTAAGTCTGTTTTTTTTTAACGGACCATTACAAACTTTAAGATAATTCTAGTGAATTCTTTTTATGAATAAATCTTTGTGAATCATTAAAATAACTAGATTTTCTCTAGTGGGGACATTATGTATCATCTTCCACTCCTGTGGTCTTTTTTCCTTCACTGCTCACTCATTTCTTACCACTTGATCATCTAGTTTCCATTTTCATTACTCTGGTGAATTTAATGCCAGTAGTTGATGAATTCAGTCTCAGTTCCCATGTATCTTCTCCAGTTTATAGTTGTTTAGCCCATATTGATATCGACCAAAGTAGATTTGAGAGCAAAGAATATTGCCAAGAATAAAGAAGTTCATTTCATAAAGATAAAAAAGAACCAGTTGGAAGGACATAACAATTATGCAAGTTTATATACTAATATCAGAGCCTTAAAATACATGAAGTAAAAACTGACAACTACAAAGAGAAATAGACCATTTATATTTATAGTCAAATATTACTGCCTCTTTCTCAGTTGATAGTATAAGCAGAGAGAAAATCATTACGAGGTAGAAGACTTGAACATCACCAACTAACTTGATTGGATTGAAATTCATAGAGTATTCCATGCAACAACAGCAGAATACAGATCTTTGGCACATGGCACATGGCACATTTGCCTACATACTCCATATTCTGAGTCCAGCCCTCCTTTAAAACCACTTCCCTTGCCTTTCATGCCTCTGTCCTTTTCCACCTTTCTGGCCACCTTTCTTAACTCCTCCTTCCAGTGCATATAGCAAGTCTCTGTTTTTGGCTGTCTCTGCTACCTCTCTTGCCATTTGCCCCTTCTTTCATATTCCATATCCAGTCTGCTGGAACTTCTCAGTTCCTCAAACACAACATGTTTTCTGACACCCGTAGGCCTTTAAACATGCTGGTTCTGGAGTACTCTGTTGCCTACTTACTATCCTTTTTGTTGAAGCTTAGACTTCACTTCTTTCAGGCATCCTTTCAGCCCACCCCTTCATATGGAGTGCCACTTCTGTGTGTTCTCTGGTACCTTGAATATGTTCTTATTATAGTAATTGCCAAGTTGCATTGGTGTTGTAATTGTCTCTTTACTTCTCTGTGTTCCTCATTAGACTTTTAAGGTCTCTGAGAGCAGAGTTGATGTCTGTTTCATTCGTTTTACATCCTCAAGGCTAAGTATAGTATCTGGCAGATAGCTGGCACTTAACTCATCTATATGTATTAAATCAGTGAGTGCATGACCGATGGGTACATCAGTTACCATCTTCTCTCTTCTTTTCACATAGTCTTAATCTTCTACAGGGTTGTTCCCCTTGGCCATCCCATTTTTCAAACAAGTTTTTACTTTTTGGTAAAATATGTATAACATGTTTTGCCAGGGGTTTTGTTGTTTTGTTTTGCCATTTTGAAATGACTTTAAGTATATTCACAGTATTGTACAACCATCACCAGTGTCCATTTCCAGAAGTTTTTCATCATCCCAAATAGTCTCCGAACCCATTAAATGATACCTTCCCATTCTCCTCTCACGCCCCCATCCCTTGGCACCTTCTAGTCTATTTTCTGTCTCTATGAATTTACCTATGCTAGTACCTCATATAAGTGGAATCACAAAATATTTATCCTTTTTGTGTCTGGCTTATTTCCCTTAATCTAACATTTTCAAGGTTTATCCATAATTGTCTCATATCTGGATTCCATTCCTCTTTTATGGCTGGATAATACTCCCATTGTGTGTCTACACCACAGTTAAAAATCTCTTCCCGTGTTGACGGATGCTTAGGTCGTTTCCATCTTTCAACTATCATGAATAATGCTGCTGTGAACATGGGTGTACAAGTATTTGAGTCTCTGCTTTTGATTCTTTGGATAAATACTTTGGAGTGGAATTGTTGGATCATGTCAAACAAGTATTTTTATTCTGTCTGCCATGTTTATGCTGTGCTGGCTGATGTGAAGTACCAAAAAAATGAGGCAGTCTTTGACAGTGAAGAACTTCATCACCCGAGGAAAATGCTAATATAAAGAAATGCTGATTTCTGTGTTACCATGAATCCATCCCAAAAAAACTTTTTAAAAATACAGGTTAATATTTAAAACATCAGCATTTAAAGATTGATCCCTTTTTTTCTGCCGCATCTGATTTCACCAACCAAAATTTATCGTTGGGGGAGAAAAGATTAAGTAGAAGTGGCATAAAAGGCTTTGGTACATCAGTTTGGCCTTCTCTGCTTTACCCAAATCTCCTTTTTTAAAAAATAAAGACTATATGGGACGCCTGGGTGGCTCAGTTAAGCTGCTGCCTTTGGCTCAAGTCATGATCCCAGACTCCTGGGATCAAGTCCCACATCGGGCTCCTTGCTTGGCAAGGAGCCTGCTTCTTTCTCTGCCTCTGCCTGCCACTCTGCCTGCTTGTGTGCGTGCGCGCTCTCTCTCTCTTTCTCTCTCTGACAAATAAATAAAATATTAAAACAAAAAAAGAATATGGTTTTGGTGTCATTTTTCTTGGAAAGTCCATTGTAGTTTAATCACCTTTGTCTAGAAGAAAACCTCATCCTGGTGCTTCAGCTTAGGGTCCACATGACTTTGATTAGGTTACCTCACTCAACTTTTCAGGTCCCGCATATTAATACATGCTTCAGGGGGGATCTAGGGGAGTCAAGAAATACAAAAGTTCTTTAACCTTGAGCTGTTTCACAAATATGAGGAGGTGGTATTTTGTACCTCTCTATCCAACATACTTCCCTAAAATGATGGCATAGGCAAATTCAGGAATTTGTTCTAACACAGTTTTGTGCCTTTTAATATTTTCTTCATTTCTAATAGAAATACTTAAGAAATAATAGTCTATTTGCCAAGAGGCATTGGAAAAACCTGGCCTGGGTTGCTGTTTACACATGACTAAGTCTAGCCCTGAATCTTAATTCACATGTAAGTTTAAGACCGTTTAACCAGATGATGTGTTGTAAACAGACTTTTAAATACTTCCTGTTTTGATCTCTGCTGACACACTACCTCTTTGCAACAAAGCTAGTGTATTGGTTACATATCTATATTTCAGTACAATCCTGTACACGGTGTTCCTTTTTTACATGACTTCTGATCTTTCTAGTAGTTTTGGGCTTCTTCATTTTCCTTCTGTAACAGATTAAAGAAACTTGGACGATTGTTTAGATCACCTCTGAGGAGTCCAGGATATTTAAGGTTTAATGTGTTCTCTTCAAAAATGCTTAATTTTAGGGGCACCTGGTTAGCTCAGTCAGTTAAGCATCTGCCATTGACTCAGGGCGTGATGCCAGAGTACCAGAATCAAGCACTGTGCCCGGCTCCCTGCTCAGAGGGAGTCTGCTTCTGCATCTCCCTCTGCTTCTCCCCACACTCATGACACTCTCCCTCTCTCTCAAGTAAAATCTTAAAAAAAAAAAAGCTTCATTTTATTCTATCCATTTTATTCCAGTATTTGCTAGTAAATTTGGCATGATTTTGTTGCTATTATAAGAAAACAGGTTTTATACTAATGTGTTTCTGTGTCTTTCCTCTTCTGCTAGATATTAGCATCAGTCATTTCTCATTTAGGACCCAGATCCCTCAAGAGATCCCATCTTATTCATATACTTTCTCCTATGTTCTTACTTAAGGCACAAAATAAGGGAGAGGTTATTAAAAGATCATTCCATCTTATCTCTTTGTGTGGTCAGGAGTCTGAGGTGACATGCCCAAAGTCACATGATGGTGTATTAGCAGAGCAAGGATGAGCGACCAGGGCCTCTGTGTTTGTTTTTTTCTCTCCACTGCATTATTCCTTTCAGTAAAAGAAAAAGATCTTTCCTAAGGAGGGTTTGTTGTGTAGCTAAACTGTGTAATACAAGCACCTCCTTCTCATATGCATGTAGTTGGCATCTCAGATTTTAAAATGCCAGATCCTTTCAGGCACTGCCTCTTTCTCTTTGGGCCCCAAGTCCCTGAAGATTTTGTCAATAAAGGTATTAATCTCATTTAGTTATGACCCTGTGAAAACCCCATCTCCCAACTATTGCCTTTTTGACCTATAATATTGCAGGAAGAGTTTATGCCAAAGTTAAATAAAAATAATTTTTTCTATTATTTGTCTCTGATGTTGCTTCTTTCTGGTAGCATTAACATTTAGCACTTCAGGTCCTTTTAAAAAATATATAAATCCTCCCAAAAGAAACAAAAGGAATATTCTTTCTAGATGCTTAAGAATCACTGCTTGTAGGATCGCACCAGATACTTTTGTTGAAAGTTGCATCTTTAGTCATAAATTATCTTCAATACTAGACCTTATATAAACAACATTATTAAAAGCAGTTATGGGGGGGTGGTTTTAGAAATAAAGGACTTCATATGTGAAAAGGTTCTTCCTGCTAGGTCCCCCCACCCCCACCCCTCCTGCTAGTTTTTGACTCTGTGTCTCTTGCCAATTGTAAGCCTGGCACTCAGGCTAGAGTGACAAATGTGTAGAAAGCCAGGGAAGACAGAAAAGCACTGCTGTGAAATAGTAAGGGAAGTGCTTTTCCAGCCATGTTGGCACTGCTAATCTGTACAGTAAGTGCAAGAAACATCTGAGGATAAGGATGCTTTTGGTTTCTGCTTTCCCTGAGCTCCAAATTCTACCTGAATTAGAATTGAGAGAATGTAAGATCCTAGGCACTGGAATTAAGCAACCAGTTCTCAGGGGAAGTTTTTCTTAACAGAATCAAATTTAAAAGACATTTTTGCTCCCTAATCTGTGAACTGTTTGCCAAAGCCCTTCATTTATCTGCACATCCCTGTATCAACGTGTCTGGCGGGAGAAGTGGACAGTTAACCTGAGTAGGTAGAGAAGTTTGGTGGTTTAGAAAGAAGGAAACTGAAGTACCATCACCATTCACGGGGGACCCAGTATGATATAGTGAAAAGCACACAAAAATAGAAGTCGAGAGGCCAGGTTCTATCATTTATTAATGGCGTCCTACATTTTACTAGTTGTGTGTCCTAATTGAAGCTGTTTTAACTTCTGGGTCTTGTTTTCCGTTTTTGGTCAAGTGTTGATAGCAGTATCGGTCTGGTCAAGCTTTTAAGTTTATTGGGGAGAATTCAGTGGAATTCTGTGGATGAAAGCTCTTTGGAAACAGTAACATACTAAATAATTGACATGATGGTGTGGTGGTGATTACCATAAATCCTGGTAGAGTATCATCCAGATAATTTTGGTAGTCTTTGAATCTAATTTAATTTTGGTAATCTTTGCCAATTTTGGTAATCTTGGAATCTAATTTTGGTAATCTTGGAATCTAATTTAGTAGTTAACTATTGATAATATCCAGTTTGGAGCCCTAGTTTTCCATTATATCTAGCTGTATTATAATGAACTATAAACTTTTTTTTTTTTAAGTTCATGGTAGAAAGGGTATTTGAGCTAGCCACTGAAAAATAGTTAAGATCTTGACAAGGGGGGGCGCCTGGATAGCTCAGAGGGTTGGGCCTCTGCCTTCAGCTCAGGTCATGATCTCAGGGTCCTGGGATAGAGCCCCGCATCGGGCTCTCTGCTCAGTGGTAAGCCTGCTTCCCCCTCTCTCTGCCTGCCTCTCTGCCTACTTGTGATCTCTCCCTGTCAAAAAAATATACATTTATTTTAAAAAGATCTTGACAAGGGAAGGTGATGGCTAGAAAGATGGCATCCATACAGTGGGAAACCATTACAAAAACATGGACACTCCGTAATGTACTTTGTTCTGGGAAGAATCCAGTTAGGTGGAACCCGGGTTAACAGAAGGTGGGATCGAAAATAGGGCCCGAAAAAGCAGCTTTGAGGCAAAACTATTAAGGGTTATTTCACAAAGTTGGGACTTGAATCTGAAGGGAGCAAGAAGCCATTGAAAATAATTGAGAAAGGGAGGGCACCTAGATGGCTCAGTTGTTTAAGCCACTGCCTTCGGCTCAGGTTATGATCCTGGAGTCCCGGGATCGAGTCCCACATCAGGCTCCCAGCTCCGCGGGGAGTCTGCTTCTCCCTCAGACCTCTTCTCTCATGCTCTCTCTCACTCTCTTTCTCTCAAATAAATAAAATCTTTAAAAAAATAATTGAGAAAGGGAGATAGAGGACTTAACCACCAAATGCATGAGGGGTCTATAAATTCTAAAATTCCGTTTCACTCAAAGTTTTCATAATTCTTGTGATTTTGTTTAGTAACTTGTAATTGATGATGTGCATTAGGAAATCTTCATTTCTTAGAGCCTTTCAGGAACTGACCGCTGCTTCCCAGAGACAACTTTAGAATTTACCTAGAATTTTTTAATTTAGCAAATGTTACTTAAGCCGTAACTGCCTGGTTTCCTTGAAAGGGCTGTGAATATCTCCTCCCTCCATAGCCTGGAAGCTCTTGAGGCTCTTCCATAGGAATTCCCTATGATTCCATGGGTTTGCACCCCGCTGGGCTCTGCTGCCCTTAGGAGTGGGCCTGTAGCAGGATGTATTTATTCTCTTAGCAATTAGTGGCTAAGTCTTTTTCTCAGAAGATAGGAAGCCATCTCCTATCTCTCTGGCAGTGTTTCTTTTTTGTTTTGTTGAGAAGTCATGTAACAGAATGGTCAAGTGCATGATTCTGGAACTGGGTTGCCTGAGTTTAAATCCTTGTTACCTCTCATTAGAGGTGTTTCCTTGGATGAGTTACTTAACCTTTCTGTCTCAGTTTCCACATCTGTAAAATTGAGTACTGACACTTACCTCAGAGTTTTGTCATGGGGATTTAAACTGTTCAAAAGAGTGTGTGGCCCTTTATCCTCTTCAGATATCTGTTAAATATTTTTATTGGTGATAGAGGACAGACTTTTTTTGTTTTCTTAAATAGATTTAAGTGGTTTCCCACAGCCAAAATCCTAGCTTCCCAGAATGAGACACAGGTATGTTGTTGTTGTTGTTGTTGTTGTTGTTGTTGTTTTTCCCCTAGAGGGGTAGCGGGTGCCTTCCTGGGCCAAAAGGAAAATACTTTTTCCTCTTAGCTTCCTGCTGCCATCTCCCTACTTCTACACTTCTGTCTCAGTGTTTTACAGGAACCCTGATCAGTCTTCTTTGTTTGCTCAACCTCAGCAGAAGTCACAGACCAGAGGTTTCACTAAACATTCATTTTAAAATAGGTTACATTTTTCCTTAGTGGAATTTAGCTAATTGAAACATAAGACAAACATGAACACTCTGAAGATGTGGCTTTGAATCTTTCCATTTGTTCTCTTTGGCATTGACTTTTGCTTGTCCAGGTTTTGCTAGTGTGGTGGATCTTATTCCCAGAGAGACGTGAGTCCTGAGCCAAGGAGTCCACTTCTGAACCTGGCCAATAATTGGTGTTTTCTCTCCCTGAGTTCTACCAGTGAAATTCATATTTCATCCAAAAATGTGACCATTACAGAGGTTCTAGGAATGCTAGCTACTATGTGTATTTTGACCTTCATTGTATCCCAGACTACACTCATTCTTTTTTTTTTTTTTTTAAAGATTTTATTTATTTATTTATTTGACAGAGATCACAAGTAGGCAGAGAGGCAGGCAGATAGAGAGGAAGGGAAGCAGGCTCCCCACTGAGCAGAGAACCCGATGCGGGGCTCGATCCGAGGACCCTGGGATCATGACCTGAGCTGAAGGCAGGGGCTTAACCCACTGAGCCACCCAGGTACCCCAGACTACACTCATTCTTAAAATGTATTTCTTCTTTTTTCTTTTTTTATTTTAAGATTTTATTTGAGCATGAGTGAGAGAGTGGAGGAGGGGAGAGGGAGAAGCCAGTTCCCCGCAGAGCCCAGGGAGCGTGATGCGAGGCTTGATCCCAGGACTCTGAGATCATAACCTGAGCTGAAGGCAGATGCTTAACCAACTAAGCCATCCAGGCACCCCAAAATGTATTTTTTCTTCAGATATTTGGGTTTCTTACTGTGGTCATTAGTAGCCTTTCTTTTGGTTTATTGTCTCCTGTCGCCCCACTGAAGTTTTTCTAGTGCTTCAGTGATCTGTGCACTGCCTCTGAACTGGCCGGTATTGTAGCCTTCAGTTTTACTGAAGCTTAGTTTATGACTTTGACATATTGTGTCTATTATGTAAGGAAAAGTAGCAGGATCAATATAAGGAAGAGAGTACCATCTCTTAAAACAGTCAGCATGTGAACTCCTCTTCTACATTGGTCAGACCTTCTGTCAGCTCATTATCAGTGGAAAAGATAAGGTGTTCTTTAAGTCACCATGAAAGTCAAAACTAGTTTTAAGCCTTTTGGAAAAAGAGATATGTGTTAGGAAATCCTGGATGATGATTAGTCAGTCTAACTGATCCCAGGTTGTCTTTATTTTCTACCACTGGCCAAATCCTGCCTCTAACCTTCCAGTGGTGCACAGCCTTAGACATGCTTTGCTATCACAGGACTTTGTCCCCCAAATGCATTTGCTACTTACTTCAAGTAGATTTCTTAAGAAAGACTGACACTGGTTCTTGCTCTTTGCCAGCCCTCCTGCCGCAATGGGAATTATGGATGAGGGGGTAGGACTCGCAGTACTCTGTGATCTGTTTCTGGAGGCAGGGACAGGAATACATTTGACAAGTAGACGTGTTAGTACCATGTTCAGGACTCCATAAACCCAAATTTTTAAGTCTGTAATGGGATGCCTTGTACCGCAAGATGTCCTCAGTCTTGAATTGTCTGAGCTCACTTAGTATATAGAAATTCATACCTGCTCTCTTATATCTAAACAGTTAGGAATAGAGGAGAGTGGTTTCCTTTGGAAAGACACGTTGATAGTTCCATCTCATTCTGGTTTTTGATTAATTATGACCTATAAAAAGGTTACTACTCTAGTAGAAACTTTGAATTTCCTGAATAGATCTCTCTCTAGTTAGTAGGCAGAGGAAGTATCATTGACTTTTTGCATTTTCCTGGGGGTGGCCTGGGTACTGTCTCATAGGTTTGTCGTTTGCTGACTTCTCCCGATCTCTGTTCCATGTAATAATGAACTGCAAAACTGAGAACTGGAGAGCTGTGTATACACTTACAGGTGGGTGCCCCGGAAGGCCAGAAAGCCAGTTGCTAGTGAAGCAGACTAATGTTCTGTCTACGAATTGTCCCTAGGAATTGCTTTCATTGAGAAAGAGAGTGGGGGAAGGTAGAACATAGAGGAAGAGCAGGCATTCCTAAACTTAGATTCCTGAATCAACTATGTATAGTTTCATGGGAAGACAAAATAAGGAGCAGCTATCCCAAAGGTTTTATCACTTCAGATATCCGAGATCTCTGTTCTAGAAAGTTTCTAGATGGTAAAATAAAGTTTTGACCTTGTATATCAAATCTCACACTGGCCATGCATTTGTCTCTAACACCAGTCTACTTTAAGTGGTAAGTATCAATTTCACGGACATGTGATGATACTGATTTAGCAGAAAGTACTCTGAACTTAGAGGTGGAAATACCGAGTTAAATCCAAATCTCAGCTAACCTTCTTTCTAACATTATAACTTTGAATTAGACCTTGAACCACAGTTTTTTTTTTTTTAAAGATTTTATTTATTTATTTGACAGAGATCACAAGTAGGCAGAGAGGCAGGCGGGGGTGGGGTGGGGGAAGCAGGCCCCCCGCCGAGCAGAGAGCCCAATGCGGGGCCCAATCCCAGGACCCTGGGATCATAACCTGAGCCAAAGGCAGAGGCCTAACCCACTGAGCCACCCAGGCACCCCTGAGCCACTGTTTCTAAATCAGTCTAAGGGGAGAATAAAGTCATCCTCACAGGAGTGTTGTGAGGATTGAATGGAATAATGTATGTGAAAGCTCCAAGCAAGGAGGACAGGGGGACTAGAAGAAACAGGACTACAGGTTTAGATAGATCCAGGAACTTGTCAGATGGAAAGAAAACAATGACCACTTTCTCTTCTTTATGTACTCCTCCCTCTGTGTTGCTGTCATCAGGTTGTTATTTAGATGTGCCACACAGTGAAGCAACAAGTTTCTCCATGAGCAGACTTTGAACTCATGAGGGCTACGCCTAGTTCCAGTGTTCATGGAGGCAACATGGTCACCAAGTTTCCCACCAGGCTTCTTGTTCTCAGCACAGTTACAATGTCAATCTTCGCTCTGTGTGTTCGTGTAGTCTGTTTTTACCGAAATGCAGTGTTTTACCAAAAAATCCTGTACTTTGTACAAAAATGGCTCCCAACTTGTTAGCACTCTACTTCCAGTTCTCATTAAGCTCTCCAGCTTCAGAATGGCTGGTGAAACAGCAGAGTTGCCAAGATTGCAATGGATTCTTCAGGAGTTTACATATATGAGGTCATAGCTTACATGTATGAAATCCTATTACCAGCAAAGTGTGTGAGCTTCCTATTCCATTATACAAGCACTGTAGTTTTAGAGCTTTTTAAACATTAAGAGGAATTCATGTTCATCTACACAATTTGGAACAATTATATCCACAGTACTTATGGATGCACACCTCCCCACACAAAAAGTCAGAAAAACTCCCACTTTAATAAGAAAGCATTGTGCTTGGTGTTTTCACATACGTTATTATTATTATACATTATCGTTAGCCCATTCGAAGGCATGTCTTCCTGCTTCTGGTTATTTATTACCCAAATGCCGATCTTGAGTTGAGGCTCTTTGCGTGCAAAGATGTGTGTCACAAGATGCTTTTCTGATCTAGGTTCTGTGGCTCTCACCTAACTGGTTGCCATCATTTTATTCTCCCTTTCTGGTCTTCGATGTACCCAAGTGTTCTGGCGAAATCTCTTTAGAACAGACTCCATGGGATAGACATGGTCTTATGAGCTCATTGCTGGTAATACCTACTTTTTCTGGGCTAAAGGCTAAATGTGACAGATGGGAAATGCAGTCTCTGGTGGCGGGAAAGGCAGGAACCAATGCTTACTATAGGCCTATCTCTGTCAGCTGGGGTTGCTGCCAGCTGTCCTGCGTCTGGGGTGGGCTCCCCAGTTCATAGTACTTGAATTCAAGTCCCTTTTGTTAACTTCTGGATTATATCGGTTGGTGCAGTAAACAGGGTTCCTAAACTGCCTGCCCAGTGCAAGAAAGAAAACAGTCTTCAGTGTGCTGCCACCCTAAACCATAGTTTGTAAGTGTTGCTTATTGCTTCATGCAGTGTTTTTATATAGTTGCAGTCCCTTTAGATATTCCTGTTCTCCATGTGTGGCCATAAACGTTGTCTGCATATATTCATAGAGCTCACAAACTGCAGTGTAAGAGCTGTGTAATTTGATACATCATACGTTCCCCCTTTTGTTCCTTACCACAGTTGTATCTTCTTTCTTGTTGGTTTTCATTGGTTGGTTCTTACTTGTTTTTTTTTATGGAAAATGTCGAACATCATTTATAATGTTATTTTCCAAAGAGAAATTTCCAGGAGCTAGATCCTAGGGTATGAACCCTTTCAATGGCTCTTGCTCTCTGTGTCATATTTCCTTCTCCAGAGGAGCAGTGTCTTTACAGTGCTTACCAGTATGTCCACAAACCCCTTTAAAAAAAGAGAGGCTTTTAAATGTTTAGTGCAGGACATGTCTATTTTTAGCTAGATCTTTTCTTATTGTGAAGGAAGGACCAAGCAGGGTTTTTAAGCCCCATCTAGAAGTGACTAGCTCTTCCTAGTTAAAGCTAGCAAGAAGCATCTACTGTGTTTTGGGGCTGTTCACTGCACAGAGCCACCAAATGCTTTTCTTTTCTTTTTCTTTTCTTTTTTTTTTCTTTTTTTTTTTTTTTTGGTGAATTGTTTTTACCTTCTCACATCAGATTTGAACTCTCAGTTTGGAGCACTCATCTGTCGTAGTTTTTGCTCGTAGAATGTAGAAATAGCAGGCTTGCTGTACATTCTTAGTCACTTAAAAAAAAAAGTCCTGGTATGTTTAGAATGACTATATTTCTCTATTTGGTTCCTTTGCTCCTTCGAAAAAATAAAAACATCAAACAAGAGAAAGTCCAGTTGCCAAGAGCATCTATTTGAACTTTCTGTCAGAACTGTTGATTTAAGGCATCATAAGTTTCCATGGTTTCATGTTATCTCAGGCTATCTTCTGAGTTGATCTTGTGAAATAAACCCTTGTGATCCCTACTCTGGGCTAACTCTGTGTGTCTCTTTTTTCTTTTCTTTTCTTTTCTTTCCTTTTTTTTTTTTTACAGTGAACATAAAGATTCTGAAAAGAAACACAAAGAGAAGGAGAAAACCAAACACAAAGATGGAAGTTCAGAAAAGCATAAAGACAAACACAAAGACAGAGACAAGGAAAAACGAAAGGAGGAAAAGGTACAGAACTTTCCAGTGGGGAAGGAAGAGCTGGGGGTTGTACTTTTCATTTTCTTTATCTTTAAAAGCAGGTAATGAAAGTACCTTCACTGCACAGTAAGATCCCACGGCCTTTGAGTGAAAAGTCTCTTGTCAGGAAACTTAAGCATCAGTCTCAGTCTTAACGAAAACCAAAGCCCTTTACCACTGAATTTCACAGGACCAGATCAATCCACATCATTCTCTTACTTCAAATGGCAAATGGATAAATTAAGAATGTAGAGTTTCTGGAAATGCCTGTGTTCTTTCACAGGGAAAATTCTGGTTTTGGGAGAAGGTCTAGGGCCATGTTGTCTTCTGTTGAATGTGGTCCTTCCTGAGTGAAAACAGTGATGCTTTTGTGGCTTTTGGTTTCAGCATAACTAGCACTAGCTTCTCAGAAACTCTAGGCTCATCTAGCTGCAAATAAGGGTTATGGTGTATAGACTTTTTAAAAAAATTGTTTTGGGGCACCTGGCTGGCTCAGTCAGAAGAACCTGTGTGATTCTTTTTTTTTTTTTTTTTTTTAAGATTTTATTTATTTGTCAGAGAGAGACAGAAAGCACAAGCAGGCAAAGTGGTAGGCAGAGGCAGAGAGAGAAGCAGGCTCCCCACTGAGCAAGGAGTCTGATACAGGACTTGATCCCAGGACCCTGAGATCATGACCCAAGCTGAAGGCAGCAGCTTAACTGACTGAGCCACCCAGGCGTCCCAGGCCTGTGTGATTCTTGATCTAGGGTCATGCGTTTGAGCCCCCTGTTGGGTATGGAGATTGCTTACATTAAAAAAAAAAAAAATTCTTTTTTTTTTTTTTAAGATTTTATTTTTATTTATTTGACAGAGAGCGAGCGATCATAAGTAGGTAGAGAGGTAGGCATGGGGGTGGGGGGGGCAGGCTCCCTGCTGAGCAGAGAGCCTGATACTGGGCTCGATCCCAGGACCCTGAGATCCTGATCTGAGCCGAAGACAGAGGCTTAACCCACTGAGCCACCCAGGTGCCCCAATAAAAAACCTTAAAAAAATTTTTTTCGGGGCGCCTGGGTGGCTCAGTGGGTTAAAGCCTCTGCCTTCAGCTCAGGTCATGATCTCGGGGTCCTGGGATCGAGCCCCGCATCGGGCTCTCTGCTCAGCGGGAAGCCTGCTTCCTCCTCTCTCTCTCTGTCTGCCTCTCTGTCTACTTGTGATTTCTGTCTGTCAAATAAATAAATAAAATCTTTAAAAAATAAAAATTTTCTTTTAAGTAAAATAAAAATAAAAATAAAAAATGTTTTTATTTTAGTTTCTGTTTGGAAAAAAGTAATTTTGGTACTTGGTAAATTCAGGCAATATGAAATAGGGAATGTAATGAAAATGACACCTTCCTTGGGGCACCTGGGTGGCTCAGTTAAGCATCTGACTCTTGATCTCAGTGCAGGTCTTGATCTCAGGGTTGTGAGTTAAAAAAAAGAAAAGAAAAAAAAATTACACCTTTCTTTCACCCCTTGCTCATTGTCCTTTATCTTTCTCTTTCTGGAGGCAGCTACTATACTGTTTTTTTTTTTTTAATTCTTCCAGAGATACCATATTTGTGTGTGCGCGTGTGTGCATACATATGTGTGTGTATCCTTTTGTATGTCTGAAGATTTTTGAAAGACCAAGTGTGTCTGGAAAAGGAGGGGGAATGTGAATATACTTTGCCTAAATCAGAGAAGGCAGGAAACAGACTGTTGCATTTTGTTTTGTTCTGTTTTTTATTTTCTCTGCACTGCCAAGGACAGATCCTTGAGAGAGAGTATATTTATTGAGGAAGGGGTACTTGCCATCATTTAAAAGTTAAAAAGCTGCCATTTTGAGGGGAAACATTTCTCAGTAAATTGGGTAATTCACCCTGAACTATAAAAAAAACAGTCTTAGGAAAATGTCAAGACCTTTGCTTCACCTGTTCAGTTTTGCTAATAAGAGTGAGTCTGCAATCAAAGATGCTTCAAGAATTGAGGCCAAATGTTCTCAAATAAGAATGAGGCTTTTTCAAATTTAGTCTCTTCAAGGTACTAATCAGTTACTATTATTTTCAGGTTAGAGCCTCTGGGGATGCGAAAATAAAAAAGGAGAAAGAAAATGGCTTCTCTAGGTAAGACTTTTCTGGTACCTTGGCTGCTCTCTTGGCCAGCTCTTCATGTTGTAGTGTTGTCTGAACTTACCTAAAATGTACTGACCTGGCCACCTCTAGGTTTCCAAAGAGATTGACAGTGAGAGGACTTGGTGTAAGCTAATTTGAGTTCTCTGAAGTGTCATTTAGTGAAATTGACCCCATTTTCCGGAAGGCTGTTTTGAGTGGAGAAGATTAACAGAAAGAAATTTCTAAAAATTTAGATACAATTTACATACCAGAAATTTCACGCTTTAAAAGTATACAGTTTATTGGGTTTTAGTGAATTCACAAGGTTGTACAACCTCCCCCTACCCCACTCTCTTAATTTAAGAACATTTTCGTCTCCCCCAGAGGAAACATCATATTCAGTCAGTAGTAATTATGGAGTTTCCTGAAAAACCCTCCTCTGAATTCCTCCTTAGTAATACAGTAGTCCTCCTCCCATCTGCCCTCTGCCCCGGACCTTAATCCACAGTTTTGCTTTCTTTGGTTTTATTTAGCGATGGTCAGCCATGGTCAGGAAGTAGGTGATCCTCATTCTGACATCGTCAGAGGTCATTAGTGCCCTAATCCTATGCCACATTGCCTGTGTCATTCACCTCACTTCATCTTACGACATAGGCATTTATTATATATCATCACAAGAAGGAGGATTAGTACAGTACAGTAAGATAATTTGAGTGAGAAAGAGATCATGTTCTCATACATTTTATTATAGTGTATTATAATTGTTCTGTTTTTATTATTAATCTCTTGCTGTGCCTAATTTGTAAATTAAACTTTACCATAAGCATGTATGTATAGGAGTAATTGTGGTGTGTATATATAGGGTTTAGTACTTATCATAGCTTCAGACTTCCACTGGAGTTCTTGGAATATATTCCCTGCGAAAGGAAGTGGACTGCTGTATTCTAAGGCTCATCTCTGGTTTACAGAACTATGCCTACTTGGTCTACATTTTAAGGATAGGTGTAGAGTTGAGTAGGAATATATTATCTCTTTTCAAGAAGAGGAAAATGCATACAATCTGAGGTTGGTTTTTCTGTACTATTTTTGCCATTTTGATTGTTTTTCCTCATCTGCCTCAACTCCCTAAAAACAAAAATCTCCAGCTTTAAAAATAAGTTTATGGTCATATATTCTTACTTGCTCCATTGAATGACAGAATGGATTTTCTAGGAGTTGTTGGAAGGGTTTGCATATTGACTCGAACAAAGTGTTGGGGAGTTTTGCTTCCTCGAAACTCTGACCTTCCAGTTTCATCTGGGAACATTATTGAAAATTCTGCCATCTACTCTGAGTCCCTTGACTGGGAGAAGTAGGTGCCCTCTTCAGGCATGTTTTGTAACTGTTCTAGGAATGTGGAATAATAATACAATTCAAGAAGCATTAGAGCTGAAAACTACCCTAGGTGTTCTGATTTCTTAGATAAAGTTGAGTACGGGGTGGCTATTTTCTGCCAAAAGACCACCTAGGACTTTTATAAACTAACACTAAGGTGTGACTAGACTCTCTGGACTTGGTGTGTAGTCCAGGATTCAGTTTCATACTTCCCATGTTAGACGATCAGGAACACTGTCTTCTAGGCCGTGGTCTCTGTGTTCACCTTGCTGGACTGCTTGCTGGCTTGCATGTTTGTCTTTGTAGACAGTCCAGATGCTTTACTGGGTGGAGCATAGTTTTCTGATAAATTGTTTTAGAAGTTCTTGCTTCAGGCCTAGTAACCCTTCCCACATGTTGTTAACTTCACCCATGACAGTACTAGGATCTAGCGTTTACTTAACTGGCTGGGTCAGTAGCAGTTTTCTTTGCTTCTGGTGCAAAGCCTTTAGAAATGACTCTTGACTGTGTTAGTGATTTCCATGGTGAGGGAAGCAGCTGTAGAGATTGGCATTTGAGGAATGTGCAGAAATAAGGAAGAAAAGCTAATCTCTTTAAACATTCAGATTCTGTCAAGCAGAGGGATCCCGTATGCTTGGGGAGTTTGCGGGGTGGTAGCATTGAAACCCCACGAATATCTTGACCTTGGCAGCTGAATCTGGATGTTTATCCCTTGGACCCCTTAGAGATGGATGGTTTGTTGGGTGCTGGTCTCTGTACTGAGTTATTTAGCTTCATATATGCTTCTGGCCATCAACAGTGAGGTTCTGCCTAGGTGTGTTGGGCCAGGGAACATCTCAAGGCTGTGGTGATTGCTGGCCCCATGGGTTTTTGTTTTTTCCTCTTCCCTCCTCCAAATTGTTCCTTCCTCTTTCTGGTTCAAAATAGTTGTCTAACAGAACCATCTTTTTACATTCAGAAAACAAAAATAGGACAAGGCACTCTGCTGTGTATAAAGTAAGTAAACCAAGGGAGGAAGTTGAACAATGACTATATTTTGGTTTGGAATGGCTTCAGTTTGTTCACAGCCTCTTCTGTCATTTAGCACATGCCCTTCTTTTGTTGTAATGGCAGCTTCGTTATTTTCCCATGTAACTAAGATTAGTTTCCATTAGAACTTTAAGGTTCAAGTTTGGGAAATAAATTTTTATTCCCTTCCTTGTAAAAGCTATATTCAGCTTTTGGAGTACCAGAATCATCAGTTTGGATCATTGCAGGATTAGATACATAGTAGATCCCTCCTGCAAGGTGAGGGAACAATTTAAAAAGTTTGTTCCTGTTGTGGTTTGGGTCATGCTGGCAAAGGCAGCTAAGATGCAATAGAAAAGAATACTGACTTAGACTCTGATCCCAGAACTTGATATTGCCTGTTCATCTGTAAAGTGAGGACAGTGCTATCTACTTCACAGGGTTGTAGTGAGATACTAAGTGAAAAGAAGTGCTTACAGGAAACCTTTACAACATATACAAATGCATGTTGTTAATCCTTATATTAGCTACTTCTCAGTGAGGTGATTGTTCCTCCTGATTATTTAACATAATGTAGACATTCTCAGACTTACTAGGTTTTTTTTTTTTCTTTAGTCCACCACGAATTAAAGATGAACCTGAAGATGATGGCTATTTTGCTCCTCCTAAAGAGGATATAAAGCCATTAAAGAGACCTCGAGAAGAGGATGAGTGAGTATTTTTTTATTCTTTATTTTTTGAAAACAAAAAGGATTTGTTTAAAGGAGAAATGTGATATAGGTCTCTCCAGTCACAGAAAAACTATTAATTGACTTTAGTCATTTGGAATTTGTGATTAATGGACTGGGCAACTTACTTATCTTTGAATTATGAGATGCAGGATTTGCTAAGCAAATAAGTAGTGTATCTATGGAAAATACATATTTTTATTATTTTTTCATATTAAAAAGTAATGCTTGTTTAGTATATGAATTTCAAATAATACAGAATTGGTAAAGAATATTTAAATTATTTAAGTTGCCCTTAATTTATTATTACCTGCCATAGATAATTTTTCACTGTTAAAGCAATTTTCCTTAGTATCTGTACCTGTCAGTGAACTCTGAGTAATGGTTCAGTGCATAGAGTTAATAAAATTGCTCTTAAAACAGTTATTTGAGGCTTATGTGTACCTCTTTCTTAGATTCCGTGAGGTTAAGTTCTATTCCTTTTTCCTCTCTTTTCCTGTTCTATTTCCTATCCTATTTCCTATTTTCCTCTATTCTGTTCAGTCTTTTACAGCTTATTATGCTTTAGGAATCTACAGAGGATTTGTGGTACAAAGTGGACAGAAAGGGAGGAGAGAAATACTTGGTGAACTCATTTGTAATCATTTAGAATGTATATAGTATTTCTTTCCTCTCCTTTCCAGCCAGATACTGCCTTGTGGTAGTTGTTGTTGCCCTGGGCATGTGGCGTCTGTTTCCATAGGTAGCCTCCACTCCCGTCTCTTTCAGGCCTGTGTGTATGTAGTATAAATTGTTTTGTTCTGTGTAGGACTGTAACTCTTGGTCCTCGGTCAGGCCTTCTTTCTTCATTCCTGTTCTGACTGTAGAATGTCCAGCTAAGGATAGTTACACCTGCATTGAAAGCCTCCAAGAGGAGTTTGGAGGTCCTGATGCTGTTGGTGAGAACCACCATGTCAAAGTTGTGTTAATTGCATATTCATGTTCCCCTTTGTAGTGCTGATTATAAACCTAAGAAAATTAAAACAGAAGATATCAAGAAGGAGAAGAAACGAAAACTGGAGGAAGAAGAGGTTAGTAAAAGAGACTGTGGCCCTTGGAGGCTTGGGTTTGGAGTAAGGAGTTTTCCATTAAACAACTTTTGAAGGCAGATGAATTTTAGGGAATGTATTGGTCTGTGATAGAGGAAACACTGAGAAAAACTCATGTATGTGTAATGGTGGCCGTGGTACTGTGAGTTTTAAGATCTCTCTTAGCCTTTCAAGGTGTCTACCCGTAGTGCTGCTGCCAGCTGATGTTTTTGGAGAAACTGCACTATCTTCCTACGTGCAGAGGGAGTGTTAACAAATCATACTTAGGCTTTCGATCTCAAAGAGTTTTCCTTAAGATTGTTTTTTAGCACTCTCATATCTAACCTTGCTCATCACTCACTTCGGGTAACTGTGTGTTTAAAGGCCTTTAATTGGGTGCCCCTTGGACATATGATGAAACCCAAGCTCTTTACCACAGCTCCTCCCAATCTGACCCCTGCATCTGGTGCCTGCTTTCATCTTTTTTTTGCCTCTTCTCTAATTTAGCTGGTTCCAGCCACACTGGCCTCCTTTGTTTCTTTTCCACACTGGATTCTTTTGTGCTTCAGAGCTTGATGGAGCACATGCTGTTCCCTGTCTGGAACACACATGCTCTTCCTCCCTCCTTCTCCTGCCTTATCACCTTCCTTAAAATCTCAGCTCAACTTAATTACTTTGGCTTGTGGCCAATTTAAAAATACTTTAGTATGGTTCCTTTTGACACTTCTTGTTTCTTGTACTACAGAGTTGTTAGCAAGTAATCCAAGAGAGGGATGTCAGAAGTTCACAGGAGTCTTAATTTTACACTCTCTTAAGAGAAGGGGTTGAGTGAGTTCTTAGCTCTTACACTGCATTTGTGGTTAGCCACGGTCATGGGCAGAATGGATTCATAAGTATTAAGTCAGTAGCTTATGGAAGTATGAGCAGTAAAGATAGTGATAGTAGGGAGCAGTGAGTTTTAAGAGTGTAATCTATATTGTAGTAGTAAGAATGATAATAAAAATAAAATGTAATAGATGCTTACCATGAGCCAAACACTATTAATGCTTTATATGAATCATTTCAATTTAATCTTTACAATAGCCATTACGAGGTAGATATTGCTACTATGTATTCTCTGCATTTTACAGATGCAGAAACTGAGGTATAGAGGCTGAGATCATTTGCCTGAAGTCACACAACTACTATGTAGTTAAGTCAGGATTTGATCCCATGTAGTCTGATTCCAGAACCAGTGCACTAACCACCATGTTATTCTGATTCCTGTGTAACTATGCTGATTCTTTAAAGCTACAGGAATTAAGAAGGGCCTTTAATGAAATCACATTAAGAATATTTAACAAAGGGGCGCCTGGGTGGCTCAGTCAGTTGAGTGTCTGCCTTCAGCTCAGGTTATGACCCCAGGGTCCTGCGATCAAGCCCCGTGTAGGGAGCCTGCTTCTCCTCCTCTCTCTGCTCCCCCTCCTTGTGCTTTCTCACTCTATTAAATAAATAAAATCTTTAAAAAAATATTAATGAGTAGGTGAGCCATAGAGATGATCAGGTGCTAGGTTTAGAGAACTGTGGTTTTTCTAACAACAGGTCTGTTTTGGCCATCAGGTTTATGAGCACCAACTCAAGGAGTGAAGAGTAAAATGTTGAGGGATTATGGCAGTCACTCCACTTTTATGTAGATGATCAGTATAGACTAGTTGGTGAAGAAGTGTAAAACTTTAGCTTTCCATGCTTTTTCTATATTGCCTTTGGGCCTTCGTTGAGTTGTTGAATAATAATCTTTCTGTGAATTTGGAAGGAGTTAGTAATAACTATTTTAAACCATTTGGAAAAAAGGACACTTGGCCTTTTTTTTTTTTTTTTTTTAAATCTTCAGTACCCTTCTCCCTGCAGGGGGCAAAAATACAGGCTGAAAGACTTAGAATTAATACACAGTCTTCTTATGGCTGGGACCCCAGATGGCAGGAACAGTCCTGAAACCTCACTCACTGGCTGTGGTTTTTTTCATTTCTGGGAATTGTTCTGAAGTTTCTCATTGACTGATTATCCCATTTTGAGGCTTGAAAACATACAATGTAGCCAGTAGTTTCCTGATGGGACCATCTGTATGCCTGTTCAGAAGCTGTTCAGAGAATGTCTTTAACTGAAAATCATTTCCCTTTCCTGTGCTGTGTTTCAGGCAAAATAGTAAACATTACCTGAATTAATATGATCCTCTAGTACTTCTCCCCAAAATACTTACATATTGTAATTCTCTATTCCTATTTTAAAATACGTCTAGTGTTTGTAGTCTTTCCCTTCCTTCTGTCCCAAAGATCATTTGCTTTTTTGTTTGTTTGTTTGTTTTTAAGGATTTTATTTATTCATTTGACAGAGATCACAAGTAGGCAGAGAGGCAGGCAGAGGGAGAGAGGAGAAAGCAGGCTCCCCGCTGAGCAGAGAGCCCGATGTGGGGCTCGATCCCAGGACCCTGGGATCATGACCTGAGCCGAAGGCAGAGGCTTTAAACCACTGAGCCACCCAGGCGCCCCGATCATTTGCTTTAAAATCCGGAGTTTATCTTGATTGCTATCCTATCATGTAGTCCTAGAATGTTTTTATATTCCAGTATTCCCATGAGGCATGATGTGATTTTTCTGGTAAACCTGGGCTCTCATCATGGTCAGTAGCAACTATATGACCTTGAACAGGTGAACAAACTTCCATTCCAGAGTTTTCCTTGATTATAACTGGGTATCAAGTCAAATGGTCTATAAAGGTCTTTCAAGTTCTGCCATTCTGTAATTGGTTTTAAGGTGACTCAAAACCGCTTTTCATAGCTATATAAAACTTGTTGAATAAAGATCTTACATAGTTAAGACAAAGGAAAATATCCTTTTAAAGAGTTTAGATCCTGTGGAGCAGGACCCCATTTGTCAAATTGCACTTTTTTGTCTGGATGTTTGTTGTTTTGAGACTTATTTCCTGTTGTTACCAAATTATATTTTTTTATATTTGTGCCACAGTGACAGCTCATGTGGGGTCATAGTTCAAAGAAGAGCCATAGAGAAATACTATCATAGGAATTGGTTATTATTTTAGAACCCCTCAACACTTGTTTACTGCTTCCTGACTTTGTGTATGCAAGCAACAGTGATAAGGAAGTGTTCTCTCACAGCCCCTCTCAGATTCAATCAGGAATTTCCTTTCAAATTATATATTATTTAAATACAGTGTCTCCTATTCCCATTATTGGATGGTGTTTGAAGAGGATTTTGAAGATGGTGTTTGAAGATGAGTAGAATTTGAAAACAGGTGGGGATAATACACTGGGATGACTCTCCATAGCAGTGCTTTCCCAAACATTCCTCTGAGGGTAAAAAAAATATATATAATTTCCCAGGCTCTTGCCATGCAAAATGAGTGTTTTTAACTACTTTCTCAGGTAATCATTTGTCAGGGAGTTTGGGGGAAATACTGCCCTAGAGAAAGAGACCAATAAATTTTCACTCTATCAAATTTGAGAGCATTAGATTTTAAGAACTTCAGTTTTAATATTCTGTGATTCCAGTTTTACTTCCTAATGGTTCTTCAAAACTACTTTTAAAATGTGGTTGGTACTTACTTAAGTGCTTTCTTACCATATTTCTTTGTAGGATGGTAAATTGAAAAAACCCAAGAATAAAGATAAAGATAAAGATAAAAAAGTTCCTGAACCAGATAGCAAGAAAAAGAAGCCGAAGAAAGAAGAGGAGCAGAAGTGGAAATGGTAACATTGCAGCACTGGGTTACAATGTCAGCTCTCCGATTCCACAGCCTAATTAAGCAAGAGTGTTACTAAAATTTAATAGCCTGATGTTTGGAGGAGGAGGAAAGTACTTAAAAAAACTCTCCAGAATATCAACATTCTGAAATAAGTTTTCCAGATCCTAGTGAGAAAGGCTAACTAGCTTTCAGCCTATTGAATCTAAAAACTAGGTTCCACCCTGTTGAACAGAATGAACTATGAAAGTAGACCGTGTGTAGGGATTTGGCATATGAAGAAAGTTGCATTTCAAATGATAGGAACAACAGTAGCCAAACTATGGAAAGAACCTAGATGTCCATCAACGGATGAATGGATAAAGAAGATGTGTGTGTGGGTGTGTGTGTGTGTGTGTGTGTGTGTGTGTATCATCATATATATATGTGTTGATATATATATATATATATATGGTATATATATCATATATATACATATATATGTATATATTACATATATATGTACATATATATAGTATATACTGCATAGTATTCTATCACATGTGATAGAATACTATGCAGCCATCAACCTCCCCCCCCCCCTCAAATCCTGCCATTTGCAACTAGATGGAACTAGATGGTATTTTGCTAAGCGAAATAAGGCATTCAGAGAAAGACAATTTTCATACGATTGCTCTGGTATGAGGAATTTGAGAGGCAGGGCAGGGGGTCTAGGTAGGTAGGGAGGGAGAGAATGAAACAATATGGGACCAGGGAGAGAGACAAACCATAAAAGACTCTTAATCTCAGGAAACACTGAGGGTTGCTGGGGGGTAGGGGGGGTGGGGTGGCTGGGTTATGGACATTGGGGAGGGCATGTGCTATGGTGAGTGCTATGAATTGTGTAAGACTGCTAATTCATCGACCCGGACCCCTGAAGCAAATAAAACATTACATGTTAATAAAAAAATAAAATGGGAGGGACAGAATTTTAAAAATGATAGGGAAAAGATGGATTATTTTATAAATCATGTTCAGGAAACTACCTGTTCATTAAAAAAAATAATAATAACCTCCAAAGAAAATCTCGATAAATATTTTTAAATTGTAAAGTAATGAAGATCTTTTGAGGAAGGACATACGACCAGAGCCATAAGGAAAAGGTTTACAACATTGGTAAATCAAAATTAAAATGTTGTAAAAAAAAAAAAAAAAAAAAGTAAAATGTTGTATATAGCAAACAAACTCATGCCATTAAAAGGGGAAATATTTGTACTACAAAGGGCTAAGATTCTTAATGTGAAAAAGCTCTTTTAAAAATGAAGGGAACAGTCTTAGAAAAGTGATCAGTAAACATTTTAAAATATGGGCAAAGAAAAATTCCAAGAAAATGATGAATGATGAATCTTTTTGTGTAATGCCTCTCAAATTAGGAAACATTAATGAATATCAGAATATCTAGGATTGTGTCTGAGAAAACGGGTGTCCTCACTGCGAGTAAAGATTCAGTCTTTTTTAGAGGAGAATAATAATAGCAGGTTACTTTTGAGATGTGTGTTTAGGTGGGAAATTTGATTTTTTATTTAACAAATCTTGGTGTTTGGAATTGTGAAATTAAGTATTTTTAATACTGGTACTTCTTAAAACTTTGTATGATTTAACTACTGTACCAATTATACATGATTTGTAGTTGTGTTGAAAAGAGTCACATGATCCAGAGATGTGTAAGTTAAAAAAAAATAATTTCTTTCCCCAATTCCCATTTTCCCTTTTTCAGCTTTGAGGTAACCACTTTTCATAGTTTGTTATGTAGTGTTCCAGACCCATTTGTATGTGTTTACTTTATGGCTCTTATAATTTAGAATAGTAATCTCCCTAGCACAGCACGCCTAAGGAAAAGGGAGAGATAAGTGTGACCAGGGAGGTGTCTGAGAGCAACAGAGCTATAGTGGCAGAAATGCCCAGCACAGCTGTGTAATTGGCATTGTTGGTGTGAACACATATGGGGTTAAAATGAAAGTGTGGAAAAGGAAAGTCACACAGAGCAAAGGAATTCTGGGCCTTTCCAAAGCCAGAACCAGGAAACAAAAGGATATGTGTGGGTTTTTTATTCTTCTTTTTTTCCCTCTCATTTTTCCCTTTGGAACTAATCAAAGTTTTTCGGAGATAGATATTCACCTTTATTATTATTTTTTAAAAGATTTTATTTATTTATTTGTCAGAGAGACAGAGCAAGTACCGGCAGTCAGAGTGGCAAGGAGAGGCAGAGGGAGAAGCAGGCTCCCTGTGGAGCAAGGAGCCCGATGCAAGACTCGATCACAGGATGCTGGGATCATGACTGAGCCGAAGGCAGCCACTTAATCAACTGAGCCACCCAGGCATCCCAAATATTCACCTTTACTAAAAACAATTTTTAGGGTGCCTGGGTGGCTCAGTTGGTTAAGCTGCTGCCTTCGGCTCAGGTCATGATCCCGGAGTCCCAGGATCGAGTCCCACATCAGACTCCTGGCTCCTCAGGGAGTCTGCTTCTCCCTCTGACCTTCTCCTCTCTCCTTCTCTCTCTTATAAAAATTTTTTTATTTGTAGAGAGAGAGCCAGGGGCAAGGGAGGGAGAGAATCTCAAGCAGGCCCCCACGGAGGAGAGCCTGACACGAGGCCCGATCTCACAACCCTGAGATCATGGCCTAAACTGAAATCAAGAAGTCATATGCTCAACCAACTGAGCCACACAGGCACCCCTAAAACAGTTTTTGATGATAAAATGAAATATCCCCCCGACCTTTTTTTTTTTTTTTTAAAGATTTTATTTATTTGACAGATCACAAGTAGGCAGAGAGGCAGGCAGAGAGAGAGGAGGAAGCAGGCTCCCTACAGAGCAGAGAGCCTGATGTGGGGCTCGATCCCAGGACCCTGGGATCTTGACCTGAGCCGAAGGCAGAGGCTTTAACCCACTGAGCCACCCAGGCGACCCCCTTTTTTTGAGAAATAGGGGAAGAGCAAAACCAGAAGGTGAGAGAGAATCTTAAGCAGGTTCCATGCCCAGCAAGGAGCCTGTCATGGGGCTCCATCTCATGACCCTGAGATCCTGACCTTAAGCCAAAATTAAGATGCTTAACTGACTGAGCCACCTAGCCACCCTAAGATAAAATGAAACAATTATGTAAATTAGGGGTTATTAGGAGTTACGAGAATGGTGGGTTAGTAATTCATTAGTCTTTTATAAGTCTGTCAGAGTTCTATTGTGGGTGCTCAATAAGTGTTCATTGAATGAACAAGATCATTTCCTTATCATCACTAGCTCCCTACTGTCTTCCCCCTTCCTTTGGAGCCTTGGCTCTCCTTGGATTCTGTAGCAGATACACTCTTATCCTGTTCTTGCCTTGTATGGAATTAGATACTCTGAAAGGGCCTAATAACCTGATTTTGCTTCTGTGGTTGAAATCCTTATCAGTGTTGCCACACATTAATTTTGAGAGACCTTAACCTTTGATTTTTATTTTATTTTGGTTTAGGTGGGAATGGTTAGTCTTCAACTAAAGATGATTGGTTTGGGGGTAAGCAGTCTTTTCTACAGCCTCTGGTGCATGCCGTCCTTAAGTCTGATTGTTAAATTTTGTGCTTTCCTTAAGCACATTGCTTGATGGCACACTGTAAGTTTTTGTAAGTAGAAAACAAAAATTATCAGCCTCTTAGCTGATAGCTTGCCCTTTCTTCCCATCATGGCAGGCTGCCTGCTGTACTCTGAAGTCAGTGGTCCAGTTCTCAGTGACTGCCACGGAGCAGATACGGGCTTTTTTTCATCATTCCTCTTGCTCTCCCACTGAAAGACATACTTCATCAGTTTGGCAAACATGCAGACTTCTTGCTTTCTCCAAAGTCTGCAGATTTGTTAATGTTGTCAAAAAGAAACCAGCAAAACTTTGATCTTTATCTCCTCTTTGGTAATTGTGAAGAAGGGAAAATGATTCAGATCCCCTCTGGGTTTCTTTATGGTATCACATTTTCCCCACAGAGACAATGTTACAAGTAGTGCTGGTATCCTCAGGCCTGTGGGAAAACTTAACTGAGATCCCCCTGTATTTAAGGGTTACCCATTATAGGTGTGCTGGGAGGTTCAGGTCTGCCTCGAGTTAAATATACTTTTTTTATCAGGGCTGACCTGTTAGAAATCCCGTGTTTGTTCTTCACAAAAAAAGACCTAGAAATTAGGGAATTCCTTGCTGGTGTTAGGTGACTTTTAACTAGAGGTTTCAGTTTCTTTTATCAAAGACAAAATGCTGTAAGGAGTTAAGGTTATAATGTAAGCAATTAGTGTTCAAAGACCGGGACTCACAAATAGAGTCAGTTATAGTGATAAGATATTTATGGGATATGGATTGATCCTCTTCTCAAACCAGAGAAACTGTCCTTGATTCCATCTTCCCCTTTTCAAGTCTGTTTTACTGTCAAATGCATAACTGCCTTGAATTCATAAGCCTGTCGTAGAGGAGTCATTTTGATGTCTAAGTGTTTGTTTTTCTTAATTTTGTTGGTGAGCCGTTGGTACAGGCCTGCTGTTTTTATTTGTGTAGTAATAATTGTTGGTCCAGTGGTATTTTCAGCCTCCTGAGGGATACTTTCTGCTTAAACTGAGGTTTAGTGTTGAATGATTGACTGAATCAGTTATTTTGCTTAAATGGTAAGTTACTGTGGGTCCTCGGGATGAACATGTTGGAATGAGGAAGAATTATAAAAAGTTTGGAGTCTTAATTAAAAACCACTGAAGTTGATGAGAAGAATGGAACCAAGTCCTAGTATAAGGGAAATTAGGGTTCTCAGCATCTTCTCACAGTTACTCAGTGACTGCTTCATGTAGACTTCCTAGAGCACTTACATGCCTGCATACATAATATATACATACATGTGAATTTTCTCTTATTTGGAGAGTAATAAGAGATTTGGATGAGTGGGTCCCTGCACTCAGGCATTTCTATGCCTGTGTCTAGTTGGGAGATCCTGCCAGTTTCATGTGGCAGGTTGGTTACTGAGAATAGTGCTCCTTCTAGGTTTAAGATTTTGTTAAATCTTGACTTGGAGATTTTTAAAAATTATTTCTAATTGTTGTAAAACAAAAACATAATATTTACCATATTAGCCATCTTTAAGTGTGCAAAGTGTATTAAGTACATTCGCATTGTTGTGTAACCCTTACCACTACCATCCGTCTTCAGAATTCTCTTCATCTTACAAAACTGAAACTCTTCCTCATTCCCCCTTTCGCCTGGACCCTGGTCACTGTCCTGCTGCTTTTTGTGTCTGTGAATTTTATTACTTTATGTATCTCATGTAAGTGGAAATACACAATATGTGGCCTTTTGTGACTAGCTTATATTTCACTTATGAAAATGTCTTCCAGGTTCATCCATGTTGTGGCATGTGTCAGAATTTCCTTCTTTTCTAAGGCTAATTAATATTTCATTGTATGGAGAGACCACATTTTGTTTATCCGTTCATCTACTGATAGACACTTGGGTTGTTTCAACCTTTTGGCAATTGTGAATAGTGCTACTGTGAACATTGGAGAACAAAGTATTTAATACCTGCTTTCAGTTGTTTGGTTGTATTCCTAGGAGTGAGATTGCTAGGTCATATGGTAGTTCTGTGTTGTACTTTCGAGCAGTCGTTCACAGTATACAATTGTGTACTGATTTCTACAGTGGCTGAATGGTTTGCATTCTCACTAGAGGTGCATAAAGGTTCTAATTCCTCCACATTGTCGTCAGCAAGTTTTATTTCCTGGTTTGTTCTTGTTTTTATAATAGTCATCCTAATAGGTGTGAGTGGTATCTCCTAGCTTTGATTTATATTTCCTATTTATTTATATGTTTATATATTTTATATAATATATTTTTATATATATCCTATTTATATATTATATTATATTTCCTAATAATTGGTGATGTTGAACATTTTTTTTTCAGATGCTAACTGGCCATTTGTGTATCTTTGGAGAAATGTATTTGAGTCCTTTACCAGTTTTTCAAATTGGCTTGGTGGTGGTTTTGTGGCTGAGTTGTATTCTTTATTCTAGATGTTAATCCTTTATCAGATATATCCTTTGCAAATCTTTTCTCTCATTTGTGGGTTGCCTCATCACTCTTGTTTCCTTTGATGTACAATTTTTAACTTTGTAGTCCAATTGATCTTTTTCTTTTGTTGCCTGTGCTTTCGGTGTCTTATCTAAGAAATCATTGCTGAATGCAAAGTCATGAAGCTTTTGCCTTGTGTTTTCTTTTAAGAGTTTTATAGTTTTAACCTTTGTGTGTGGGTCTCTGATCCATTTTGAGTTTACTTTTTTATATAGTATAAGGTAAGGGGCCAACTTCATTCTTCTGCCAGTTTCTTCTTCATTCATGTAGTTTTCCCCACACCATTTGTTGAAGAGATTTCCTTGCTCCATTGAATGGTCTTGTAACCCTAACTTTAGTGCTTTTAATTTTAAAGTAGAAATAGTGAAGATTAAAATTTGTGAAGTTTTTTGTTTGTTTGTTTTTAAAGAATTTATTTGACAGACAGTGATCACAAGTAGGCAGAGAGGCAGGCAGAGAGAGAGGAGGAAGCAGGCTCCGTGCTAAGCAGAGACCCTGATGTAGGGCTCGATCCCAGGACCCTGGGATCATGACCTGAGCCGAAGGTAGAGGCTTTAACCTGCTCAGCCACCCAGACACCCCCAAAATCGGTGAAGTTTTAAAATATTCATCGTTAAGACAACTGACTGACTCAAACAAAATGGTGGTGATGGTGAGAAGCTATCTAATTCCAAAAAAGGACAGACTTAGAGACATCAACCAATTGCAGTGCATGATCCTTAATTGTATCCTGGCCTATAAAATACATTTTGGGGATGCCTGGGTGGCTCAGTCAGTTAAGCCGCTGCCTTCGGCTCAGGTCATGATCCAGGGTCCTGGGATCGAGTCCTGGATCAGGCTCCTTGCTCAGCGGGGAGCCTGCTTTTCTCTCCACCTCTGCCTGCTACTCTGCCTGCTAGTGCACGGGCGTGCATGCGCGCTTTCTCTCTCTCTCTCTCTCTGACAAATAAATAAAATCTTTTTTAAAAAAACACATTTTGAATATAATTGGGAAGTTTTTAGTATGGTCTAGGTATTAGATGCTAATTTTGTTAGATGTGATAATAGTATTACAGTTTTGTGACAGCCTTATTTTTATGGAGATGTTTAGAGGTGAGGTGTCATATCTGCAAAGTACATTGCTGAAAATGGTTCAGCAGAAGATAGGAAACTTAGCATAATGTTAACAGTTGTTGAATGTAAGTGATGTGTATATGGTATTCCTTTTATATTTGTTTTTCTGTATGTCTAACCATTTTTAAAGTAAAAAGGCTTTTTATTTTGTCTTTTATTTTTTAGTTTTTTGGTAAAAAGGTTTTTTAAAAGCTGTTTCCACTAAACTTTACATTCACTTATCAGGGTCTCCTACACAGCTCTAGCTAACCCATAAATAACCTTGACCTCAGTATACCCCAACCAAACTATTATTTCCCAGTCTTCTGTTGTATTATGTACTTTCTTACAGAGTTGTTTTTCCCTCTACCTTCACCTGCCACCTCCTTCCCAGGAGGCCCTTTTCTGTGTATCAACAGCTAAGTAATACCTCTGCTATGTGTGCCACTGCGGTAAAACAGCTGTTTGCATTTCCATATCCTCCATTTGTTGCCAAGCTCCTTGAGTGCGGATCCCTTGTACTCAGTCTTAAAACTGAACTGTTGAACTGTGTTTTCCTGTGTTCACCTGAGTATTTCACTGTATTTGTTGTGAGTGTTGGCTTTTTCAAAGTGAAAATGGTTATTTTGATCCAGGCCTTGAATGTGGGACCCAGAGTTATCCTTGAGCATCAATCAATAGAGCAGATTAATTATCTGGGCATTTATTAGATGATAATTTCTGTATTAGGTGATCACTAAATGAGGTTATGCTCTGTCGTTTAAAGGTGGGAAGAAGAGCGCTACCCTGAAGGAATCAAGTGGAAATTCCTGGAACATAAAGGCCCTGTATTTGCTCCACCATATGAGCCTCTTCCAGAGAGTGTCAAGTTTTACTATGATGGTGAGTTCGAAGGTTGTCTAATTCTTGGCCAAGAAAAGAGTCTCCTTCTATTTAGGAATAGAAAATGAGAAAGACCTTGTGCTATATAATCCTTTTTGCTTATTTCATTTCGTTTTATTGTCCTTGTGTGGTTTGGGGGAAAGGTCTTACTTAAATCCTAAAGGCCCATTTGGTGATGAAGAAGTGCCTTGAGAAAGAGGCCGTTAATGTCTCAACTACATGGTCCCCAAAATGTCCATCTACATAGGTCACGGCACTTGATCCCCAAAGTTAAATGTTTTTATCTGAACTTTATTTGTGAGGAGCTACTCTTTGTAAGACTTATTAGAAAAGCCTTACTTGTATGGTAGTATTTTACTTTAGTGATACAGTGTAAGCTGACAAGCTCTTCATGATGACAAAATAGTACTAGTATTTGGTTGAAGATTAATTAGCCATCAGCCTCTAGGTAGGGCTGGTAAGTGTCTGTCATTAACTATATATGTAGCACAACACTATGCCGTTATGTGCAGTCAAATTTTATGGGCTGCTGTGAAGAAGTGCCCTGCCTGGTTCTCTTAGAACATTCAGAATTGTCCATTAACTACCATTGGTATTTCGGTCCTTGAGTAGAAGAATTTAAGAGTCTGTCTTTGACACTCCTTCTGTTTGCAGTGTAGCACTATGCAGATGGGAATGCTCAGCTGACTTCCTTCATTCCAAGAGTTCTATCCAGAAAGAGCTAGAACATTTTCCCCTCAAACCTCTATGTGCTTAAGATTCACCAGGTAGATCTGGGCTCATTTAATAGATGTAGAATAATAGTATTCGGTGCTTTTAAACCAAGTGGTCTGCTGACCAAACTTTGAGAAATACTGGGCAGGAAAACTGCTGAGAGGCATCAGTGGTGAACAGTTGAGAGTTCTGGTGCATCTCTTTGTCCACTAGCAGGGACCGTAGGGCCACAGATACTTACAGATGAAGGTAGTAGTTTATACTGGAAGGCTGGGTCTTGCAAGGGGACATGTCAGACTTGCCAAGCTGGAATTCATTTTTTAAAACACAGTTTATTCAGTATCCCTGTGTTAGACATTAAGACCCAGCAGTGGACAATATTGACTAATCCCTGATCATGTGTCCTCAGTGACAAATGCTTACATCAGATAAACATTCTGACTAATGTTTACCAGAACACACAGGACACAAATCTATTAGCTCTTATAGTTGGTCATTCCTGGAGATGCTCAAATAGGACTCCACAGCCAAACTCCGATGAGGAAAAAGAGCCTAGAACCTTGAAGAAGACAATCCTGAAAGTCGGTGTATTCTGTAGCTCAAGTCCGGTCTTACCAAGAGCTTTAGAAAGCTCAACTAGTAAAGCCCCACTTTGAGATTCAGAGTGACTTGAAAGAAAGCTAGATTCTGTAGTCTCTGGGTTCTCTCTCTCTCTTTCCCTTTCTCTCTTTTTTTTTTTTTTTTTAAGATTTTTGTTTGCTTTAGAGTGAGAGAAGAGGGAAGGGGCAAAGAGTCCCTGGCAAACTTCACACTGAGTGCAGAGCCTGACGCAAGGCTCAATTCTCATGACTCTGAGACCACGATCTGGGCTGAAGCCAGAGTCAGACACCTAACAAACTGAGCCACCCAGGTGTCCCCGGGTTTCTCTTTTCAAGACAAGAAGCCAAGGCCTGAACCAGCCATCACTGGTCACTGTGGTCCCTTTCTCCATTCCTGCCCAGTCTTCCATTTTAGGAACTCCAACTATATCATTTTCTCATTTGGATTTCTGGCTGGGATTTCTTCCCCTTTGATTGTGTGAACTCCCACTCCGTAATAAGTCAGGATGTTGTTATTAGAATTATGAGTCCGAATCAATACTGTAGCCCTGCCTGTTCTCTAGGGAAGAGAGTTCTCAGACTCCTTTGGACCTGCCAGGGAGGTAGGGCAGAGGCTGGCTGAAGCAGTGACTTGCCTTTGCTGAGAACCTCCAGTTTCCAGCTCTGACTCAGCAGTTTCTTCTTCCTGGAGCTCAGCCTTTTCCACAAAGTGCTGCCACTGCCAGGAACCTTCAAGTCATCCTCCCACCACTCTGCTGCTGGGGGAGCTGTCATTTCCTCTTTTGAAGGCTCATCTAAAACTGGCATCAAAGCTTCTTCCTCTGTCGGTACAGAATTCAGTAACATTGCCCAAAGAAGTCTCCATTTTTATTGTTTTTCAAATATGTGTGGATACCAATTTATGCCAAACAGACCCAAGAACAGTTAAATTCTTTCTTGCCTTTTATCTCATTTATTTTAAGTCATTTAAATGTTTTTCTTTATATTAGAAGCATGTTACAACTTTACTGGCAACTTTAGTCCAGACCTGAGTTGGGGAGATCCAAAGAAGTGCAGGAAGCCCTTGAAAGCTAATAACCCTATCCCTCCCCCAAGTGTCTTCTTGGAAAGGCAGGAGCTTATAGGGTGGTTTGAAAGGGGAAAGTGGCGCCACCTGTTGGCCATTTGGGTTACGGATTTCAAGCAGGTTCTTGTCTGTCCTGACAATTTCAATTTTGTGCCACAGTTCCTTTCATCCCTGCAATTAGGGATGATACCTTCCCAACCATCATGAAATGAGGTGTCTTCTGAGTGTGGAAATGAGTGGATTTCTGGTTAAGTTTTAGTTTTCTATAATGAAAGTGAAAATCCTTGGTGAATTATTAGTACCTATGTAATAGGCAGTGCAATGGTGTTTAACCTCATTTTAGGAACAAATTATTGTGCCATGGATTAGTTCCATATGGTGTTGCAAAGTTGGAGAGTCAAGAAAAAAAAATGGAAATTGGCCCTAAGAGTACTTGTTAAAAATACTGTATTTGAAAAGTAGATTAAATTCCCCAAGTACTTTCCTTTATTGCTTTATTACTTGTTAGGTATACACAAAACCCCTAGGCCGCCTTCAGATTTATTTTACAAGTTAGCAGTTTTTATTGTGTAACATCAGGATTCCTTTAGAACAGCTTTTACTAACACGTCCACACTACTAAGAACCCCAGTCATCCCTTACGCTCTGAATAAGTCTTACTTCCCTGAAAGAGGCAACCTCATAGTGCCTGTGTTCCAGAGCGATCATCTCAAACTCTACTATGCACCCCGGCCACCTGGAGATCTCTTAAAATGCACTTGCTGAATCTGTAGATCTGGGGTGGGGCCTGAGAGTCTGCATTTCTTTCTTTCTTTCTTTCTTTTTTTTTTTTTTAAGATTTGTTTGTGGGGCGCCTGGGTGGCTCAGTGGGTTAAGCCGCTGCCTTCGGCTCAGGTCATGATCTCGGAGTCCTGGGATCGAGCCCCGCATCGGGCTCTCTGCTCAGCAGGGAGCCTGCTTCCTCCTCTCTCTCTGCCTGCCTCTCTGCCTGCTTGTGATCTCTGTCAAATAAATAAGTAAAATCTTTAAAAAAAAAAAAAAAGATTTATTTGTTTGTTTATTTATTTGAGAGACTGAGAGCATGGTGGGGAGGGGCAGTGGCAAGTCTTAAGCAGACTTCCCGCTGAGCATGGAGCCCAAGGCAGGACTCTTTCTCATGACCCTGAGTTCACGACCTGAGCTGAAACTGAGAGTCAAATGCAGTACTCAGGTGCTCCAGAGACTCGAATTTCTAACAGAACTCCCATGTGATGCCAGTGCTGCTGGTCTGTGAACCACACTTTGAGTACAAAAGTTTTAGAGGAAGGTCTTACTTAGATTTTTTTATGGGGGATATCTGGGCTTGCCTGCTATGGATATATATTATTTTATTCATATTCCACCCACCTAACTTTAAAGAAGAAAGATGCCTATTTCTTTTCCCCACAATTCCTTTCTTCCACTCCCTGCCCTATCCCTTCCTCCCCTTCTTGAACAGAGGCTGCTTAGCTTAGCAGTGGCAGGAGTCCCTCTGAGGATTTGATTTTTAAAAACCATTGAAGAGGTGTAAAGGACCCTGCTTGCTGAAAGGAAAAGGAAGAGTGGCTGGGCCTCCCCCAGCTCATCCCTGTCCTGAGCAGGCACCTGGGAACAGTTTACTGGCATAGTCTCCAGAGAATGACCCAGGTAAATATCTGCTAAAGAGAAGGAGAATTTATACAACTAGATATAAATCAGTGTATTGTCATTGTTGTTGTTGTTACCATGTGTTACCAGACATTTGTATACCTTGGGAAGGTATACAGAGGTCTTCAGAGTTCAGTATTTATACACAAAACATGAATTATACATCTCAATTTTTGGAACCGCTTTTTCCTCTAGGTAAAGTCATGAAGCTGAGCCCCAAAGCAGAAGAAGTGGCTACCTTCTTTGCAAAAATGCTCGACCATGAATATACTACTAAGGAAATATTTAGGAAAAATTTCTTTAAAGACTGGAGAAAGGTATTGTAGCCCATGTATTAATATCCTAGCACCTTGTAGAAATATTAATCAAGTACTACATAAACGGTAACTTTACAGAAAATTGTGTGGTATAAAATTTGAGCTTTATGAATTTTATTGTATTTAAATATTTTCTTTTTTCCCTATTCATTCATTATATAGGGTTTCTATCCAACAAGAATACTTAATATTTCTTTCCTCTCATACTCATGGCTGTAGGAGGGAGTTTAATAGGCCAAACAAAAAAACCTCAGGAGAAAGTTTATCTCTGCAGGACTACCTGTCCTCTGTCTGCTATTGCAAAGAAAGATGTTAATGTGATGTTCCATTCCCTTTTGATTCTTTCTTACTTCCTTTTGGTACTTTCTGCTCTTGATATCACATTTCCTACATCTGTCTAGGTGATTTTAAACAATCTCATTCTCAATTTGGATTATGTGGACAGAGGCTGAGCTGAAGCTTACCTTCTGAATAGCTCTGGAAATAACATTTAAATAAGTGAGTAGAGCAGGGATAATGTTTCTAAGAGAGAATGAGTATGGAAATATTTCTCTTGTTACTAAAGCAAATGATATCTATTCATGTTTCTCCAACTGGGATACATATGCTTGCAGACATAGCAGGGTGTAAGGAGCCCAAGAAATTACATAAAAGTTCTGTAACCTTCTTCAAGGAAAAAATCACGTACAGCATCTTTCTGTTTAATAGAATAGATCAAAGTAATAAGGTTATGTTTCTTTTTTTCAAAACTCATGTAATTAGACTACCTCTCTAGACACCTTCAGCTGAAAAAAATGGTGCTTTGCTGTAATCACAAAGAAACCTATGGGGTAAATGGTATATTTACCTTCTGCTTCTGTCTCCCCCACCTTTTTTTTTTTTTTTTTTTTTTGACTAGGAAATGACTAATGAAGAGAAAAATATTATCACCAACCTAAGCAAATGTGATTTTACCCAGATGAGCCAGTATTTCAAAGCGCAGTCAGAAGCTCGGAAACAGATGAGCAAGGAAGAGAAACTGGTACTACAGAATTTCTTAAACCTCTGGAGAACTTTGGAATAATGTTTAGTTCATCTAATTTTCTTCTTGGTTCTTAAAATACAGATATGACTTTAGTAATTTCAGATGGTTCTGTACTAAAGCTTTAGGACGCTTGGCCTAATGTTTAAATTTTCCTAAGGGTTTTACATAGACTGAAAATAGTGAATAATGGGCACTTTATTTAATGGCTCAATGTAAGAACCTGGTGCTTTTGTGACCTAAAATCCACTCAGTTAACTCCAGTAATACTGTATTTAAGGATGGGCAGACCTGCACAGTGGCTCCTGAATTTTAGGGTTTTAAGACAGCTACAGTAATACTGTGTACGTTCCTGTTCTTGCTCTGTTTTACCCTGGAACCTAGCCATGCTCATCCATCTCCATCCCAGAAGAATCTTTCCAGTATCCGGTGGGATAGCATTTTTTTTCTAGAGTACCTGTAGGCAAACTGTATAGGCTGCCTATTTTTATTAAAAAGTTTTACTGCAACACGCCCGCATCTGCTTGTTTACATATGATCTGTGGCTGCTTTGATGTGACAGTGGCAGGGTTGAGTAGTTTCAAAAAGAGACTGTGTAGCCTTCAAATTTTTCTGTTGAGAAAGATTTTCTTTTTCTGTTGAGAAAAGGTTTACCAACCCTTGATCTAGAGAAATCCAGGCTAGAGTTCCTTTGTCTTGTCTGCCGTTTCTTCCCAAGCTGGAGGTCCAGAAATTACAGATTTTAAGGAATTGCAAAACTTTATGGTTTCAGTATTTTAATGGACTTGCACATTTATACAATGTAGGCATTTATAACTTTTTTAAATTTTTTTTTAAAGATTTTATTTATTTATTTGACAGAGAGATCACAAGCAGGCAGAGACAGAGAGGGAAGCAGGCTCCCTGCCGAGCAGAGAGCCCTATGTGGGACTCGATCCCAGGACCCTGAGATCATGACCTGAGTCGAAGGCAGAGGCTTAACCCACTGAGCCGCCCAGGCGCTCATAGGCACTTGTATTTATTATCTAATTCATTGTTTGATAGTGCCTATTTGACCTATGTTTAAAAACTAAGAATTACTGTAAAATGATAATTGCTTCAGACTTTTCAGTCTCAGTTTAGTCTTCTCAGTATTCCAGATGAGTGTAACTTGGTTTATTCTTTACTTCAGGGGTGTTTTAAAACTTAAAACTGCTTTGGAGCTTTGTTCTTGGAAATAGCGATCCAAAGATAGGGAGGTTTCACAAGTATCACCTTGTCAGAGCCCTGGCCAAGGACACCTGCTGCCAGCAAGTTCTGAATCTTCCCACCCACAAGGCAGCAGGACTTAGTAAGTTGAATTTCTAAGTATAATATGAAGATAGAGTTAGCAGAGGGTTCGGAGGCTCCATGTTCCACTCTCACACTCCTGTTTTGGAGCAAGGATCGTAAAGTATACAATGTATGTCCCCATATACCTAGGAAAGAATCTGTGACAGGTATGTGTGAGCCTGAAAAACCTGAAATGCTGTTCAACTAAATGTGTCTGGAACCTATTAGAAAACATGGAGATGTTCTTTGTGAGGCCTATCATAGACTCTTCCCGATCTGCCATTTTGACACTGCTCAACAAAATGATGTTAGCTTTTAAAGTTATATTTAAAAATACCTAGGTAACATGTTCTCACACATAAATCCTTTAAAATAAGAAAATCAGTTTTAGGGGCGCCTGGGTAGCTCAGTCGTTAGGCATCTGCCTTCTGCTCAGGTCATGATCCCAGGGTCCTGGAATTGAACCCAGAGTCGGGGTCCCTGCCCGGTGGGGAGCCTGCTTCTCCCTCTCCCGCTGCTTGTGTTCCCTCTCTCACTGTGTCTTTCTTTGTTAAATAAATAAAATCTTGAAAAAAAATTTAAAAAAGAAATCTCTTTTGAATCTGTAGTTGGAATCAGTCCTCAAAGGTAGATATTTTGGGGAATTTTACCGTACTTAAAAGTTTGAAAACTGTATTAGAGTTTATCCTTATTTGTATTCATAACACTTTTTAAAAAATTTTTTTAAAAAAAGTTTTGTTTAATCTCTGCACCCAGTGTGGGGCTCAAACTCATGACCCTGGGATGAAGAGTCAAACATGCTCTTCCTACTGAGTCAGCCAGGCAGCCATGTTTGCATTTATTTGTTAGTGATTTTTAGACTTTCCTTACCTCAAACTATTCTTGAATAAGAGATAAAATATGAATAAGGAACAGCAATTTGAGCCCATTTTGATTACTTCCTTGCTGTGTTCCAGAAAATCAAAGAGGAGAATGAAAAATTACTGAAAGAATATGGCTTCTGTATTATGGATAACCACAGAGAGAGGATTGCCAACTTCAAGATAGAACCTCCTGGGCTTTTCCGAGGCCGTGGCAACCACCCCAAGATGGGCATGCTGAAGAGACGGATCATGCCAGAAGATATCATCATCAACTGTAGCAAGTGAGTGCAGTTCATTGTTTGGGCCAGAAATCAAGGTGAGGGGGTCCTTTGTTCTCGGGATTACTTTGCTGGGATTGTTTCCCGCTGCACAGAACTGTTGGGAACAACATGGTATCTCCATGTACAGATCTCCAAGTACTTCACAGTTACTGACTGGTGATGCGGAGGAAACATGGAAGTAGATGTTCAGCAGAATTGTCCACTTTAGGTTACGAAAGGTCAGACTGTCCCTTGCTTCTCCTCATTTCACGTCCTTCCCGCTTTGTTATTTCCACAGAGATGCCAAGGTTCCTTCTCCTCCTACAGGACATAAATGGAAAGAGGTCCGACATGATAACAAGGTTACTTGGCTGGTCTCCTGGACAGAGAACATCCAAGGTTCCATTAAATACATCATGTTAAACCCCAGTTCACGAATCAAGGTAAGGGGTAGCTAGGAGCTACACCAGTTAGTGGGGCTGATCTTTTTTGTTGAAATGTTGTGTTCTTGGTCTCCAGAATCACTGTGACAAATTGCAGACTCTCCACAAAATAAGGCAAGTATCTTTGTCCTTAGCATTATCTGGTGACCTTCCTAAGAAATATCCATTTTCTGCATCACATTATAATCTGATTCATTTATTAATTCACAAATATTTACTGAGATTCCAGTGTGCCTTGCACAGTGAATGCATGAAGTTAGGAATTGTGTCGGTGAACAAAACAGATGCAGTCCCTGCCTTCATGTTGCTTACTGGCTGCTGGTTGAAATGTAATAAAGAGTGCAATAAATGTGGGGCACCTGGGTGGCACAGTTGAGTATCCAGCTCTTGGTTTCGGCTTGGTTTGTGTTCTCGGGGTCCTGGGGTGGAGCCCTGTGTCCAGCTCTGCGTGGAATCTGCTTGGGACCCTCTCCCTCTGAAATAAAATCTTTAAAAAGAAAATTTTTTTTTAAATTTAATTTATTATTATTATTATTTTTTTTTAAAGAAAAGAATGCAGTAAATGTAAATTGGCTTCTGTGGCTTTCTTCCTCACCTTTCTTGGCTCTGAGGAAGGGAACATGATTGCTCTGAATCCAGAAAGAAGTTGTAAAATCTACAGTCTTAACATATTTCTGGCTACCTAGGGTTTCAATCTGGGTAGGTTCTACTAGGACTAAATGGGATCATGTATGTGAAAGCACATGTAAACTATTGTATACCCATGTGTTGTTATTTGTTAATACTATTATTGAAAGGGGAAGGCTGTCTTGCAAGGGCAGTCAAGTTCTTATTAGCCTGCTAGGCATATCCTGCTTGGGAGAGTCCCATGAACTTCTTACCTCCGATGTACTATGGAAATGTGCATAGCAACCTAAAAGAGAAATGAGTTCAAAAGAAAACAGCCAACAAACTAGTTCTTTGTGGACTATGACTGTTAACATGCAGGGGACTGGGACTTAAAGACCTGCTTAATCATGGTTTATAGGTCATTAAACATCTCTTAAGACATGAAAGCCGTACCTCAAAAGGCTATCTTGTTGACACTACAACACTCTTAGAGTTCTTTGTTCCAGTATGAAAAAGACCATCTCTTTATTTTCTGCCATTCATTCAGAAATGTCACTTTTTCTGGTTTAGAGTAAGTATAGAATCAGAAAGAAAACCTTTATAAGCAGAAATCATCTAAAGAAATGTTCTCTTCTTCAGAAATAAATAAAGGTAATGAACAATGGTTTTAGCTCTCAAAGAACTCCTAGGCCAGTGGGCAAACTGGGTAAGACTTCAAGTGTATTAGAAGAAAGGTAAGCATTAGGTGTTTTTAGGTAAATAACAACAGTTATTCCCAGCACTTACAGACCAGGAATAAATTTGTGAAGGGAATTAGATTACAGTTAGGTCTTAAAAAGAGAGGTATTCCAAATAGCATTGTGTCATTATGGACAAAGAGGGAGAAGTGTGAAAAGAAGTAACAAAAAGAAGTAGCAAGTGGTGATGTTTTCACAGCATTGTGAATGTGCTATAAATGTCACTAATGGTAACTTTTACGTGTATTTTACACACAAAAACCCCAAAGTAATGGATATTAGATTACTTTTAAGTATTTTCACATAAGTTGACATTAGATTATCTTAGCAACCGTATCAAATGTACTATTGCCACTGTTTTATAGAAAAATTTGGTCTCTGGGAAGCCAGAAAACTTGCCCACAATCCAGTAGTTAGTAACTCTGACTTAGATCTTTAGCCTCCTTATGCCTTCGTGCGATATCCTATTGCCAAATTGTGGCCAGCCTTAGCGTCTTGCTAAAGAGACTGGCGCATATTCTGCATCTGGTGGCGAACTATTGAAGGGCTTTAACAGAGGAGTGGCTTAAACATAACCCCACTTAGGCAGGATTCACAGGCTTCATATGCAGTCATACCAGTAAACATAGACTCTTGTAAATGATGCAAAGGAGAAGTGCAGGGTACCATCTGAGAGTATACCAGGGCATCTGATTTGGCCTTGGATTCAAGGAAGTCCTTTCTGAGGAAAAAACATTTAAGATAAGACTTACAAGACGAATAGGATTTATCCATGGAAAGGAGGGGAGAGTGGGTGTTCCAAAGAAAATAGCCTTTTGAAATCCCTGAGGTGAGAATGAGTTTGGTGGTCTTGGACTGAAAGAAGGGCAGCCTAGTTGAGGTACAGTGAGCAAGAAAGGGACATGAGGAAGAGGTTTAGAGGGGGATGCAGGCCAGATCTTCATACTGTTCCTTCAAATTGTTTATATTATTCTAAATCCAGTAGGAAGGTACTGGGTTCTAATAAGGGGAACAATACCAGATTTGTGTTTTAGAAACCTGTGACATAACTGACCATTCTGAGTGTTAAAACTCTGTGGAGATTGGATTGGACACATACCAGAAGTAGGGGTACCAGTAGGATGCTGCTGTCATCCTCTAGGCAATGAATGGTGATGGCTTGGACAGGATGATGCCGGTGTGAGTGGAGAGAGGTGAACAGATTCCAAATACATGTATACTGCATCCTCCTAAACCTGGGATTCAGCCTGATTGTAGGACAGACTCCAAGGGTTGACATCTTCGTTGTTGATAGACTAGTTGGAGGACCTCCAGGGCTGAGAGCCGCAGTTTATTCCTGACGATATCCAGATCACCACCATATACTGTAGGGATTTGTGCAGGTTTCTGAATGATGGTTATGGTAGTGAGTCTAGAAGTCATCCACGTGTAGGCCCTGCCTAGAATTTTATACCCAAGACAGAGAACCTGCTCAGTTCAGTTGGGATCTAAGAGTCAGTGAAGATGGTTCAAGGCTTGAGAAGTCATACTTCCTGTTAAGAGAAAAAGATGTGATTTCTTCAGCTTTTACCAGTAGTTGTTGGCTGTTTCCCACTCAACAGAGCAGTAAGAACTTTAGAGGTCGGGATTTGACAGTGCTTTGAATACTCTTTAAATGCACTGTCAGCAGGAGAAGCATTCTCTCGATAAAAATAGGGAGCTGCAAGCATTAAGGGTTTTATTTTTTATGAAATATTTCAAATATACAAGAATAGATAACAGTACGGTGAAAGCCCATGCCACCCGTCTGGCTGTGTCCAACTTTAACATCATGTCCTATTTGTTTAACTACTTCGTTTTGTAAGAACATTCTGATAAACAGAGCTGAAGTCCCCTGTGTACTGTTTACCTCCTTCTCTGGAGATTACTATCACCAACTTAATGTTTTCATTCTTGTATATATTCTTGTATTTTTACAATCTATTTCTCTGTGGGTAAACAATACGCACCATTGTTTTTACAAGGTTTAATTTCAAATTAGGTATGTTACTGAGATCGTTCTGTAACTTATTTCACTTGGCTTTGGTTTTGGTAGCTTTACCTTGACATACACTTCTAATTTATCCATTTTATTTGCTAGATGATGTTCTGTTTTATAAAGAATAACTCTTTTCAAGAGACATTTAGGGTTGGGGGGTGCCTGGGTGGCTTAGTCGTTAAGCCTCTGTCTTCAGCTCAGGTCATGATCCCAGGGTCCTGGGATGAAGTCCCACATTTGGGTTCCTCATTCCACAGGAAGCCTCCTTCTTCCTCTCGCACTCTCTCTGCTTGTATTCCCTCTCTCACTGTCGCTCTGTCAAATAAATAAAATCTTTAAAAAAAAAAGACATTTAGGGTTGTATATAATACTTTGTTATAAACAGGTGCTGGAATAAATACATCCTCTTTGTATATATGGATGAAGATTTGCCTTAAGGATTCTTCATTAGATTTTTTTTTTTAAGATTTTATTTATTTATTTGACAGATCACAAGCAGAGAGGCAGGCAGAGAGGTGGGGCGGGGGTGGGGAGCAGACTCCCCACTGAGCAGAGAGCCCCATGTGGGGCTCCATCCCAGGACCCTGGGATCATGACCTGAGCCGAAGGCAGAGGCTTTAACCCACCGAGCCACCCAGGTGCCTCTTCATTAGATATTTTTAAATTGTTCTCTAAAGTGCCCAACCAGTTTTCACCACCACCATTCCCCTAATAGTGCACACACGTTTCTGTCTTCCATATAGCTTTGCCAACATTCTGCTTTGCCAAAGTTCTGCTTTTTGCATTTGGATACTTGATCAACTAGAATATATTTTTGTGTATAGTATGAGGTTGAGAGCTAATATATTTTTTTCCAAATGAATAACCAGTTTTTCCAGAACTTAGTTATATTACCCTCCCTGTTTATATATCAAATTTCTACATATATGTCGGTCTGTTTATGGCCTCTCTGTCCTATTTATTTCTTCATCAGTAGCATGCTATCCTAACTTCTAGCTTTACCGACTAGGACAGGTTTCTTTCATCTTACTCTTCAGAATTGTCTTGGCTGTTCTTGGCTCTCTGCTGTTTTGCATTCATTTTGAGATAAATTTGTCATGTTCTAATGAAGACTGTTGAGATTTTTATTGTATTGAACTTATAGGTTAATGGGGAAATTTTGACATCATTGAGTCTTCCACTCTGTCAACATGTTATACTTCTCCATTAATTCATGTCTTAAGAGTACACTGTCTAGTATTGCTTTATAATTTTCTCTATAGTTTTACGTATTTTTTTTAAGATTTTATTTATTTATTAGACAAACAGAGATCACAAGTAGGCAGAGGCAGGCAGAGAGAGAGAGAGAGGGAGGCAGGCTCCCTGCTGAGCAGAGAGCCCGATGTGGGCTCAATCCCAGGACCCTGGGATCATAACCTGAGCTGAAGGCAGAGGCTTTAACCCACTGAGTCACCCAGGCACCCCACTTTTACATATTCTTAAAACCTTTTTTTCTTAGAACCCTTAATTGTTTTTAGGTTTATATTGAATGTGACTTTTTTTCTACTACATTTCTGTTACTGCTAGAGTGGTAATGCTGTTGATTTTCTTAATATTTTGTATCTGACAACATTGCTGAACTCTTATTCTAGAAGTGTCCCTGTCTTTTGGATTTGCCACATAGACGAGTAAATTACCTATAAATCATTTCTAGTACTTATACCTCATACTTTTTTTTAAAGGGAGGGAGAGATATAGGTGGAAAGAGGGGCAGAGGAAGAGGGAGAGAGAAAAATCTCAAGGAGTCTCCTCACTGAGCAAAGAGCCTGACATAGGACTTAGTCTCAGGAATCTGACATCATGACCTGAGCTGAAATCAAGAATTGGATGCTCAACCAACTGAGCCACCCAGGTGTCTCTATCTCATACTTCTTTTGCTTAAAGTGTTACTTTTTATTTTAAACCCACAGTCATCCTTAAAACCCTAATCCTCTCTCCATTTAGCAGTTGTCAGAATGAGATATTGATTAATTTCTATACTCAATACCTTCCCTCTAGGTTTGCTTTTCTTACTGAAATACACTGTTCACTGTTTAGTGAGGATCTGTAGGTGGCAGATTCCCTTTGTTTCGCTGAAAAATTCATTTTCATCCTCATAATGTATCTTTTCTCCAATAAAGAGTGTATCTTTGGGCACCTGGGTGGCTCAGTGGATTAAGCCTCTGCCTTCAGCTCAGGTCATGATCCTCAGGTTAGGTCAGGGTCCTGGGATCGAGGCCCATGTTGGGCTCTCTGCTCAGCAGGGAGCCTGCTTCCCTCTCTCTCTGCCTGCCTCTCTACCTACTTGTGATCTCTCTGTCAAATCAATAAATAAAATCTTTTAAAAAAAGTGTATCTTTATTATTCTGTATCTCAGTGTGGATGTATTTGTATAGATATTTAGACTATGAGTGAGATAACTAATGTATTTTAACCTGTAAACTTTCGACTGGCAGGTAGTCTTTGTGTATCATTCTGTTTTGCTCTTTGCTCTCCACTTCCCCGCTCCTTCTCCTAGGAGTCTTCTAGCTCAGCTCAGCTCAGCTCAAGCTGACACAGGCGCCCTTGCTTTAGCTCTCCCGATCTTGCTTGGAGCACTTTCATTGCTATATGTTTGGAACAGCTTAAGGATTAAAGCATGATTTCACTTGCCTGATCTAACCCAGAAGTCTACAAAGATAAGTTTTTGTTATAGAGAGGAAAGGGTAGTAATTGGTGGCTTTACTTCCTGGTGAACTTTAGGTCCAAAACACGGGAGACAGCCATCCCGGGGCTCTGTTCTGTACCTTTCCGCTCAGCCTCCAGAGACTTCTCCTGTTCTAAGATTCTTTGCTTGCTTTTCTGTCTATATTTTTACTTACTCACTTCCCCCATGTAATATTATTGTACCATTGCACCCCATCTCTCCTCCATTAAGAAATTTAACTCAAGCATGATGTGACTTAGAGATTTTTGACAATTTAAAAAAATTGGGTAGTCAAGGGTTTAAAAAAAAAAACCAAAACACAGCTGAAGGGTGTCCCTTTAATATCCCCCTTTCTGGCAACTTGGATTGGTCTTGCAGTTGGAGCCGGGGCTATAGTACAAATAGCCTCACAGATCATTGAAAGGATCAGGACCTTTGAGAGCCATAGGAACGTGTGCTCCAGATGAGGACTATCCTGAGCTCATTCACATTTTCCTCTGCCCATCCTGATTTGTTCTGCTTTCTTCAGCCATCTTGCAGGTATTTCCATTCCCTTCCTTTTCCACTCTGTGCTGGTACCCACAGAATCTGAAATTGCAGGAAAATGGCAGAGTCAGCCTCTTGAAACCAGTAGTTTCAGCAAAGCTCTCTGATTCCAGATAAGCCATAGATCTAGAGGTTACAAAGGGACTGCTTGTTAAAGGTACTCAGTGCTGAGTCCAACCCACTGCCAAGGTTGGAAACATTACCTAGTCTCCTAACCTGTAAAGTAACCCTTAGTAAAAGTGAGGTTCTTCAACCAGTCTCACATTTACAGACAAAATTTGTCATTTTTTTCTTCAAATGAAGTACAACAAACTTCAGAATCAGTTGTTGATGTTATGCTGCATTCAATCCTATTAAAATATTCTTAGGGCAAAATACCCATTTCTGCCTTTTCTCTCTTTAGAGCTTAAAATTCTGTGAGGTTTCCGAGATGTATGTACCTACAACTTTTTATTAACCATCGGGGTGTTGAAGGGCTAGACTGAAGGAAAATGTCCTTATAAAACTTTATATGCTTAGGAAGCTCTTGATTTTGGTGTTTTCTTAGAGAAAATAAGAGATATGCTTATTTTTTTTTTAAATCCTAACTGACTCCTTTTGTAAAATTCTAAAGTATAAGAAGTAAAACACTAAAACTTCTAGATTATATCGTGGGTAGAACATTTTAAGACCTTGGTGTAGATTTCCTAGGACACAAAATAAACACTAATGATAAAAAAAATTTTTGACAGAGTGGACTTCATTAAAATTAAAAACTTGGCTTTAACAGAGGACGCTGTTAAACACAGACTGGGATAGGATATTGGCAGCATGTATATTTGACAGAAAATTTGTACCCAGCATACACAAGAATTCTGTAACTCAGTAATAAAAGACAAGCATCCCCCATAAAAAAGCGAAAGATTTGAATAGATATTTACACGACAGAGGAATGGCCAATAAATTAAGCACGTGAAGGAGTTCTCATTAATTATCAGTGGAATGCAGAATTAAACCACAATGAGATACTAATTCCAGTTCTAGGTATTTTTGCCCCAAATCAAATTGAAAATTTAGGCCCACAAAAAGACATGTACAAGAATGCTTACAGCAGTACTGTATTTGTGCAGGTCTCACACTGGAACATTATAGGGGTCCATCAACAGAAAAAACACATGGTCTTGTCAGAGACATTAGGGTTAGTTACAGATTACACCGTATATACCAGCAGTTGAAAGCATTGAATATTGATAAATGCAGCAACATGGATGACTTTTTTTTTATTAAGGTTTTATTTCAGAGAGAGTGCTGGGGGAGGGGTAGTGGGTGAGGGAGAGCAAGAATCTCAAGCAGACTCTGCACTGAGTGTGGAGCCCGACATAGGGCTCAGTCTCACAACGGTGAGATCATGACCTGAGCCTAAATCAAGAGTCAGACGCCCAACTTACTGAGCCACCCAGGCACCCCAACATGAATGAATCTAAAAACATGTTGAGAAGCCCAGACACACGAGTCTATACTGTATGATTCGATTTATATAATACTCTAAATTAGGCAAAACCAATCCATGATGGTAGAAATCAGATTAAAGGACCAGTGATTGTTTAGTTGGTGATTAAATGGGAAGGGGCATGAGGGAACTTTCTGGAATGATAGAAAATACTCTGTCCTGATGGGGTGTGGGTTACATGGGTTATAAATAGTCAGAACTGATCAAACTATACACTTAAATCTGTATGACACAATCTTTTCTTAAAAGATTTATTCAGAATGGAATAGTGGAATAAAATGCACCGCTTTTATCTGGAAAAGAATTTAAATACCTTTGTATATCAGCAATAAAAAGACAAACTTTTTTTAAATGGGCATTTATGAAAAGCTGGTTGGATTTTCTCTTTGAACATGCTATTAATATATATGGCCAGTTTGTTGAGTCTTTTGTTTAAGAGATAGATGTTTGTAGTTCAGAATGCCAGTCACCCTTCTTTGGTGTTCTACAGAATGGCAAACTCATAGGGATCACCAGCTACGTGAAAAGAACCACTTAAGGGGTGTCTGACTGACTCAGTCAGTGCAGCTTGTGACTTGATCTCAGGGTTGTAAGTTTGAGCCCAGCATTAGGTGTAGAGATTACTTTAAAAAAAAAAATCTTAATATGGGGCGCCTGGGTGGCTCAGTGGATTAAAGCCTCTGCCTTCAGCTCAGGTCATGATCCCAGGGTCCTGGGATCGAGCCCCGCATCGGGCTCTCTGCTTGGCAGGGAGCCTGCTTCCTCCTCTCTCTCTGCCTGCCTCTCTGCCTGCTTGTGATCTCTGTCTGTCAAATAAATAAATAAAATCTTTAAAAAAAAAAAAATCTTAATAAAAGAAAGTAAGAGCCACTTAAGAATATTGGCAAATGTCATCATTCCCCAAGACAAATCTCTGAGAGAGGGTTAGAGAATGGGATTTAGCTCATCTCCCACTTTGTATCCTGAATTCAGATCCTCACCACATTTACCCACTGTGCTTAATGAGTAAGCAGTTACATTGGAAGCAGAAAATACGGTAAGCCCACCAGTTGAAAGAAAAAAAAAAATCACCTAAAGAATGTCCTGTATAACTAAATCAAATTAGATTCTTATCCAAACAGAAGTTTGACTGGCTAGGGGAGGATGGGAGGGGCTTAAAGGCAGTCCCCCTATAGTAGTCTCCTTGTTTTACTGAGATGGTTTTGATGACAGCCTTGTCTGGAAGACCGGAATGGGCATTTTTATCTTCTAGTAGTGTAAGAAAACTTGTTCAGGTGCATTTAACTGTCTGGATTCTGTTTCGAGAAACTGAAGGCAGCAGGGATAGGTATGCTTCCTGGAGGCCAGACTTCCCCTAGACCTAGACAAGGTGGCTTCTGCCCCTACCCTCTTCTCTGTGTCCTTATTTGAAAGAATCCTGGATCCTTGTGTCAAGAGCCCAGCCAGCCTATAAAGAAAAGTTGGTCTTGTGGTATCCTCTGTGAATGACTGACTTGTTGGGTTTTCCTAAAACTCGTTCCAGTGGCATGACTAAGGAATTGTGCAAATGTGAACCTACAGGACTTAGAAGACTTGGAGTCAGGTTTTGGTAGCCCTGTGTGTTTTAGAGTGATGGCCAAGAGCCCACTCCTGAGCTGGAGACTGTACTATTGAAGATTAGTTCTTGTCTAGTTGTATGTGTGTGTGTGAGAGAGAGACATGATTGTCATGGTAATTTATTACTGACTTACACATGAGGACAGCTGGTATCACACCTTTTCCTTCACCCTCTTAAATGTCAGTATGTACTTAGAAAAATCAGTGAGAAATTTTCAGCTTTCCATTGTCAGGAAATAGAAGTTAGATATTTCTTCTTAGATGTTGTATCACCATCTGCTAAATCGCCCACTCACAACAAGTAGTTACTGAACCTCTTGTTTTGTAGCCAAACAAGTACATACGACTTGGCCACACACAGTTGTAGGAGAGTGCTGATGAATCCTTAGCACACCTGGGTAAGCTTGCATTTCTGAGCGTTGTTAGAGCTAGAAGGAGAAGGTATTTCTTGCTGTCATATAGCCCACTTTCCTGCATACCCAGAAGACTAGATACCTTGACCACAGTTCTTACGCTTCAAGAACCACATGTCCCATGTGAGGTGGGAACTAGGCATTTGTCATTAGAAATCACTACCCCTTTTTCTTGTGGTTAGGGCTATTAAGACCTGAGATTCTTGGGTTCTTAAATTCCATCCCTCTATTCATGTCATATAATCTGTTTCAGGCTTTAGAATACTCTCTGCCTCTCTTGGGATTTAATGTTTTGTTTTGGGTTTTTTTGGTTTTTGAAAATTGTATTTATTTATTTGACAGAGCAAGACACAGCAAGAGAGGGAACACAAGCAGGAGTGGGAGAGAAAGAGGCAGGTTCCCTGCTGAGCAGGGAACCCCATGTAGGGCTCAGTCCTAGGACGCTGGGATCATGACCCAAGCTGAAGGCAGATGCTTAACAACTGAGCCACCCAAGCACCCCGAATTTTGGGTTTTTTTTTTTGTTTGTTTATTTTCCTTATCTTTCACAGTTGACACTATCAGTCCTTGCTTATGAATGTTTCCATTCAACATGGTAGCAGAAATAATCATCTGTCACTGTTGATTAGATGCAGTCTTTTCACACCCTTCTAAAAAAACTTCATCGGCATTAGAGTCAATTTTTAAACCTTGTACCAAAACCACTAATGTTTAAAAAAAAAAAAAAAACTTCCACTCAGTCTAATCAAGAATACCTAAATGCAAAAGTTAGAAAATGGTGAATAATTACCACTGTTCCTGGAAGTCTTTGTGTTCCTTAGTAATTATGTGTTGTCTTCGGTTCAGCTTTCCTTGACAGTCCATCAGACTAAATGGTTGTGTTAGATTTAATGAAATTCAGTCCTAGCAGAAAACTGCTGCTGGGTCTTAGACTCTGCAGCAGAGTGGTGGTACTGACGTGGGAATGGGGATGTTTCTACCCTTTGTATTGACAGAAGTCCGTTTTTAGGACATGCCATGGGGGCTTTTCCCAAGAACATAAACATTTTACAGAATGAAAGCTAGAAGCTCTCTTAGCAGTCAGGAGCCAGCTGGGCTTGACAGCGAGGTGGGACAGCCTGAGTTCTCAGCAGGCTAGATGCTCTACAGGGTCTCTTCCGTACTCTTCTTTTTCTGCCTTGCTTAAGCTCAGGTTCCTTCTCTTTGGTTCAGAGCTCTGGTCTTGGGTATTCAGTCTGTTTTTCCTCTGTCATCCCTAAGCAATCCACATTTGGAGTTGGGTCTTTGCAGGGTGAGAAAGACTGGCAGAAATATGAGACTGCTCGGCGACTAAAGAAGTGCGTGGACAAGATCCGGAACCAGTATCGAGAAGACTGGAAGTCCAAAGAGATGAAAGTCCGGCAGAGGGCTGTAGCTCTGTACTTCATCGACAAGGTGAGCGTCCTCCTGTCCAATTACCTAATGTGTTCAGCTTGTCAAAGATGTGGGGGTTGTTCACTCCTCCAGGCCTCGTGTTAGACATTTTCAAACTCTTTTTGACTAGAAGCCACCAAAAAATTCTGTTTTTTACATCACGACCCAACACACGTAAATATATTTGTATTTGTGTGTAACTGAAACAAAAGTTGCACAAAACAATGTTTAGCCTTTCTATGAGTGGTGAATTCTGACATTTTAAATTCTGTTTATTGTTTTTTTATGAAGGATGGTTATGTTAAACAATGCATTAATCTATCACAACTACAGTTTGAAGGACCATTCTCTAGCAGAGATCAGTTTGTCAGTACCTTTTTGAAGATTTGGGTTTTTTCCCAGTTTTGCTCTGCCGAGCACAAAGAGACTCTTGAGTTTGATTACCCAGAATAGGAATACTCCTTCATGTGCTGCTTTATTTAAAACAAAAATGAAAACAAACCTTCCTTTCCTCCATCCCCATTGGAGAGAACAGAGTAAAGAGAAACTTGATTTTCTGAGAAAGGATAATATCACTATGATTCTCCATATTTCATCTTACAGAGGAAGAAGCAACGGTGTAGAATCCAGAATTCCCATGCCTTGCAAACTGTTGCTCTTTCTCCAAAAAGAGCTAGGAGACTTCTGATTTGGGTTTCCTAGAGACCCAAGAGATACAAGTTTTTTCATTTGTTCTCATTTTTCCCTCTTACCTTGGACAGCTTGCTCTGAGAGCAGGCAATGAGAAGGAGGAAGGAGAAACAGCGGACACTGTAGGTTGCTGCTCACTTCGTGTGGAGCATATCAATCTGCACCCAGAGTTGGATGGTCAGGAATACGTGGTAGAGTTTGACTTCCTTGGAAAGGATTCAATCAGATATTACAACAAAGTCCCTGTTGAGAAACGAGTAAGTTACTGTGACCTGTGCTCTCTGGCCTTTTTTTCCTTCCATTCATTCATTCAGGAAGCATTTATTGAGTGCTTTTTGTATGCTCTTCACTTCACTGGCCACTAGGAAAATGGTTTGAGAGGGGAGAGGTGTTGGTGGGTGTCTGTGGTACCTCTTTTTAGTTCCTCTCCCTCCCTACCCCCCTGTGCTACACCTTCCTGGGGATGGGGGGGCCATATTCTATAGTAATACTCAACAGAGCATGCTGTAGAGAGTTGGCCCTCACGGCAAACTTCAGTTTAAGATTTAACTCACCTTATTGTAATGATGCAGCCACGTTTCAGTACCCCCGGTCAGGTTGCACATCTGTCATGTTTGTAGCTTTACTTCAACCCCTCCCCACCTCTTGACTGAGCAGAACAGTAGCCCTTTAGTCCCCAAATCTCTGAGCCTAGGGCCGAAGAGGGCGCTGCAGCTTCATGTTTTCCCCCAAGTATTGGACTTGAACCAAGACCAGCAGGGTGCTGGGCCTCCATAATCCAGCTCTTTAACAGTCTGATGTTTAATCAGTCATTAGGTTCTGCTGGCTGTGGCAGTGGTCCATACTAAACAAGGTTAAAGAGACATGACAACTAAATGTAATACCTCACCTTAGATTGGGTTCCATCCTGGGGAGGTAGAGGACATCATTAGGTAACTGACCAAATTGGAATACGAACAGTAGATTATAGTGTATATGCATGTAAATTGATGACGCTGATACATACTGTGCACATGTAAGGGAGTATCTCTAGCCTTAGAAATTTTTAGGAAATACATGGAGCTATTGAGGGGTAAAGGGCTATATATATTACAAGTACCCATAAATGGTTCGAGAGAAATAGTTAGTTAGGTGTATACACACACGTAGAGAGAAGTGAGGCAAACATGTACTGTGTAAATGGTGAATGATGTGTAAAACATTAATGGTTGGTGAATCTGGTAAAGGATGTGCGTGTGCCTTGGGCTTTTTTATTTTCCAAGTTTTTGTAAGCTTGCAGTTATTTCCAAAGTAAAAGCTTTTTAAATAACAGGTCCTACTTATTTCTTTTAGGTTTTTAAGAACTTACAGCTATTTATGGAGAACAAACAACCTGAGGATGATCTTTTTGATAGACTCAATGTGAGTGGACAGAGTGCAGTGGGTTAAAGGAGGGGCCCAGCCAGAGTCTCATTACAGGAGAGGTTTGCCTGGGGGTGACCTGGACTCTACCTTCAGTCTGTCCTGTGGCATCCTATACACTCTTCCTCCTGTAGGCACACAGTGAATCCATGAGCAAAGCCCTGAGACAGGTGGACAAACCTGCCTTTTATTCTCTGCTGTGGCTCTTACAGTTTCCCTTGGCTGGATGCTCAGCCATCTCTGGAGGAGACTGAAGGCCTATCTCTGATATCTTACCAGGGAAATCTTAATAGGGAAGGATAACTTTGCTTTATTGGCCTGCTTAAGATTAAAGTACTTCATAGGGAGGTATCATGCAAACCTATATTTTGGAATTCTTTTCTCTCTCTCTCGTGACTTCCCACTGGCAGGGCCATAAACGTGGCAAAATTGAGATTACCCTGGCATAAATGTCCTAGAGCTTGCCAGAAGGGGCGGGGTGGTATGGCTTTTGCGTAAATCCCAATATCCTCTTCGTGCTTTGTCTCCTCCAGACTGGTATTCTAAATAAGCATCTTCAGGATCTCATGGAGGGCTTGACAGCCAAGGTATTCCGTACATACAATGCCTCCATCACGCTACAGCAGCAGCTAAAAGAACTCACAGCTCGTAAGTACTGCTTGGCCAGATGGGCCCGCACCCTTGCTGGTAGGTCTGTTGCCCTTGCTCAGCTAAGTCCTAGATCCATTCTGCTTTTTCTCCTTAACTTTATGACTAGAAACTTTCCCTTCTATAGCTCTAATAGCGAGCCAAGGCTTAGTTGTATAAACATAAAATCAGTGCAGTTTTCCCCTTCCTACCCCAACTTCAAGATTAATTTTCATGGAATGCTGACAGGAGGTTTCTGTCTGTTCTGAAAATGCCTGCATTTGATGTTTTGTATGTATGTTATTTGAAAATTCACAGGGTGCTGTGATGTTTGATTAAATTGGAGAGAATAAGGTTATCATGGTTACTTTTTAAAATAGCACATCCGGGGCACCTGGGTGGCTCAGTGGGTTAAAGCCTCTGCCTTCAGCTCAGGTCATGATCCCAGGGTCCTGGGATCGAGCCCCGCATCGGGCTCTCTGCTCAGCAGGGAGCCTGCTTCCCCACCCCCCCAACCCTGACTGCCTCTCTGTCTACTTGTGATCTCTGTCAAATAAATAAAATCTTAAAAATAAACAAATAAATAAGTAAAATAAAATAGCACATCCATGGGGTGCCTAGGTGGCTCACTGTGTTAATAAGCCTCTGCCTTTGGCTCAGGTCAGGGTCTTAGGGTCCTGGGATTGAGCCCCGTATCGGGCTCTCTGCTTAGCGAGGAGCCTGCTTCCCCCTCTCTCTTTCTGCCTGCCTTTCTGCCTACTTGTGATCTATTTAAAAAGTAAAATAGCACATCCTTCCCCTGAGGTTACTGTCATTTTCCCCCTTAAGATAGTAGACAGTATTCTCCTAAAAACTAAGTGCAGAAGACACAACCAAGATCCATAAGCTTTCTTTCCTAGATCCCAGTCACTGCTAAATTCCCCTGTCCTCTGTAAGTATGTCAGATGGCCTTAGGATATGAGTTGGAAGATCCAAAGATATTTTGAGGGCTGGTATTTTAGAGTGGGAGAAAGGATGCCATGTGACATTAAGTAAAATATTCCTCATGCTTTTAAGTTTTCTTTGTAAAATAGGTAACTGCTTTGTGGTTTTAAAATGTGAACTTTGTGATCCTTTTGTCTTACTCTCCTCTACAGACCTTTTCTGTCCCAATTTCTTTCCCTTTTCTGTCCACGTTTTCTTCAGGCTATATTGGGTGGTTAGGTGGGGGAGGCAGCCTTTGAGACAAATGGAAGATGACTCTTGACTCTTGGGTTTTGACTTTGTGTCTTGGGGAGAACTTGACCATGAGAGTGAGATGAGGGCTGGCAAAGTCACGAGGAAGAAGAGCTGGGGAAGCATGTTGTGTGTTCTTTGTATGCATACTGACTCTTTTACCCTCCTGTTTCTTTCTTCACAGCTGATGAGAACATCCCAGCAAAGATCCTGTCGTACAACCGTGCCAACCGAGCTGTTGCAATTCTTTGTAACCATCAGAGGGCACCACCCAAAACTTTTGAGAAGTCAATGATGAACTTGCAGTCTAAGGTACTGCAGGTCTGGATGGAGGGGTAGCAAAATTACGGGAACCCCATCTGTTGTGGATAGATAGTCTGTAAACAGGAGGCCTTCTGGGCGGGGATAAGAGGCCAGTTCTAGGTCTATTCTGAAAGAGGTCCATGCTAAGGATAAACAAATGGAAATATACTAGGAGTTACCCCTGATCAAGATACTGAGTATCAGGTACCCAGTTTAGGAAGTCTCCATTCTGCAAACAGAAATCCTGCAATGGCCACTTCCTGTTTTGAAAACCTAAGTTTGATGTACCTTTTAAATACTGCTAATTATTGTCCTTACTATAAATGAAGGTAATGGATATACAGAGAGTCTTTACACTTCCTTGCTGTGGCCCAGAAATACAACTATTTCCAAATTAGATTGTTTCAAATTGAAAAGATGATGAAACAGTCATCTTTAATTGCCCCCTTATCCTAGCATAACTATTTTTATTTTTACACATTCCACATGAATCGTATTTTTATGTAGCTCATCATCAAACATCTGTGGAATACTGGCTTTGTGCCAGACTTGCTGCCCTAGAGGGAGAGACTGACATGCAAACAAGTAGATGCTGTTCCTCCTTCGTGTGCCTCTCCTCCCTATGATTCTGCCTGGTACTGTGCTTGTAAGCCACAAGGCACTAAACTTTGGGTGGTTGTCATTTCTGTGTTAGCAATGGCTACATAACTAACCTGTTCTAGTGCCCTAACTTGCAAGAGAATTTGCAATATTTCACTCTAGAGCAGACACACAGGGTTACAAAGGACCAATTATCTTGAAATAAATTTACCAAATAAATTTCAGTGTCTGTGATGTGCTTCCTTATTAAGATCTTAAGGTGGGTCTGATAATGACTGTAAATTTCAAGCATAGTAATGAATGTGTAAATGATACTTCAAGGTTTCTGCCACAGTTACAGTAATAGGGAGATGACCATACATACGTTGGTGGTGAAGTCCTAGGTATTACTGGTGTTACTGTGGTTTATTGCCCGCACTGATAATTGAAGAAGAAATGGTGAATTTCAGATAGAGGTTAGTGAATTTAGAGATGCAGTTCTTTTCTGTCCACGTTCACAGAATTCTGTATAAGGACAAATGGAGTTAAAAAATGGCTACTATACAGTGAGGCCACATACACATTTCCAGGTCCACCATATTTTCTTTCTACTGAAATTTCTTCTAAGATAAATACCCAGTAGTAGTACATCTGGATCAGAAAATATCCACAACCTACAGTTGATCCTACAGGAGCCATCTGGTTTTCCTGAAGGGGTGCACATGTGCAGAGTGAATGACTGCATGCCTAGACCTCTCAGAGCCTTTGACCATATGGTTGGCAGGCCAGGAACCCTATAGATCACCCTTCCTAGCAGCTCCCATTTGCTGCCACTCTTTTAAATGATCATCTGGTATCATTTACTCTCCCTATGTTATTATTCCAAGCCAGAAATTTAAAGCATGAATATTCAGGTGCTGTTAACCCAATTCAGGCTACCTCTCCCTAGAGCATGAGGAGTTATTTTGTTGATCTTACTCTGGAACCACTGTTTGGGCAGCCCAGGCTGCCTGCCAGACGAGCCCTCCAAGCCCAGGAACCCTCTCCTGTGTGCCCACAAAGCAAACACACGCCCCTGTTTGCCAAGTGAATCAATGGAGTCTTTGATGCTTTGAGAGAATTTGAAACAGCCTGCCAATTTAGCATCCACAGAAATGGTTAAAAGATTGTGGTTTGTTACATTTCTAGCCTGAGAAGAATCTGGCTAGTGGTGTCTGTGATGCTTTTGTGTACAGAATCCGTTCCTTAAGCTTGACTTTGGACAACATAGATGTTGGAAGTAAGCCATTTATAGTAAAATGCATTTAATGATTCTCTCACAATGGTGGCCTCTGTTTCTAGTCTTAGGCTGTCTGTGTATACCTAACAGTTCTAGGCTGAGAGTAGCAGCCCAATGCGTGTTGAATCAGACAAGTATTTATTTACTCTTCAGAGGTTCCCTTGACCTCGTAGGTTAGCAAGGCAATAGCACGTCTGAGGGTCTGCCCCCAGCAGCATGAGCTGAGTAGTTCGGGCTCTGGTTTTGTGGTGGTGTCTACTGCTGTCCTTAAGAAGGAACCGAGAACTTGGGTTTTCCAGAGGTATTTCAAGGGTTCTATAAGCAAGAAAGACTGGAATTGTCCTTGTTTTCTTCCGTTACAGAAAGTGTTCCATAGCTAAAAATGTTTTCAGACCTCTGTTTTTGAGTGATAACTACAGTTGCCTTGCCATCTCGGCTCTTTCTTTTTAAAAACAGAATGCCAGAGCCAAGCCATGCCATGTATAGGTTTGAACAGACTGGCTGAGCTGTTTGCTTCCTGGGTATTTCAGTTGCCATTTTTAAGTCCCTTGGGTATTCCCTTCCGTGCATCCTTTGTTCTTGAGAAGCTCGCAGCTCCTTACCAGGATACTGGGAGAAGCTGAGGAACGAGCTGGGTTCAGCAGGTGCAAGGATCCTGTTTCCACTTCAAAATGAGTTATCTCCTGTAGTATTCTTAGAATGGAGGCTACATCCTAGCGCAGGATGTCGACCTCCCGGGTGTCTAAAGCCGAAGTGTCCTAGGAGTGAAAGATTAGCACATGCCCAGTCCTGGCACATTCCTTAACCTGAGCTTCTGGATTAAGAAGGGCCTGGGTCACTGCCTGTACTTACTTCTTCACTTACTTCTTGAAGGGTCAGTGAAGAACATAAGTGGCCAAATAGCAGTTGAATTCAGCAGTCACTGCACGTGTACTTTGTGCCTCAAGAAATCACCGCTGAGGGGTTTCACCTGGCACAGCATTGACAGCCTGCCTACCTAGGGGAGACAACTCTTAGGTTTCATCTCCAGTGGAACCTTTTTTCTTTTTGGGCTGATTTTCTTAAACCTTCATGTTCTTCCTTACCTAGATTGATGCCAAGAAGGAACAGTTAGCAGATGCCCGGAGAGACTTGAAAAGTGCTAAGGCTGATGCCAAGGTCCTGAAGGATGCAAAGACCAAGAAGTATGTACCTGGTACTGTGCAGAGCTGGGGCTTGGTCAACAGAAAGATGGGGACAATATCAGGCCCCTGGGGCCCCAGCCTTTCTAGGGTTTCTGAGTGCTGTCTTTTGGAAATCTCTATATTTAGGGCTTTCCTGCTTTCGCTGCCCTGAATGGCAGGGTGGGGTTGTAGCGTTCTTCTCCAGAGGCTAGGCCTGGTTGTTGAATGACTTCCATTCTTCCAGGGTGGTAGAGTCAAAGAAGAAGGCTGTGCAGAGACTGGAGGAGCAGTTAATGAAGCTTGAAGTTCAGGCCACAGACCGAGAAGAGAATAAACAAATTGCTTTGGGAACCTCCAAACTCAATTATCTGGACCCGAGGATCACAGTGGCTTGGTAAGCACTGAGCCCTTCCTGAGTTCCTGCTGCTGGCCTGAAAAGGGTAATGGGGGGGGGGGGGCGGTGAGAGCAAGGGGGGTTCAAGAGCACTGTGGGCCTTCACACACCATTCCTGCACGTCACACTTTAAGTACTTTGGGAAACCCCTGCCTTTCGACTCTGCATACTACAAATGCACTAGAACATCTTAATGGCCCTAAGTAGTCAATAATATTGCTATACTGCCTTGGAATGTATTTACGTCTGTTTTTAAAAGCCAGTTGCAGCCCCTACCTTTATGGAACTTTCGGACAAGAATGGGAATTCTTAGCCTTCATTAAAGGAAAACTATAAGAGCCAGTCTGTCTACACTTGAACAAAACTTTTCAATAAAATATTTTTTTTTAACAAGTGAAGGCGGAAAGGAACAAGCAGAAAAAAACAAAAATGAGAATGTAGATCTCAGCAACTTACAGAAAGAGAGGACGCTTATAACAAAGGCAGATAAATTCTCTATTATTTGTGTCCGCTCTTGTCCCACACAGTCATAAAATGACATCCAAAATAACTGGCTTTTATTTTTTTAAAGATGCTTACTGAATTGTTCTAAGCTTAGGTGGAAGAATCCATCTCTGTGCTCCTCTGGGCCAGGGGTTCCGCCCAGCTGTTGCACCCTTTTTGCTCTTTTTGCCCTTTTTGCCCTGTTGGATGCTAGAGGTTCGGGTAGCTTGAGGGACAGTATGCGCAGTGGTTAAGAGCATGGACTCAAGCCAGACAGCTTGGGTTCAGTTTTCAGCTCCATGCTCTCCAGCTGCATGAGGATATAAGCAAATTACTGAATTATCTCTCTCAGTTTTTTTCTTTTCTTTTTTCTCTTTTCTCTCTTTTCTTTCTCTTTCTTCTCTCTCTTTCTCTCTCTTTCTTTCTTTGACAGAGAGTACAAGCAGGGGGAGCAGCAGGGAAAGGGAGAAGCAGACTCCCTGCTGAGCAAGGAGCCCGATGTGGGACTTGATCCCAGGACCCTGAGATCATGACCTGAGCCAAAGGCAGACGCTCTACCGACTGAGCCACCCAGGCGCCCTTTCTTAGTTTTTTCACATGTACCTTTTTGATTAGTACACCCTGTAGTAGCAAGTAGCATCTACCTTAGAGGTCACTGTCATGATTTAAATGAGCTCATGATGCTCTTAGAATGTGTCCGGCACACTTCCTAAAATTCATTCTCACCAGATGGGCAATGAAGAAGGAGGTACATTCAAACCCCCTACCCTGGGTCTGGGCTGTTGCTCGCTGAGACACTAATCCCTCTCTCTCCTTTGTGTGCAGGTGCAAGAAGTGGGGAGTCCCCATTGAGAAAATTTACAACAAAACCCAGCGGGAGAAGTTTGCTTGGGCTATCGACATGGCTGATGAGGACTACGAGTTCTAGCCAGTCTTGAGGGGAGAGTTCTGTGAAAAGGAACAGCGTGGTTTGGGGAAGATGGATAAACTGTGAGCCTTGCTTACCCTCGCACCTGAGGGAGAGAGGCAGCAAGTCTTAACAAACCAACATCTTTGAGAAAAGATAAACCTGGAGATATTATAAGGGAGAGCTGAGCCAGTTGTCCTATGGACAACTTATTTAAAAATATTTCAGATATCAAAATTCTAGCTGTATGATTTGTTTTGAATTTTGTTTTTATTTTCAAGAGAGCAAGTGGATGGGAATTTGTCAGAATTCTGCCAGGCAAATTCACTGTTTCACTGAAGCATTTGGATTCTCTTAGCTACTGTATACGAAGTCCGATTATATTGGTGCGTTTTTACAGTTAGGGTTTTGCAATAACTTCTATATTTTAATAGAAATGAATTCCTAAACTCCCTCCCCTTTCCCCCATTTCAGGAATTTAAAATTAAGTAGAACAAAAACCCAGCGCACCTGTTAGTAAGAATTGTCACTATCTATTGTCATGGGAATCAATTTTCATTAAACTTGAAGCAGTCGTGACATCGGCAGTGTTTTGGTTCAGACACCTGTTCACAGAAAAGCATGATGGGAAAATATTTCCTGACTTGAGTGTTCCTTTTTAAATGTGAATTTTTATTTCTTTTTAATTATTTTAAAATATTTAAACCTTTTTCTTGATCTTAAAGATCGTGTAGATTGGGGCTGGGGAGGGATGAGGGGTTGAGTGAGTCTAAGGATAATGAAATAATCAGTGACTGAAACCATTTTCCCATCATCCTTTGTTCTGAGCATTCTCTGTACCCTTCAGATATCCATCTTTTTCATTTTAAAGCCAGTCTTTCACTTGAAAGATTTTATTGTGTAAAAAGTTCCACAAGTCAATAATTTAGAGGAAAATGAGTATTTGGTCCAAAAAAGGAAAAATAATCAAGAATTTAGGGCTTTTATTTTTTTCTTTTGTAATTGTGTAAAAAATGGAAAAAAAACATAAAAAGCAGAATTTTAATGTGAAGACATTTTTTGCTATAATCATTAGTTTTAGAGGCATTGTTAGTTTAGTGTGTTTGCAGAGTCCATTTCCCACATCTTTCCTCAAGTATCTTCTATTTTTATCATGAATTCCCTTTTAATCAACTGTAGGTTATTTAAAATAAATTCCTACAACTTAACGGAAACCTAGTGTCTGCCTCTTTGTACCCAGGTCCCCGGCCTGACTGGGGCTACAGGACTTGGGACTCCTTGTGGGATGTGGTCTCACTGCTCAGCTCCGTAAGGGTGGCTCCCTCCCTCCCCAGGAGCTGGGGCTAGACTGGGCCTGGAAGGGGCTGCACCTGTCCTGTGCTGTGGATGTGGGGAGGGGAGCCCAAGTCCACATCCTTCAATAAAAGCAAGCCCAGGAAGTGAGGGATGGTATAGAAAATCTCTAAGAACAGGTGGGGTACAACAACTGTTTGGAGCCTAGGGTAGATAATATGTATTGAGCAAGATGTAATGAATGTATTTGGGAGGCAGACCTTCTGCTTTCTGTGTGTGCTGGCCACAAGCATCAGGGACCTTGTCTGGGTTTGCTTGTGTGGCTAAGCTTGCAGTCAGGATGGCAGGAATTAAGGGTACCAAGCCAATTTCAATCCAGTACTCAGTGGATCCCAGAGGCCCAAATGTAGACTTCCTGTGTTGATCGGTTAATTACTCCCCAGAGCTCCTGGCCCCGTGTTGGTAGGGTCCCTACAAAAATGCCTCAGGAAGAAAGATGAATTAATCCTGGCCAAACAGAGCAGGGAGCAGGAAGGCCGGTGGTCAGAATTGGTCACTTGGCCCTACGCCCCCTGGCTTGCTAGCATGTACCAGGTATATTCTGGGAGGAGAGCCATCTCCTTGACAGTCTCAACTTCCTGGGACCAAGGGCTGGGCTGGTGTTGGCCCACTGAAGAGAACCCTGGAAGATCCTTCTTGGCAGTCTGCATTTCACTGCCCAGTGAGGGAGGGAGCATTCGTGCCAGGGAAAAAAGGAGGTTACGTGGCCATCAGTGCTTTGGAGCTGATTACAGCCAAGTTTTGTAAGTTCTGAGGTGTTGAGGTAGCTACACCACTGAACATAAAGAATGGCAACACAGAAGCTCTTGAAATACTCAAATCGATACACTTCATGGTTGAGGGGTGGGCGATAAGAATTTGGACCTGGGTTTGGGACTTGAGCAGGACTGTCCAAAACCAGGGGACAAACCTTGCTCCAGAACTAGAAATTAGGGACAGGAGGCCTTGCACACTTAAGATTTTACTGATGAGGATAAACTCGAGCCTACCTTTCCCAGTAGGGATCGTCCTACAAGTCCTCTGAGGGCAGGTGCACAGCAACTAGATCTGGTCAAGAACAATTGTGAAGGGCACCCCTTGGTGGTAGCAGGCTTGGGAGAGCAAACCAGAGGATGGAAGCTGACCTGGCCAGTGGGGATGAGGGTAGGGGTTGGACATGTAGGTGAGGGCCAGGTGGGACAGGCCCTGAAAAATGCTTGAGTCCGGAGTTGGGAGAAGACCCACCCCCTCGCTTATTCCTCCAGTAGTTGTGTCCCTCCTCACACTTCCAGCCTTGTCCAGAAGCAGAAGCCTGATGTGCAGAGTCTGAAAAACTCCCTCCTAACAGGCTCTTCTGTGATGCTCGAGTCCAGCTCTGGGCAAAGTGGGATGGCTTCCACATGCCAAGTATCTGCGTGCTTGCTTGGCTCCTCTTTCCCTTACCCCCTGCATCTGCTCAGCAGCTCTTGTCCAGTCTCTGTCAAGTCCACCTTGGGCCTACGTCACAGTAAAAAAATGAAAAAAATAAAAAGTCTCACTACTCCCACCTGTTTCCAGCCACCACCCCCTCTGTCTCCCACTTCACACACAAGTGCCTGGAGTGAGTCATGCCCTCTGCCGGGTCATTCCTCCACCCACTGCAACCAGCTTCTGTCCCACCTTGACCCCGAATCCCCCCTCCCCTCTGACCACAGTCGCCAATGAATGAGTGCCCAAACCCATAAATGGGCTCTGCATTGTGTATCTTCTTTGTGGCACTGGACATTTAACCGCTCTTCCATTTAACAGCTCTACTGAAAACATTTTACATATAAAATCCACCCATTCCAAGTGTATTTTTAGTAACTACTGAGGGCTATTGCCATCATCATAAATCAGTTTTAGTATATCATCCACCCAGTAAGTTCCCTCATGCCCACTTAAAGTTAATCCCCACTCCCACCTCCAGCCTCCACTAATCTGCTTTCTCTCTAAATTTGTCTTTTCCGGTGGACATGACAGACAAATGAAATGCCACAACATGTGAGCACTCGCCTCTCTAAGCACTTCTCTCTAGCTTCCACGATGGCATCCTCTCCTGGTTCTACTCCTTTCTCTCTCAGGCTGCTTCATCTTGGTCATCTCCCCTCTCAGGTCCTGTCTGCTGTGGCTCTCTCCACTGCACAGAAGAAATGGATTTCATTTGCATGGAGGGCAACAACTCCCAGACTTCCATCTCCAGCCTAGACCCCTTTCCTGAGCTCCAGACCCATGCTGGAGCTGGAAGGGAGGTCCCCAAGCTACTCACTCTCCAATCTCTGGAACTGAGCTCAGTACCAACTACTCCATGGCCATTGGGCTGTTTCACATCTCAGAGAGAGGCACCACCATCCACTCTGCCCTTCAACCAGAGTCTAGGGCCACCCCCAGCCTTCACTCCTTTCTTTCTCTTACTTCCACATCCAGTAAATTAGCAACTCTGAAATCCTCATAAATGCCACATACACCAAATACAGGTATTTCTCCCACAAAAAGCTTTATAAAATCTTTTTTTTTTTTTTTAACTCAGAAAAGAGTTTACTTATATTTTGGTCTTTACAAAATCCCTCATATAATGGGATACTCTCTCAACTTGTTTTGAACCAAAAAGCACTTTTTGGAGAAAAGACATTACCCTGAAATGACCTCTCAAGCTAGTTTTGGACGATTATAAGTAGTCCCCTGACAAAATGTGTAAACAAGGAGGCAAAGAAATTTACCACAGACTTCATAATTATTTCTCACAATCCCAAGTATTACATATAAACAAATCTCTTAAAGGTCACTTTAATAGCAAGACAACATTGATTTTTTTTTTAAGGCTTCGCAATGGTATGCTACATATAGATTCACACACGTGTGTGTGTGTATTTTAACGGTTTCAGAAAAACATACTACGGACTTAAGATTTGTGTCAGAATATGGAAGGGGGGGTGCCTGGGTGGCTCAGTGGGTTAAGCCTCTGCCTTCGGCTCAGGTCATGATCTTGGAGTCTTGGGATCAATCCCCGCATCGGGCTCTCTGCTCAACAGGGAGCCTGCTTCCTCCTCTCTCTCTGCCTGCCTCTCTGCCTACTTGTGATCTCTCCCTCTCTGTCAAATAAATAAATAAAATCTTAAAAAAAAAAAAAAAGAATATGGAAGGGGTTGGTGGAGTCTGACATGAAGCCAGAGTGACCATCAGCTCAAAATTGAAGCTGGCTGATGGGTACGAGGAAGTTCACTATACTATCCTGTCCACACTTACATACATTTGAAATTCTCCATAAAATTTTTAGTGCAATACAGTAAGTAGTTATTATGCAGATCATTAATATATACCTATGGGAGAAATGAAAAGAAAGCTGTTTTAACGTTACACAAAAGGTCATTCTGCTTAGATTCAAATTTAGCATGAGATACTGACTCGGTAAGTATTCTCTCCAACAACACGGAGGAGTCTCAAAAACATGCTGAATGTAGACCACGGTTAGATACTCCTTGGTTCCGTTTTATGTGAAATTCTAGAATAGGCAAAAACTACTCTGTAGTGACAGAAATTATGTTAGTAATTGCTGGACGGGAGGGCAGGGGAGACGGACTATAAGGGGCACCGAGAAACTTCAGGGTGATGGAATCAAATACCTTGATTGTGTGGAGGTTACACGACGGTATTACATTCATCAAAGCTCACCAAACTTTACACTTAAAGAGGGGTCCACTTTTTTTTTTTTTGTATGTAACTTATTCTTCAATCAAGCTGATTTTTCAAAAGTACTCTCAAAACAACTTAGAAAGCACTGAAGGTGATGTGCTTTCAGAAATGTATATTAGATGACTCAAAGTAGTTCTCCTGGGGATAACTACATAGAAATCAAAGATTCGTAGAGAGTTTGACCATAAGTTGATTACTCCAAAGGTGAGAGTGGGAAAAATACATATTCATAAATTAATATGCTGCTTTAAATATGTGATTTAGAATGTGTTCACGTAACTCAATAAGCTGTCATACTGGCCATTTGAATCATGTGTCTCTAAGAATGTTTCTATTTTAGTTGCAAAGAAGCCACAAAACATCTGGAGAGCCCTTACTGCAAAAACAAGTGATCACCTTCTACTGGGTGGGAGTTGCCATATCTCTAGGCATATACATTCTCTCTCGCTTAGCTCTACCCTCACAGCTACCAACACATGTCTCTCCTCAGTGTTCCAGGGGCCCTTATCACAGCCAGTTGTCATCTGTTGACAAATTTCTGTTGGCATTTCTTTACCCACAAGTGGAGTGAGAACTGATTCATCTCCGCTGTTACCACTATAGAGGAGCATCAGGAGAGTTTGTTGGAAGAAAGGAAGAGAAAGGGGCACCTGGGGTGGCTCATTCGGTTAAGTGGCTGCCATCAGCTTGGGTCATGATCCCAGGGTCCTGGGATCGACCCCATGTTGGGCTCCCTGTTCAGCAGAAAGCCTGCTTCTCCCTCTCCCTTTCCCTCTGCCCCTCCCCATGCTCATGCTCACTCTCTCTTTCTCTCTCTCTTTCAAATAAATAAGTGAAATCTTAAAAAAAAAAAAAAGGGGGGGGGGGAAGAAGAACAAGAAACATGAGATCCAACAACTAAGTTGGAGCCATAGGTAGATATTGGGGCCAGAGGTCAAGAATCTGAACTGCAGGTTGTGGGGTGGAGCTCAAGGTGCACTGGGGTGAGCATTAAGTACCCGCTGTATACACAGGTACAGGTTAGCAGGCTCAAACTCAGAGATGAGCTGGTCAGACACCTAAAATAAGAAACTACCAAGCAAAAATTTTAAAGAACAGCTGTAAAGAAAAAGGATAAAGTTTTATGTGAGGAAACAAGACTGTAAGTCTATAACTCTGCCTACTTTCAATTGTGGAAGGGGCTTCATTGAGCTACACTTTTATATTATCCCTTCTATATTTATGCAAGGTCATTACAAGGAATCAATGAAAACTGCATATCTGTTGGGAATATTCTCCACGATCTCAATCAAATAAGTGTTCATATGAGAAACTTCTTTTATAATTTCACCCCAGGAAAATGTTTCTCCCCCGGGGGAATCAGTTAACAGAATAAAAAGTTTTTGCTTTGGCTACCAGGAAGCTCAGTTACATTTGATTCTCAGTGACAGCAGTCGTGTTAACCCTTTCTAACCATATTCTATTCCTCCTCCTTATATAGCCTATTCCAATTCTACAGTGCAGTATTTTTGTTCTTTGGTTTAAATGCTCTAAACATTTCTAAAGGACTGGAAAGGAATATATCTGAGGTGGGCAAGCCATGTGCCACTGAGATTCTCCTTCAAGGAAGCACTTGTCGCCCCCATTGCTGGGAGACCCGTCAGCCCTCAAAGATCATCTCAGTTCCAGACAGCCATGTGACCGAGGCTGCGCTCTTCCTGGAACTGACTGAAGGGGGACCTGAAGGCCCAGCCATTTCGAGCCAGAACTAGACAACAGAGCTCCCTGGACGTTGGCTGAGGCTGTCACCAGGCCTGTGCCACAGCTTAACTTCTCCCTGTGCTCCCTCCTCTTTCCTCCTCTCTCTCTCACAGTGTTGATCCCAAGAGCCCTCCCTATCTAAGTTTCTGCATGCTAGCCTCTGCCACCCAGAGTCTGCTTCCAAAGAGTCTAATCTGTGACATTTAACCAAATACAGATGGTCCCCGATTTATGACAGTTTGACTCACGATTTTTCAGCTTAACGATCGTGCAAAAGTGATATGCACTCGGTAGAGACTGTACTTTGTATTTTGATCTTTTCCCGGCTAGCCATATGCAGCGTGAGCCTCTCTTGCGATGCTGGGCAGCGGCCATGACTCCCAGTCAGCTGTGTAATCAAGAAGGTAAGTAACCCCTATGCTTACAACCCTGCGCCCATACAACAATTCTGTTTTTCACTTTTACTACAGTATTCAGGAAATTTCATGAGACATTCAACACCTTATTATAGAACAGGCTTTATGTTAGGTGATTTTTATCCAACCAGAGGCTAATGTTAGTGTTCTGAGTACATTTAAGGTAGGCTAGGCACAGTAAGTGCTTTTCAACTTACCGTATTTTCAAATTATGACGGGTTTATTGGAATGTAACCCCATCATAAGGCAAGGAAGAGCTATAACTAAAAATAGAAAACACATCAGGTAGGGATACAATGGAAGGGGGTGAGAACACACAGCGAAATAGTTCATACCTACACGGGAGGCAACGTTAGCATTGACACTGGAGCCAGGCTGCCTGGGTTTGAATCCCATCTCTGCCATCTCTCAGCTATGTGTCCATAAACACGTCTCTCAATCTCTTGTGCCTCAGTTTTTTCATCTATAGGTTGGAAATAGTAAGAGAACTTAGAATGCTGTCATAAGTAAGTGAGCCAACGTGGGTAAAGCAGTTATATAGGACTCACTATATGCCAAGTGCTGTTCTAAGTGTTCGATAAATAAACACCTAAGAGGTCAGGCCCTATGAGGCCAAAGGGGCATCTGAGCTGGGACCCTTACCCAGAACACAGGCACACCCAGGTACGGTGTGGGCTGGGGCATGTTGAAGCACGAGTGCTGACAGAAATAGGCCCAAGCAGGGCTAGCCTGGGTGATGTCAGGGCGTGTATCTTGTGTGGGTTCTGGGCTGCTCCCTCCAAGCCAGCGCAGCTGCACACATTGCCAGGAACACCCACGTACCCATATATATGCTGAGCTGGGGGAAGCCCAAACCAGCCACACCCCTCTGCATGGCCTGCTTTTCCTGAATCTCTTTTGGTGGAGGCAGGCACCTGAGGCCTGAGAAGCTAGCTCAGAAATCCCAGAAGGAAACGGGGCCTTTTTTTCTGATGAAGGGCCTGGCAGCAGACTGAAAACATGAGCTCCTGTTGACAGAGCTTTCTGGATCCCCTGGGGGCCTGCCTGGCCCTGGAGGCAAAAGCAAAAGCAAGAAAGCATGGTCTGAGTGCTAGGAAGCTCTCAGAAAATGGAGAAAGAGATTTTAAAAGTGTATCACAGCTACCCAAGTCAACACAAGAAGCTCGACAAGGACTATAGCACTTAGGAGGGGATGTCAAGGACAAATGGACGAGAACAGATAAGCAGAGAGAGGCCCCATTCTGTCCCTGGCTTCACCTGCGATGCTCCCCCTCACTTAGTATAACTCTAGCCTTTTCATTCCTACACTCATTAAGCTCTCTCTGGCCTTTGTACATGTTGTTACCTCTGCCCGGAAAGTACCTTAGTCCAGCCCACCTCTAATAATTCACCTGACCAGCTACTCACATCCTGTAGACCTCTGCTGAGTTCTAGAGAGGCCTTCTTTTCTACTGAGAGAGAGCTAAAATAGGTGTCCCTCATGTTTTATCTCGTAGCCCTCTGTGTTCTTCCTCCCTACCTGCCATCACAAACGTCCCTACATAACACTGTTTATTTGTTTAATGCCTGAATTCCTGGACGGTTAGTGCTGGATTTCTCTTTTTCTTCCAACCCAGGACACCATGGCCCAGCACAGGGCAGCTCAGGGACAGTCCAAGCCATACTCTATGAGCATTCCCTGTTCCTAGAGCCAGCCATGCGCGGGGCCTCCCCTCACTGGTACTGACTAGCGAGCTAGCCTCTGTGCCCGATGACTGCTGACCACCAGGACCTATTTAAGGCTCTCTTATGAAGCAAAAAAAATGCATGGACTCAAGACAGATTGGGTTCAAATTCCCACTTGTTACTTATGTGGCCTTGGGGCAAGCTGCAGAAATGATCTGAATCTCAGGTTCCTCATCAGTAAACTGGGGACAATAATCCCTGATTAGATGGTAATTATGAGGATCAGGTGTGACCACACCTGTAAGCCTTGTAGTGCAGGCCAGGCCCTGGGTCGACTTTAGTGCCCTCCCTCCCACTTTAAAGGGTGGGCACTAGGTGGCAGTCCATCTCGGATCACTCCACCTCCCCCAGGTGGTTGAAGCCAACAAAAGGCTCAGCTTCGTGCTGGATTCTCAGCTTCCTAGGGGCCACACTTGAGGGACTCCAAATACAACCCCACACGTTACCACTGCAGCAAGACAAAGTCAGAGGCAGCCCTGGTCAGGAGTCACCACCCAGCTGGGTAGGGGGTCTAAGCACACACGCTGATACTCACGGATTGCTGAAACCTGGATCTTTCTCTGGCATCAGCTGGGTGCTCTGCCGGGCCTCTGGGCTCTCAAGTTGTTCTGCTTTGCCTGACTCCACATCTGTCAGACCAGCTCCCCTGTGACCCCGGGTGTCTTCAGTTTGTGATGGGGGCGGCTACACTTCAGGTGCAAGTCTAGGGAATGGCTTCAGGAAGAGTATGAATTATTCAAATAACCACTAAAAGGTCTTGTGGCTGCAGCATGGAGAGTAAAGGGGAGGTGGTGAGAGACAAAGTGGGAAAGAGAGAAAGGGGCCCGAGCATACAGGACCAGCTAGGACAGGAGGGCCTGTGGATTTTAAGTGCGGTGGGAAGTCATGGAGGGTTTGAGGCCGAAGGTAGGGGATCACGATTTAATTTCTTTTTAAAGATTAAAGCATGAAGAATAGATGTAGTTCAAATCAGGGAGAATAAATAGTCTGGATGAGAAAAGATGGACGTCATGCTTGTGGGCGGAGGGGAGGTAGCCAACGGTAGAGCTAAAGGGCCTTGCTAGAATGCTGGGCGGTGGAGACCGTCAGGGGAATCAAGGATACCTCCAAGGGTCTTGGCCCAGGCGCCTTAGAAGACTTAATGCCACGTTCCGAGAAAGGGAGGACTGTGGGAAGAGCGGTTTGAGGAGGGAGGGGAGAGGCTCGTGTTAAATGGGGGCGTGGAGCAGCGGGATGCGGGGAATACAGATTTGGTGCTACGGCTGAAGCCATGGGAAAGGTCGATTTAGGAACTGACTCAGGACCCAGCCCAGAGGAAGAGAAACTTCTGGGACCCAAAGGCAGAGGCCTGAGACGCAGGAGAAAAACACGGGGCTTAGGCCACGAAAACCAAAGCTCCGGAAAGCGTTTGCAAGAGGGGCGCGTGGAGGCGGAGCGTGAGGTGGGGCTGGCAGTGGCTGATGAGAAGCAGAGATGGAGGCCACCGGGGGCCACAGGTCGAAAGGCCCTCCAGGGGAGGCTCAGGTCTGGGGGCTTCTCCGAATGACGGGTCCGTCGAAGGTCACACTGGCCACAGGGGCAGGACAGACGTGGGTCCGGCCGTCGCAGGAGCGGCCTGAGGGCCAGCCCTGCGCGACCAAAAGGAGGGGAGGGACAGGCCTGCTGTCCATCAGAGCCCGTCGGCCAATCCGCAGGCTGCTCCGCCCCCGCCCCTCCCGAGGAGGGCGCGCAGAGGACCGGCCGCCGCCGCCGCTGCCGCCGCCGCCGCGGGTGTGAGGCGGCCCGGCCTGGCCTGGCTGGCTCCCTCCGCCGGGCAGCCCGCCCAGGTAACCGGGTTTGGCCGGCGGGCCTGGCGGCGCTCTGCACCCTCGGCTCTTCTCCCGGACGCCGCGCGGGGAGCGGGGTTGAGGAAACGGCTGCGGCGGGGCCTGTGCGGGACAGTGGGCTGGGCGGCCGCCTGTGCGTGTGCGACTGACTGACGGGCCGGCGCGGGGCTGCCGCGCGTGACGGGGCCAGCCGGGGCAGCGTGAGCTTGAAGCTCTGCGGGACGGAGGGACGGGCTTCTTGACCGCGAGCGGCGCGCGCGCTCCCGCCGCCATTGCGCCCCGCGCCCCCGCCCGGGGCCTGTCCGGGGGTCGCGGGGCGCAGGCGCGGCGGGCGGGGGTCCTCTCCACGGGCGCGCGGGCGCCTTTGTTCCCGGCGCGCGGGCCGGGGCGGGGCCTGCAGAGCCGCCCCGCCCCCCGCTCAGGCCCCGCCCCGTCTCCGCCCGCAGGAGCCGCCGCCGGGCCCGCTCGCCGGCCGCCTCTGCCGCCGCCGCTTGCTCCCGCCGGCCGGGCCTGCGCCGCGGCGCCGCCGCCTGCTGCCACCCTCTCTTCCACCTCCACCGCCAGTGCAGAAGCCATGGCGGGCGCCGCGTCCCCCTGTGCAAATGGCTGCGGGCCCGGCGCGCCTTCGGACGCCGAGGTGCTGCACCTCTGCCGCAGCCTCGAGGTGGGCACCGTCATGACTTTGTTCTACTCCAAGAAGTCGCAGCGGCCGGAGCGGAAGACCTTCCAGGTCAAGCTGGAAACGCGGCAGATCACGTGGAGCCGTGGCGCCGACAAGATCGAGGGGGCCAGTAAGTGCGCCCCCTTCCCCGGGCCCGCTGCGCGCGGGGGCCGCGGGAGTCCGCGCTGGCCTCCCGTGCGCCGCGGCCGCTGCTGGAGTGACTTGGGTAAACTTTCGGGCCCTCCCCCACAGCCTCCGGCCCCGCCCCCGCCTCTGCCCCGGTGGTCACCGGGGGCGGGGGGCATCCGGGTCCTCAGTCACCTGACAGGACACCCCCTCCCCCAGCCTGGGAAGGGGGGAGCGTTCCAGGCGCTTTGCCCAGAGGCCTAAAAATCCTAGCCGGTTGGAGACCGGCGGGGCGGGCATCGGGTCTCCCCTGCCCCGGGAGTGGTGTTGACGGAGGCCAGGGAAGCCCGGGCAGGTCAACCCATCCAGCCCCAGAAGCAGGGGCCGGCCCAGACGGTCACCGCCCGTGATCACCTTTTTTCCCATGGTGAAACTTTCTGGGTCCCCCCGGGTTGGTTTCCATTTGTAAAGGAACCTTTGCGTTCCCTGAGTAGAACTTAGATGTTGGGGTAGGGTTGGTTTTGGATCAAAGCCAGGCCTACTCATCTGTCTCTTGGGGAGTGAGTGAAAGGTGGTCCTGTTTGGTTTGGAAAAGCCCGAGAAAAGGCAGTGGCTTTTTCCCCCGCTGCTTTTGTCTTGAAGCTGAATTTTAGAGGTCTGCGTGGGTGGGCAGACACTCAAAGCCAGGACAGGGACTCTTGGTAAAGGGGCCAGGCTCCCCTTACCCTTGGAAGCACATTCCCAAGAGCTTGGCCCAGAAGAGCCAGCTTCAGTGCCTTAGAGTCAGGTACTTTTTTCAAGAGTGTGCAGCCAGTTTGGGGTCCCGGTCTAGCCCTTTATGTCCTGTGCTCTGTGTTCCATGGCTGCAGGGAGCCGGGAGTAGCTACTTTTGGTTTCCTGCCTCTTTGCCTTCTCAGGCCTGAACTTGGCTGCTTTGGGACAGGTCTCAGTTGGGAGGAGGGAGTTGGGGGATTTTGAAAAATCCCAGATCTTTCAGTGTTATGCCACTTAGTGCATGCTTGTGCTGTGGCCGGATGGGCACCCAGCTCTGCCCTCCATTCCTCCACATTAGGTGTGAGAGGTAGTGTGTCTGCAGCCCTAAGTTGTGGGTTGCTTCCTGCAAGGACTCCTCTAGAGACAGGTGTTAGAGCCAGGGTCAGAACCAGGTCCTTGTGGAGGAGGGGCATCAGGAAGTGACACCCCCCCCCCAAGAGAGGGTCCAACAGACCTCCTTGGGTATGGTGTACATGTGTGTAGATGGGTTGAGGAGATTGGGAGGAAGGAAAGTCTTGTGGTGAGGCAGCCATCCTCAACTATAAACTCCAGATCTGATACTGCTGCTGAACTTAGAAATGGCAGCTGCCTTCCTCTGTGCCTCCAACAGGCCTGTCAGCTATGGAGAGAAAATTTTAGTGATTTGAGAGCCTGGATTCCAAAGCTGTGGAAGGACAGACACCACAGGGAACCGGATAGTCCTGGGGACATCACCCAGGCATCTAGACTCCAGGCACTCGGTTTTGTGGTGCTCCCTGTGCTCTGCTCAGTTGGTGGCACTGGCCAGAGGTTCCCTGCTAGAGATTTCCTGGGTAACTAACAGGTTGCACTTCAAACCATGCATGGGATCAGCAGGCAGTAAGGGCAGCACTGTGGTTGAAGGCAAGCCTGGATTTGAAGCCCATATAGTAGTTGTGGGCCAGTTACGTATCTAGCCAGTTACTTATTTTTTTTCTGAGCTTAGTTTATCTGTAAAGCAGGAGTAGTAATACATACACTATATATGGTTGCTCTGGAGACTAAATGAGAATTGTTGTAAAACCTCTAGCACAGTGCCTGATACGTTGTAAGCGTTTAATAAACCTTAGCTGTTTTTAATAACAATAGAAATAATAGACTATGACTGCCCTCCATCCTGGACTGTGAATGTTGAGAGAGAGAGAATGTGTGTGTGGCTCTCGGAGAGCCTGAGGGTATAGGAAGGGAGGAGGATGGGAACCAAGTTCACATTTCACTTAGGTCACTACCCAGAAAAAGGGAGGAAATGGTGTTGTTTTGCTTCAACCCATCTCCTCACCCACCCACCTATCATATATGGAACAGCACATGACAGAGTAAAATTTATGGAGTAAATCTATGGAGATTTGCACATCTGACTCCTGGGTGTGGCTATCTTATTTGTAAGTTGGGGCCTAAACAGAAGGGAGGGGTGTGGAGAGGGAAGAGTCTAGTCCATGGTGTGTCACATCTTCAGGAGATGGTGACAGGAATGCAGAGGTCTCAGCCCCCAGCAGTAGGTCAGCTAGAGAAGTACAGATTCAGGGATCTCATCAGCTGGGAGTATAGGCAAAGAATGTCAGAGTCTTGGCCCTTTGATTTCAGAGGCCCAGATTGAAGGAGTCTGAGTAAAAATGCTAGTAGATACTTGGGTAGAGTTCACACCTTGTAAATGGAGCCTCCCGCTGAAGCTGCCCAACTTCAGCCAGTTTTTGGTCTACCTTGCTGATGAGTGCTGGTCCCTGCAGCCCCCTCTGCAGGCTCTGAGGAAGGTGGGCAGCCAGCTGTGTCCCCCGCCATCTGGCCTTTTCCTGCTGACTCTGCCAGGGTTCCATGTAGTGCTTGTAGCCTGGCCAAGGAGAGCGGCACTTCTGCTACCCCGAAGGTGTCTGGACCTGAAGGAGGGATACTGTGGTTCAATGAAAATGCATAGCACCCATGCAACAGACCTCATTCGGACCTAACTCTGTGCCTTCTCACTTTGCCGCTTGTGAAATGGGGCTGCCATGTGCTCATTTCTAGGGTGGTAGTTCGGCTCAAAAGAGGGGTGGGAAAGTGCTTTGGTACTAGTTGTCATGGTGATGCGACAGGAACCAGGTTGATGTTTGGCTTTTTTTTGTAGCAGATACTGACATAAATGAATACGAAGCCATTACAGACTTCCTGCTGAGTGCTACAAAGACTTTTCATCATATTTTCTTGGGGGTGGGGCTGTGTCTGGGGTCCCACCCCATTTTACAGATGAGGAAATGGAAAATATGGGGAGTGAGTTGTTCCCCTGGGGTGATAGTGCTACCATGAGACAGTCTCACCTGGACCCAGCCCTCCAGGCACTGACTCCCTGGCCATCCCGAAAGGACTCTCAGCCTCAGGGCTGTGCTGCCAGTGGGCCTGCCCCAGGCCCCATACCCACTGGTCTCTGCTGCTCCTCTAAGGAGAAATTTTTGTGCGTAGCCCTGCATTACAGATCCTCAGCCCCTCTAGGTTCTGGCTCCACATTTGTCCTTCTGATACCTTTCTGGGGTTCAGTCAAGAGTCATCGTGGGCATCGTGGCCTGGGTGGAGGCTCCACGGAGGGCTCTGAATGACAGCCATGCTCATCTGTGGGGACTTTTGGAGCCTAATGCTTTCCACTTGGATTCTTCCCCACTCTTCTAGATGCCAGGCCTTCTTAGGTGGTGAATGAAAACAGGTCCTTGCCCTCAGGGAACCAGTGATAATTCCTGGTTGTACCTTTGATGGGGTGGGGAAGAAGTGGTGGCAGAAGAGAGCAAACCGCTCAGACAAGGCAGTCAGGCTCACAGGGGAGGTGATGTTGGGACCAGTTGTCTGGGGCTTGACCTCTGTGGCTGTCCTGCTGGTGAGGAGACGGTCCATGAGGCCTGCTCTGCTGACTGGGCCCGAGGTGTCTGAGGTAGGCAGGCCGGGTGTCATGGGGGTTTTCTTCGTACTGGTTGATTACTCCCAGTGGGAGAGGAGCAAGAACACGTGTCCGGATCTCCAGAGCTAGCCATCCCTGCCTGTGTGTTTCCTGTCTGACTATAGTTTTTCCAGGGGAAGTCAGACCTCTTAGTGTTTCCTCAACACCCGACACTTGCCCTGATGTGTAGGTTTCCAAACCAGCTCTGCCAGGCGCCCCTGTCCAGCTGGGGCTCTATTTCCTGTGAACCTAGGAAAGGAGCCTGTTTCACAGATGACTGGAGAAGCTGAGCACTCCCAACATTGCCCTCCCTCCATACATACCTACAGCTGAGGAGAGTCCTAGGAGAAGGAGGGGGGTACTGTTGGAGGAGGGGTGTGTTCTTGTGCACCTTGTGGACTCCTTTGTTCAGGGAAGCATGCCTCCTTGTTTGGGGCGGGGGGTGTCTTTGAGAACAGTGTAGTAACAGGTGACAAAGATTCTAGGCAGAGCCGGGGATAAGGAATGGCCGTGAGCAGTGGTTGATAATTGACCACAGTAACTGGAGATTTGTGGCTTTAGACTTAGTCCGATTTGGGTTCCAGACACTGTGTGTGTGTGTGTGCATACATGTGTCTGTGTGTACACACACACAGATGCATAGTCTTGAGTCAGTGGCCAGAGATCTTGGCCACTAATCTTGTTTTGTGTAGCCTTGTGGAATGAGGGGCATTTATTCAATAAATACTGTTTGAACACTTCCTGTTTGCCCAGTGCTAGGCACTAAGGGTGACTAAGACATGGACTGTGCCACTGAGCAACTCCCACATTCTTGGAAGAGACAGAATTGGGGGCGTGTGATTATAACCGTGTGTGCTGTGTACCATAATCGAGGTCTATCCCAAGGTCTCTGTGAGTGCAGAGTAGCAAGCTCTGCTTAGTGAGCTGGGCTTGATGGGAGAGAGCCAGGGTGGGCTTTGGGGCAGGGGCAGGGGGGTGACCTGTGAGCAGTGCTCGACTGACTGAAGAAGTTACCTGTGCCCAGGTTGAGCACGGGAGATCCCTGTGCAGGGCTCAGGTGTGTATTTAGTGTGGTAGAGATAAGGCTGGGGCTGGTTGGGAGTAGTTTAGGGAGGGCCTCAGGGTGCCATGCTCTTGGGTTTTGCTCCATGGCTGAAGTGGGGCTGTCTTGCATTTTATCTCAGAGAGGCTGAGGGAAACCAGTAAAGCTACTGCAGTTTGCAGGAGAGAGCTGATGAGCAGGGGCAAGACTTCCTCTAGAGGCCGGTGGGACACAGCCGCTGTGGAGGGTTGGGGCTGGGTCTGGAGGGGTGAGCCGGCGGAGCACAGTAGGTTAGCATTTGGGTTGGGAACTCAGACTGCCTCGGTGGTGCCACTTACTTGCTCTGTGCCTTTCTCTCTGGGCTCTTTGTTTACAGAAGGGGATAGAGTAACAAACTGCATTTGTCTCACAAGGGTTTTGTGAAGGTTTGAAGATCTTCATAGAGTGGTTCACAGGGAGTGTGGTGAGATGGGGTCTCTGATGAGGAGGAGGAGGATTAAGTACCCTGGGAGGACCCAGTAGCAGAAGGGAGCCCAGGGACCTGTCATATTGAGGGGCTGGAGCCTGGCCACCAAGCCCTTTGACTGGGAGACGAGGAGGCCCACCCATTCTCTTGCTCCAGGCTCTCAGCAGCCCAGCTGTTGTCGGTGCTCTTTCCTGCCGCCGACTTTTACAAGGTGACAGAGCAGCTGGCTAAAAGCAGCTGCTGTGGTATCATACTGGCCTATTTCTGTGAGTCTTGCCCCAGTGAATGCTGTCTAAGCACATTGATTGGAGACCCCTCTTTTCTAAGAAGTGCTTTAATGATAGGGCCCATCTCTGCATCTTCTGTCACCATTCCTATCAGTCTTCATTAACTCATGGCATCTCTTCCCATTCTGTACCCTTTCCTCTGATACGGCTTCAAAGAGGTCAGAGATGGATAAGTGAGAGGGGGGAAGTGAGGACTACTATCACAAAGGCCTGATACTAGGGGATAGGAGACTTTTCCCCCCTCTCTATTCCCGTAGAGGTGGAGAAGTCGGGGGGCTTTGAGGAGAGTTGTGGGGGAAATGGAGGTGGGGGTAGGAGGAGGGGACTGTGCTGGTGCTCCGTGCAGAGTGCTTTGTTCAGAGAGGCACAGGGCCGTGCTTCCCTGAGGGAGCTCTCTGAGAGCAACATGGTAACAGATGACCAGACTAGGCAGAGCCAAGGTAACGATGAGTGGCTTTGAGCGGCCGTTGATAATTGGGCTCCATATGACTGAAAATTTGTGGTGAGAATCAGATTTGGGTTTGAGTCTCAGCTCTTCCCATGACTTTGGACAACTAACCTTAACTTACCTGAAACTGATTTTCAGCTATAAGAGGAATTTCTTCCTCACAGAGCTGTATATTAAAATGGTCAAGTGAGGTTGTGTATGAGAGTAAGAGATTTTATGTGAACGTGCTCTGCACAGCATTTGGCACTTGTGGGCACTTAATAAGTATTCGTTTCCTTTGCTTTCACCTTAGCTAACTACAGAGCTCTAGCTCTTTCCCCCACCAAGTGTGGCCACTGGTGGCTGCTCTGACAGCCTGGGCTAGAAGTCTGTTTCCTGCTTCGCTTCTTTGTTCCCTCCCTGAGTCTGTACACAGAGGACTGGGGCGTGAGGAGAATCGGTATTTGTCCTAGTGCAGTAGAGTTCGTGGAGCATACCCTCATCCGTGGTATCGTTTGAGAGCCGCCACAGCTCCATGAACTGAGGGAAGGTGAGAATGGTTAGCCCTCTCTTAGAGATGAGAAACCAAGGCCCCAAGGGTAAGGTCACACAGCAAGTTCATGGCAATGCCAGGATCAGAGCCTAGGATCTCTGATTCCCACTACAACATTCACTTATTTTTCTACACTTGAGAAAATGACAAGAAGATAGATTGTTCTGTAGGACCAGTGTGATTTGTTTTTGTTTTTGTTTTTATATGGACGGAGTGATCTGATCTCCACTCTGCCCTCTGGCCAGATGTGCTCTTTGACCAGCCCAGGCTTCTGTCCGTGGACAAATTGGGCCTAGACCCTCCATCTAGATTATCTGCTGCCTTCATCTTCCTGTGGCAACCCCATCAAGATGCTTTCCCACCCTTTTGCTGGGGGTGAAGATAGCAGGTGATCTGAGATAGGGGGACCGAAGAGCCCTGCTCTGACCTGTTGTGACGGGCTCATGATGACAGCACCTGAGCCTCTGCAGGGAGGTGGGAACCTGGCTCTGTGCTCTAGCTGCTCCCTGAAGGGCCTCTCCAGGACCCCCGATGACAAGCTCAGGTGCATGCGTTCATCCAGAGTGTTCCCGCATTTGCCCGTGTGTACTGTGGGCAGGCTGCTGTGTGTTATGTCTGCTAAGCTGGATGTGGGAGCTGCAAGCTCTGGCTTGTTCCATGGTAGTAGGTTTCTGCCCTGGTGTGCTTTATCACTATAGCTACTTTTTTTCTCCTTAAAACGACAAGGAAAAGCCCCCAAACCCTAACCTTCTTGGACCTTTTGTGGCACACTGAACAAGCAGGACCCCACTGTGCTACCCTGGCTTTGGACTCCGGCATTTGCTGACATGCCAAGCACCATGGAATCTGGTAAAAATGTGAAGGTTAAGATAGGTACAGCCAGAAAGGACACCAGCAACCGGACAGAAAAAATAATTACAGGGCCTGGAGTGTGCTGTGGAGGAAACAAACCGGAGGCTGTTCTGGCAGTCGGGTGAGGTGAGGGTGCTCTGACAATGAACGATCCAGATCTCTCCGTTGCAGACAACAACTGAGGCTCATTTTTCACTTCTGCTACACGTGTGTAGCATGACAAGCCACTCCACTTGTTTCTGGAGAATGGCCTCAGTGGCTCTGGCTCAGCCTCCTGGTGCAGGGCCCAAACGCTGGGCAGACTAGGCTGGAGAGGGCTTTGGACGACAGAGGTTGGGGGGCGGGATTCATTTCCGCAGCTTGGTGTGGGCAGCGGTATGGCTGGCTCTGCTGTGGTGGCACATGGACTGCTGCCCGCCTAGCGGGGCTCTGCAACAGGTACCCTTGTGTTCACACTTGAAGTATCCTGTCTGTGCCCCTGCTTCATTGTCCTCTCCTGCTGTGCCCCTTCTTGAGCTGCCCCTGAGCCTCGACTGTTGCTGCAGTGGCTTTCCTGCTGTCACCCCCGAGGTAAAGCCTCATTGCCTCCTCATAGCTGCTCCCAGAGCTCTTTGGCTGGATATGCTGGTGCCTCCACAGGGAGCCCTTGGGGAGAGAAGGAGGAGCAGTAGAGAAGTGTGGGAGAGGAGTCTTCTGTGAATACTTGGTTTGGGGGAAGAGCCACTGGGGACAGAGAGTTCGCTGCTTTCAGGGAGTCTGTGGTCCCAGGAGATGGGGCTTGAGAGGCTCTGCTTGCTGTCCTCACTCAGCTCTTAACATTCTCCCTCCTCTCCTTGTAACACTGGTTCCTTTTGAGGTGGCGCTTGGCTAGCCTTGGAGAGGCTACGGTGGCTGTGTGCCCAGGCACAAGTACTAGCTCTCTCCCCCACTCATCACCTCCTAGGAACCGGGCCCATCCTGGGGGAAGCAGGGAGGGCTCCTTTTTATAGCCACATGTAGGCTTTGTGTATAGGCTCTGCTGCTTCCTTCCGGGCCCTTCCCCGTGTTGGCGGGTGGCCCTGGCTTCAGCAGGCCTCAGGATGCAGAATAAATGGGCGGGACTTTCTCCTGCAGAAGACTGGCATCTCCTTTTCTGTGCCCATGCCTGGCACAGAGGGGGCTGGGTTAGCAAGCAAGAAAAGAAGGTGGCTCGATCTTCGATCCCGGGAAGCTTGCAATCTAGAACATGCAGAAGAGCATGAAAGCCCAAAGCCAGCAGGAGACCGTTGTGCCTGAAGTACTGTAGGCTGAACCCAAGGGTCCAGACACAACTCCGTTGCAGCCCGTCCTGCCCTTGTGGAGTTCCTCCCCCTGCCGGCTGGCAAGCCAGCACTGGCTAGAGAATCTTTACAAAGGCCGTGAGGTGCCTGGGAGCAAGGCGTGGGCGCGGTGAGGAGTGGGTGGTCTGACGGAGGCTCCAAGCCCTGGCAGTGAACACTAACTAGACTGGTGAGGGGCTGGGCCACAGCAAGTCTGACCCCTTGTTTGTGTGAGATCTAATTCTAACTCAGTAAGGGTGGGCCGTTCACTTTGGGGTTGGCTTCCTGTTTTCTTGGACACCTGGGGATATGGCTGAGCTGAAATGTCCTGAGGGAAGTAGTCGTTTAAGGGGTGCCCCCAGGTCACAGTGTCCTTGGCTTGGCCTTGTCCGTGGGGGCAGTAGGGCACTGACCACGCTGGCTCTCTGGCTGTGAAGCTGTGGGTGTGTGGTGGGTGAATTCTAACCCTGTGGGACTGAATGACATCAGTTTCAGGCCCCAAGAGTACGGGCTGAATTCATAGAGTGACTAACCCTGGGAAGGAGAGGAGTGGGCCACAGGTCCCAAAGGCCTTCAGCCTACTTGCGTGCAGAAGGTCAGCTGGGAGGTTGGGCAGTGACGGGTGCAGGGGCTCTGCAGACCCCTCTCCCCACCACCCCATTCCACCTGATGGCCCTCCCCTGTTGGGAGGTAGCTGTCCTCTTCTACCCTAGTCACTCTACCTGAAGTAGGAATTGAGTATAATGTGCCTGTGGCCTTTCTTGGGAACTCTTCATATATCCACCGAGGAGGTTAAAAAGGGTAGCATATGTCACTTTGTCAAGGATTTTACCCACGGCCTCTTGAGGCTAGCAGTGAACTACAGAGAACATCCCTTCTAGTGACCACAGAATGCCTGGTGCCTGGACCATTTCCACAAGGATGTCCTGGTCCCTGGCCTGAGAATTGGCCCACACTGGAAGGCTGGAGTGGGAGGCAGCAAGCTTTTTAGGGGAGGTGAGGCCAGAAGTTGTCTTAGGAGTATAGAACTAGGAAATGGGGCATCTGGGTGGCTCAGTGGGTTAAAGCCTCTGCCTTCGGCCCAGGTCATAATCCCAGGGTCCTGGGATCGAGCCCTGCATCAGGCTCTCTGCTCAGCAGGGAGCCTGCTTCTCCCCCACCCCCGCCACCTCTGCCTGCCTCTCTGCCTACTTGTGATCTCTCTCTCTCTCTGTCAAATAAACAAATAAAATCTAAAAAAAAAAAAGAGTATATAACTAGGAAATGAAAATCAGGAGTGGGAAGTCCCAAGGTAGGCATTCCTGTTGACAGGGGAGGCACCCTCTAAGAATCCTAGATGGGCTTCCTGGGGAGTCAGTGAGTTCCCCATGACCTTAGAGTGGGGTCAGGGGCTAGATCTTGCATCAGGGCCTTGCCTCCCCAGGAAGCAAAAGGAGGACAAGGAAAGTGTCTTGGCATGGGTTGGTGTGACCCAGAGGGAGTGTGGCCAGATGCTGAGGAGTGGCTGAGCTCTACAGTTCTAGAACGTGAGGGGCCTAGTGTGGTGCACAGAAGAGGATGTGTGGGCCAACAGACCTTGCCTTCATGACTTCTTCATTGCTTAGCATGTCTCCAACCTCCTGGTCAGGGTTGACTCTGCTGGTGGTTTGAGGGCTGGCCCTATACCTTCTTCCCACCCCATGCCTCCAAGAATGAGCAGGATGTGTGGTGGTGGTAACGTGGAAACCAAAGAGGTGGGGAGCCAGGTCAGGCATGGGGCTCCATAAGGAGCTCTGTATAGGAGGCCTCTGCTGTCTCTCTCCACCTGTCTTCCCACTTCAGCGCATCCCTTAGATCTCTAGCCAGAGGTTCCTACTGTTTCCTTGGAGGGGGGCAGATTTTCCTGTCTTCTAATGCATTCCATTTCCTGCTAGTCCTAGGGCCTTAAAACTGACAGGTATGGTCCATGGCCTCAAGGAGCTCGTGTTCCATTGAGAAGATTGTCAGTCAGATAGCCTTAAAATGCTCATAGGGTTCCCACTCATTTAAGTGCTCAGTAAATATGGTTGTGACAAATAAAGCCAGTATTAGGGCTTGTCCAAGGATTAGATTAGGGATGGTGAGAGAAAGGTGTTAAGGATGTTTTTAAAGTTTCTAGTTTTTGTACCTGGGAGGTGATGCTGTTAGCTGACCCAAGAGGTGTGGCAAGAGACCTGGGTTTTGGTGAAAGACGTGTTGAAGAGTGTGTTTGAGGTAATGTGTTTGGTTTGAGGGGTTGACTTTGAGGTGTTTTTGAGGCAAGCAGGTGGAGGTGGCAAGTAGGCAATTGCACCGAAGGACTTGAAGCTTAGAGGTGGGGACTGCATTGTCTGTAAGAGGAGTCCATGGAATCTGTGGGCATTGATGACTGACTGAGAGGAGGTAGAGCATTAGGGGAAGAGAGGACCTTGGCCTTGGCCTTGACAAAGGCCAATGTGTAATGTGGATAGGCCTGAAGCCCAAGAAGGAGGAAACCAGAAGTCATGAGGGAGAAGCCAAGGACAGAGCTTCAAGCAGGAGGGAGGGCATGGTGAACCATGTTTATTGCTCTGAAGGTTGGGAAAGAGGAGGATGGAAAAGTGACTTACACTCCGTGTTCTTGTTCTCCAGGGAGCCTGAATATACTGGGGGGGGGGGGTGGCGGAGGGGCAGACACAAGACATCTAGAAAAAACTTGGACAGCATCAGCCTTCAGTGGAGGCAGAGTGCAGAGGACCTGTGCCCTGGGGACTGACCCATGAACTACCTGGGGAGTTATTTCGGCCTGGGCAGCAAAGTTGGGGCAAGTCCTTGTCCATACTGCACTATTGTGGGAAAGGCCCACTGTGGGCCCAGAGTCCTTACCCCTCTACCATGAAACTGAATGCCTCCCCCACCAGCAATAAAACTGCTCCATTGGTGCCTTGGCTTCCACGATCCCCTGTGCCTGACATGACCCTCCAGACCTGCTTTCTGCAGAGCAATCTGAGAAATCCCAAGGAGCACTGCTCACTTTCTCTGTGCTCCCAGCACCACAGACATCTCCCTGTTGTTCCGTCTTTGCACGACCTCATGGTTATCTACTTCCCCATCTGTTTCCTCCACCAGTCCGGGGCTTTTCTGAAGGGCAGGAACTCAAGTGCCTTATTGATCTCTGTTTACCCAGGACTCAACCCAGGGCCCCGACACTGAGGAGATAGGTGTCGGATACGTGTTTGATTAGATGATGGAATGAATGAACTAGCTGTAAGGGGCAACTGCTCAGCTCTCTCCCAGCTTTGAGTTCTGTGGGTGGGGCCTCTTTCCCTTCCTTCCTTTGGGGCCTGAGCATGCTGATCCCACCTCTGAAATGGGTGGGATTGGTCTAGTGTCTTAGGCAGGAGGACTGCCTGCCTGGGTGGTGGGAAGGCTCTGGGGCCATGCAGAGGGTCCCAGTTCTGCCACGAACCACTGTGTGATCCTGACAGAACCCTCTGGAGCCTCCATTTTCTCAATGCTCCGAAGAGGAGAGTCATCTAGAATCTAGATGATTCATGTGCTGGCAACAATCCTTTACAGCTGTAACCTGAAGCAGTTAGTACACACGGGTTCCAGGTCCTGTGTAGGAGGACCCTGCAGACCTCCGTGCAGCTGTCCGAGCGGCCTTTTCCTGTTTATCAAGGTGGGAGAGGGCCAGATGCCCAGTCAGGCCTGGCTGCTCGTCTCGGTCGGGTGTTTAGGGAGCAGTGACTGATGAAACCCCAGCCAGAAGCAGATGCTGAGCTCTGCCCCGGTACACCCTGGGCTCCCAGGATTCAGCCAGGACCCTGAGAAGGGGCTGTGGCCTCTCTCCCCTGCCGCTACACTGGCATGGGAAGGAGAAAAGCCCCATTCTCACCTTTTCTGTGTTGCATGGCCCTCTGACCCCAGGTCTCCCAGGCTCCAGGCTTGTCTATAAAATGGAGGTAGATAGCTCCCCACCCCTCTGCTTTTGACTTCCTCTCTGGTGAGATCTGGGAGCTGCTTCTGACGGCTTCTGTTGGAAGGTAGGAGGGAGGAGTTCATAGTCTCAGAATAGAGAGGGGAATGGAAGGCAGGGGAGGAGGGGTCTCACTCCTTCCAGAGGTCTTGCACAGCATGGAAACCGCTGGCCGGTCCAGTGTCCCTCATTCCAGCTGCGTTAGGTTCTTTTCCCACCTATGCCCAGGTTCTGTCCTTTCTTCTCCTTGGGTCACATCCATCTTTCCCTTCAGAGGTCTGACGACTCTTTAAAAGCTGTATCTTCTAGTTGGTACAGCTACTCTGGGGGCAGAGCCCCTTTGTCTTTGGCTCCCTCTGAAGGGGGCTCTGGGGTGCAGTGCCTACCCTACCCTTGGGGCATCGTGCAGGAACCTGTGTGTAAGGGTGGCAGGGGAAGAGGGCTAGGAATTGGCCACAGAGCGTTTCCCTTGTGGCTTCCTTTCTCCGTGTCGGCATCCTTTGAGGGAGAAGGCTCAGCTCCATTCGTGCTCCCTTGCCCTGGGTGTGTAGTCTTTGGAGGGTGATGAAAGGTGGCTGACTTGAGGGGTGGGGGCAGCCGGGAATGGCCCATTTGTTTATTCCCCGCTGTGTTTGGAGCGGGTTATAATGAGAGAGCATTTAGGGGGAAGTTTGTGGGGGTTTTTTTGTTTTTGTTTGTTTTTGTTTTTAGTAAGATTTTATTTTTAAGTAATCCCTATACCCAACATGGGGCTCAAACTCATAACCCCCAAATCAGGAGTCACATGATCTACCAAATGAGCCAAGTGCCCCATTTGGGGGAAGATTCGCACACCTCTCTTGATCCCTGGGCCTCGCTTTCTGAATCTCCTGGTGGCCTTGGCTTAGAGCCAAGCAGGGCAGGGTGCTCAGGGAGCCCTGCCTTTTCTACTCCTCAAAGTTCCATTAACTTCCCATGGTTCCCACCAGTTGCAGGAACCTTTGTCTAGGGACTTCCCAGTGTTCCCAGATTGCCCCGACCCCCAGAGGCCATGCCCCCACCCCCATGCTGCAGCGGTAACTGGTCCTTCTTTTTTCTGTCCCCTTAGTAAGCCTCACCACCTTCTGTATTTGCATGTTTGTTGTAGCTCCTCCGCCTTTGTCGACTGCAGCACCTTTTCCAGGAAGCCATCCCTGATACCATCTTTGAGCATCTGTGCTTTGTTAGATGATGAACTCTGGACTCTAACTTGTGTGTTCATTCCTGCTCTTTAGCACTCTGTGTACATTTTGAGGCCTAACTAGGACCTGAATGTGGGGAATGGATAGAAGAGTTGAACGTAGCTTCTTCCCTCAGGAGCTAGCTCACAGGCCAGTGACCTAGATCTCTGGAAGCACTAGAATGTGACAGCAGTGTGGGGCACTGGCTATGCCACCAGCCTGGCACGTGCAGAGGCTTGGAGGGAGCGGCATGGCCTGAGAGCTGATGTCCTGCGGTCCTTGCAGCTCATGGCCTTGATTGGACTTGGCCTTCTGGGGAGGGCTGGGCTGGGCTTTCCCCACCTTCCCCCAGTGCCCTTGCAGGGCTGGACAGCCAGTCCTGGAGGGGATCTGGGGGTTCATGTCCCGTGAGTTTGGGGTAATGAAAACCCCCAGAGGGGAAAGACCTGTGCAGGCCAGGTAACATTCACTTACCTCTTTCAAGCTCTCTAGATTAAAAAACAAAACTCTTCATGTTTACCATGAGTTGAAATTTTTTTAAGTTGCAAAATGTAGGTGCATGTATTTCTCTTTGGGTAATTTCTACAGTTTACATCAGTTAATGTACTTTGTAAAAGGAAGAATGCTCTTTTTTTTTTTTTTTTAAGATTTTATTTATTCATTTGACAGACAGATCACAAGTAAGCAGAGAGGCAGAGGGGGAAGCAGGCTCCCTGCTGAGTAGAGAGCCCAATGTGGGGCTTGATCCCAGGACTCCAAGATCATGACCCGAGCTAAAGGCAAAGGCCCAACCCACTGAGCCACCCAGGTGCCCCAGGAAGAATGCTCTTCTTAAGAAAAATAGTTCAGGGGCGCCTGGGTGGCTCAGTGGGTTAAAGCCTCTGCCTTTGGCTCAGGTCATGGTCTCAGGGTCCTGGGATTGAGCCCTGCATCGGGCTCTCTGCTCAGCGGGGAGCATCTCTCTTTGCCTGCCTCTCTGCCTACTTGTGATCTCTCTCTGTGTGTCAAATAAATAAATAAAATCTTGTTTAAAAATTTTAAAAAAAGAAAAGAAAAATAGTTCAGTGAAAGCATGTTTCATGTCCAGAAATTTGTGATATATGCCACTTCTGGGTTTTTGTTGTGCTGGTGATGGTGTTCTTGGCTCTGTGTTCATCATTTGCGGGGAGGTTAATTTTCAGTATGTCCTCCTGTCTCTTTCTGATGAGATCGCTTCAGTGTCTCTTGACATCTCACAGTCGCTCAATGAAGAAGGGCCAGGAGTGGTGATCTTCTTTTGCAGATAAGGGAGATGAGGCTCAGAGGTGGGGCTGTGCCTCCCACCCGACTTGCTGGTACTTGGTGCTCCTGGTTCCTCTCTGTACATCCCCCTTGTCTGATGGGTAGGTAATTGGCCAGTAGGTTTGCAGGACCTCTGTCTGTGTAGGGCTGTTGGGAAGGTGACCTCACTGGCAGCAGGGGATGCTAGGACACTGGTTCCTGACTGAGAAGCTTGGGTCTAATTTAGAATCAGATTTGATGGTGGGCTCCCTTCTATCCCTTCCAGGGCCTGCCATGGTCAGAGTGAAGTCTGCTCTGGGGCAGGATTGGCTAGCTCTCATGAGCTGTACTCATCAAGATACCCTGGAAAAGGCTTGGTGCCCTGCCTCCGCTCCCCCCTTTCTCTTCCCTGGGGACTCTGCCTGGTGTCCAGGAATGCTGCCTCTCTGCACCTCCCTGCCGTGGCTGTCCTGATGCACCGGGCAGGGGGATGACTGGTGGGGCACTTGTGGCTCAGCTTGATGTCTGGGAGCGGGTGGGGGACAGGATTCTAAGACCAGAAGCAGCCCTACCCTCAGAAGGACCTTGCACAGACAAGTCCTCTAGGGTCATTGTCTTCAGTCCCTTCCCAGACTGTAGGCTGGCTGCCTGCCATTGAGCTTGTCCCCTTCGTGGCACCCTCTCCTCACCCAGGGGAGTAGGTGTTGTCCCTGGCTTGGGGACCTACTTTCCTGCAAAGGCAAGTTCTGATCTGGCCCTGCGAGCAGCAGCACTACTTTTTGCTGCTGTCTAGCTGCCGGCCTCCCAAAGTGCTTGGGATGAGTGGTGTGACTCAGATAAGGAAACTGAGGCTCTTAAAGGGAAAGCAGCCACCACTGCTCTTATACCCTGCTTTCCAGGCCTGACGGACCCAGGCACTGTGCTTTAAGTAAGTGCTGATCTCTAGTCTCATGGTCTCTGGCAAGGAGTCTGTCCCTGGGCCAAGACAGGAGACAAGGGAGGGTTTCCTTGCCTGGTCCTGCAGGCTCTGGTTTTGCAGATTTGGTCTTGTGGCATTCTGCCTCCGTGCTTAGGGCCGGCCCCTGCCGCCAGGCAACGCGCATGTTTTCTTCTGCATAAAAGTCAAAACAGAAACCAATCCAGGGTTGGGGGTGGTCAAGGCAGGCCAGGCTTGACTCTCGCATGTGAATGTTTTTTATGTAGTTGGCTGTTCACATGTGAACGGTTAATGGCTGTCCCACCCCTAATGAAAACCTTTGCTTTATCCCTCACCTGCCAGCAAGGCCCATCTCTCTGCTTGGAAACAGGATTTGAGAATTGATCTTGGTGACTTCAGTCTGTTGGTCTCCCGTTCTGACACGCATCCTGTGAGGTGGTGGGGTGCACATGCCACCAACTCCTGGTGAGTGTGCACGTTGGGAGCCGCCTCTGGCTTAAAGCACAGCTGCAGGCACTGATCTGAGCTCTGGCCTCAGGAGCCCCACGCCTCCATGGTGCCCCATCCCCGCAAGACCCCTTTTTGAGCCAGGGAAATGGCTGCTTAGATTCTTTCCCTTGGGCCAAGGCAGCTACGGCCTAGCTTTACCTCTCCTAGGTTTGGGCCCAACCTCAGGAAAGCCCTGGCAGTTGGCTGCAGTTCTCTCCCCTCTTGCTGGCTTCTCTGGGCCTCGAGCTGATGCACTAGGCACACAGGCCAGGGGTCCGTCTCCTTCAGATATCAGTGGGATCACTGGTTCCTGACAAGGACCTTACTGTACTAATGGGGAAACAGAGGCCAAAAGAGTGAGGACCCGCCTAGGGCTGCATAGCTAGGATTTAAGACCTGCGTGGTCCTCCTCTGCTAGGCATGGGCAGCCTTTAGGAAGGGGGATGGTCAGGGCAGGATTCCTGAAGGAGCAAGAGGGGGCAGGTTGCCACCAGAACCCCCAGGCTTCTGCCCAGGGCACCAGGCAGTCTGGCCATCAGAAAGTCCTCAGCTCTCAGAGCTGGCCTGTGATGCCAGTCCCTGACCCAGCATAGGTAGTCCCTCATTACCCCAAAGCCGCTCGAGGAAGACTGGTGGTTTCTGTATCTTCATGAGAGTATGTGGGTGATTAAATGCCCAGGCAGTTTATCTTGCCGCTGTCTACTACAGCCACGTTTGGTGTGGTGGTACACATGCCATTCCTCAAGCATGTGCCTTGGGGACCTGGTCCTTGGAGTGAACATACCATGCTTGCTGATGGAACCCCAGGACCTCTCAGGTTGGAGCGAGCTTGAAGACGGACCTTTGTCATTGGTGAAGGCCTGCACTCTTCTGCTACACAGGAGGCTGGCCTGGCCCCCTGGCTGTGGGATCCTGGCCTTTTCCTCAGAGAGTTCCCCTGTCTCACTTGTGTGTCTCGAACCTAGCAAGGAACTCCCAGTACCCTGGCTTTTCTTTTCCCCAGTGTTCCTTGAATGTTGTTTTCCCATGGTCTGAGTGGGGGATGAGTGCTGGGTCATGGGTCTCTGGGAACAGGGTGCTAGTCTCCTGCTCTTCTAAGCAGTTCTCCTCTCCTTCCGAAGCTCCCAGGTCCTGGGAGGGTGTCTGTCCCTGCCCTTCCTGTCCCACTGTAGGTCTGACCCAGACAGCTAGGGTGGCTCGGCCTCCCCCTCCCCCCAGCTAGGGCAGAGGCCATGCCTGTCCCAGGGAGTCTCCTCCCCTGATGGTCGTTCCTGGGGGACCAGCCCTGGCTCTCTCAGAAAAAAGGACACTTCTGTGTTTGCCTCCCGGACAAGGAGGATGGGAAGTGGGATGGGGAGGTGGCACAGGAAATGATTTTTAAGAACGTGGTAGGGCATCTCACACTGGCGTCCTGTCCTTTCAGCCTCCTGTTGGCTTGATGCGCTTGGAGGGCATCAGCATCAGGCTGGCACTTCCTTATGGCGGCGTGGGGTACAAGGGACCAGGTGTGGCCAAGCCAGAGCTTGGGATGCTTGGACGCCTGGCCTGGAGCTGCTCCGTGCCTGTGTGGTTCCTGTGTTGGGCAGGAGCCCAGTCAGCCTCCAGCCTGGTCTCCGTGGGAATGCGCGCAGGAGCACAGGGCAGGCCAGAGGTTCTCCTGGGTCCTGCTGGTGGTGTGTGTGGCGGTGGGGGGTGTGCGCAGGGCTACACGTATCGGCCTCAGGCTTTGAACGGACCCTCCAGCTGCCTGCCAAGCAGTAGCCACGTCATGGGCTGCTTCTCAGGGTGGGCGGGCACTGAGCACTCAGACCCTGGCCTACATGCATCTGTGTTTGTGAGGTGGTGTGCCTGCGCGAGGGGTGTGGGAGGGGATGACAGCAGCTCTGCACCGGAAAAGCCCACAGGTTTCTGTTTCACGGGCAGGGTTTGTGGTTATTCTGCAGTTTCCGATCTGGGCATTTCCCTTGTTCAGCTCCTCCTTCCATCCTTGGAAACGATCTTCTCAGGCTGGGTTTTTGTGAGTCAGTTCCCCCGACCCTCCCTGTTTCTACCTGAGTGTAACTCATTTTTAAAACGCCACTGCCATTTTGTGGCCCCTCCCCCCACCTGTGTGCCTCCTTTTCTCGTTTGCTCCTTTAGTCCTCCAGCAAGTATTGCATGGGCTCTGCCTGGCCTGGGCGGAGATGACGAGTCTCACGTGGCGTCATGAGGAGTCACGGGCATGATTACCGCAGGAGGCCGCTTCTGAGTTGGGTCTTTCGTGGGAGAGAATGGAGCCTGGGGGTCAGACAGTCCACCCTAGGGGCCGGGATGGAATGGGGGGTCAGGAAGCACTGACTGTTCTTGCTCTTGGTCCGGCCCATTTTTTTTAAAAGGTTTTATTTATTTATTTGACAGAGATCACAAGTAGGCAGAGAGGCAGGCAGAGAGGGAGGAAGCAGGCTCCCCGCTGAGCAGAGAGCCCGATGTGGGGCTCGATCCCAGGACCCTGAGATCATGACCTGAGCCGAGAGCAGAGGCTCAACCCACTGAGCCACGAAGGCACCTCTCCAGCTTAGTTTAGACGGAGCAGAGAAGATGTGAGGGAAGAAGCTGGGAATGTAGATCACTGAGCCTCATCAGGAAGGGCCTTGAAAAGGCCACAGAAGGAACATGTTCTCCGTAGCGAGCAACCACAGGAGGAATCAGAATGGTGTTAGAAGGATTCTGAAAACTTAAGAAGAGTGGCTCATTGGTGAGGAGGGTGGGGGCAGGGCTGCTGGCAGGGAAGGCGGGGCTTTTTCAGTGAGAGGCCCAGGCCTGAGGGTGTGATGAAGGCGCAGGGAGCAGGGAGGACAGGGTCCAGACCAGTAATGCTGTGGTGGAAAGCTGGGGTTGGGCTAGAAGCAGTGCCTCTGTTTGAGGTGGGACAGATGGGGCCCAGCTGTGGCTTGGAAGGGGTAGGAAGAGAGCCTAGGGATTTGGGCCCTTTGGGACAATGTGGCCTGGGTGGTGCACAGTTTGGACTGGGAGGTCTCTGGGACAGACACTAGCTGGCAACATGCTGGGGCTGCTCCTGGCTCCAGATCTTCTGGGCCAGTCTGGGTTGAGAGCATTAGACGGGGCCCTGGTGCCAAGGGAGAGCTCAGGGAGAGTCCTCTCTGGTTGTTCAACTTCTTCTGTTTGAACAGCTCCTCCCTAAATCTGTCTCATTATCTGACTTGGAAAGTCCGTCGCCCACCCCCCCCCCGCCCCCGGCCCCGCATCAAGGATCCCACCCAGCACTGGGGGATCGTGTGGACGTGTGGCTGGTGTAGCCCTTCCCTGTGCTGTGCACTGCTGGTGCTCTCTCCTAACCTGGGGTCAGAACCTGTGCCCTTAGCGGACTTTGGTGAGGGAGCAGAGGGAGGGAACCTGCATCAAATGAGCTCCCATGTGCCATATATGGGGCTGGGTACTTTTGGCTTTTAGGACTTTGGATCTTACTAGCACCCTCTCCGTTACTGTTACCCGCATTCACACGTGAAGGAGTGGGATCAGAGCAGTCACTGTGCTGAGGTCACACAGCTAACGGAAGGTAGAGCTGGGATTCTGCTTCAGGCAGTCTGGTCCCAGAGTCCACACATGTTTTTTCTACCACCCTGCCTTCTAGAGAAATTCAGTCAAGCCCTTGACTTTATATTTGGTAAAAGTGAGACTAGAAGTTAAATGAGTCACTCAGTGTCATCTCCCATGTTAGTGGCCAAGGCAGGTCGTCTGCCTTGGACAGTCAGGGTGGGAAACATCCCTTTGGATAGCCACCGCCTTGGGAGACCAGGCCTCTTGCTGAGACTTGCTTGGGGATGTCTTTGGGGTGGTGGGCCGCTCAGGGACGTGTCAGTTCTCCGAGCTTGACCCCGCATTCTTCCCACGGATCCCGAGACACACTCGGGTCTGCCTCACCCTACCCTGGGACTTTACAATTTGGTTTGTGTCCTTTGTGTCAGGAAATGGTCCTCACAGAAGAGCCTTCAGCCCTCCCCAGTTCTCTGTCTAGACTCCAGCTTTTCTCCAGGTCAGAGTGACCTGCCTACATTCTCAGCAAGGAAAGGTACAGAGGCTGGGGCTCCCTGCTCCCCCAGACAGCCCCGCTTCTAGCAGAGGTCTGTCCTCAGACTCAGACTCACCCTCTTCTGTCACCCAGTAGGCCTGTGAGTACTCTTGGCTCTGCCCCTTGATGAGGTGTCTCTCTTTGTGGTCCCTCCCTAAGGGGGAGCGAGGGAACCAGGCTGCCTTCGTTTCAACACTGACTCAGAGACCCCAGCCTGACCTTGGTCTCTTCACCTCCCTAGTTGACATTCGGGAAATCAAGGAGATCCGCCCAGGGAAGACGTCACGGGATTTTGATCGCTACCAAGAGGACCCTGCTTTCCGACCAGACCAGTCACACTGCTTTGTCATCCTGTACGGCATGGAGTTCCGCCTGAAGACCCTGAGCCTGCAAGGTAGGCGTCACGGGGCTGGAGGGGGCCGGGGCTAGCTCGGGGCAGACAGGCACCGGCTCCGGGCTCCGCGCGGAGTGCGTGTCTCCAGCTCACCTCCCTGCCCCTTGATCCCAGCTACGTCTGAGGATGAAGTGAACATGTGGATCAAGGGTTTAACGTGGCTGATGGAGGACACACTGCAGGCGGCCACGCCTCTGCAGATCGAGAGGTAAGGACCCTGCACCCCCACCCCCGGCATTGCTCCCCATGAGCTAGCCAGGGGAAGGAGCAGCTCGTGAGGGAAGAGAAAAGGTTCTAGGGAGCAGCGGCAAGGACACAGGCCTTTGTGTGCACAGACACCGCCTGCTGACCTCCCTGGACCTAGTCTGGCTGGAGAAGTGGCTCTCACTTTAGGCTCCTCTCCCTCCAGGTGGCTGCGGAAGCAGTTCTACTCAGTGGATCGGAACCGTGAGGATCGGTAGGTACCAGGCTGTGGCTCTAGCCCAGCGGGTGGGTTGTGGCAGCCAGAACGGGAGCCACGCCCTGAGCAGCTGTCCGGAGAACCTGAGGACTCAGGGGGCCTATGCCTAGGAGGGCTGAGGGGCAGGCAAGCAGTTCTGGCACAGGTAACTTCTGCAGAAAGTCCTCTGAGGGCCTTGGTGCAGACTGGTTCCGGGTGTCCTGCAGAGCAGGCGATGGTGGCCTTAGTGTGTGAGGGAATGCCTTGAAGCTCACAGCTTTGAGGCCACTGTATGACAGCCGGGGGGCCGGGGAGAGATGGGGGACAAAGATCAGTTCATGGTGAGGACTTCTGACTGTTGCCATGAAAGAGCTAGAAAACCACGGAGGGTTTTGAAAGGAAGCATCCCGTGACCTGACTTTAGTTGCACCAGACAGCCGGCTGCGGCTGGACAGTCCAGGGCGGCGCAGAGCCGGCCGGCTTGGGCAGGGAGCTGCTTCAGCATTCTGGATGCGAGATGAGAGGTCGTGGCTCGGGGTGGAGGGCGGTAGCACATGGTCAGATTTGGACTCTACTGTGTTTTGAAGGTAAGAGTCCAGTAAAACTTCCGAACGTTGATTTTAGTGTGCAAGAGAAAGAGAGGAGTCCAAGGTAACAGTTAAGCTTTTTGGCTGGAGAATCTGGAAAGGTGGAGTTGCCATTGACTAAGATGGGGAAGGCCATGGGAAAAGCATATTTAGGGGAGCTTAGGGATACATTTGGGCCATATTCAGTTTTATGATACCCTTAGACGTCCAGGTAGAGATGTTGCATTGGCAGGTGGGTAGAATGAGTTTAAGGGAGAAGTTGGGGCGGGAGATGTTACCACGGGAGCATAGAGATGTTCCTTCCATAAGCCATGAGGCTGGAGATCACCTGATAAACGTAGCAAGAAAAGGGAAGAGGGCCATGACCCCAGGCCACTCGGACACTGGGGATCAGGGAGGTGAGGAGGAGCTAGCCAGGGGAAGGAGCAGCTTGTGAGGTAAGAGGAAAACTTGGAGGGTGGAGTTTTGGAAGCTTGGGGAGGAGGGGGTGGTGAACTGTGCCAGGCTTGGCCAGGTATGGACTTGACAGCACAGAGGTCGTTGGTGACCTTGAGGAGCAGAGAGCGGTGTTCAGGGAAGGAAAGGGAGCACGGATGGTTCCTTCGGGGTGCCGCACAGGAGAACAGAGAAGGGAGTGGTGGCTGGAGAGGTCAGCAGGGTCAAGACAGGTGTTTTGGTGGAATGGATAATAGCTTGCTTGTAATGCTGATGGCAGAGAGTTGAGAGAGGGTTTGGTGATGCAGCGTTTCCTAACCTGCAGAGCAAGGACCCTGTGCACCTTGCTTCTGGGCACCTGGGGGTCGGATGAGCTGGCACGGGCAGGAGCAGCACCTGCTGAAGCATACTTGCCAGTAGCGGCCAGGGCCATGCGGTACGGGACTGAATTCTGGAAGGGAGTGTTGGTGCTGTCTGCCAGGCTCTTGGGCAGGAGGAAGAGGGATGCCAACCCTCCCCTCCCTGACACCAGCCTCCAGGAGAGAAGGCTTCCCTTTCCCCTGTCTTTTCCATCCTTTTGCCAGGCAGTGTCCTCTGGTCCCACATCCCGGGCAGGGCACCCCTCGAGGGCAGGGACGCTTCCGTGTCAGACCCCGGGGCAGTGCCCAGTCGCCAGCAGTGATACTGTGTCAAGCAGGACCCCCTCTGGCCACCCCCCTCCAGCCTAGCGCCGGGCTGGGCGCTGAGACACGAACTCCCAGCATTCTAGGGTAGCGGGTCAGGACTCCCAAGGGAGCTGCCCCAGGGAGTATGTGAGTGAGCTGTGCTGGGGGCCTGGAGGCTCACAGGGGAAGGCTGCCTCCTGTGTCTGGGTGAGCCAACAGCCCTCGGATTGCTGGGGGCCAGAGGTGCAGGCTTGACCACTGAGACCTCAAGGTTGGCTCCCCTCCCCCACACCTGACCCACGTCACTGAGCCTGTTCACTCCTTTCTTGCCAGGCTCTTGGCCTTTTTCTTTGCCCACTGAGGAAACTGAGCCCTAGAGAAAGGAGGGGACTTCCTTTGGTCACCCCGGGGGCTCTGATGTAGCGCCTCGGGACTCCAGGTGCCAGGAGGAGTGCTTATCTGTCTAGCCCGGGGGGACTGAGTCCCAGATGGGCTCAGCCGACAAGTCAGAGGTCATGAGAGGTTGGGCGAGGCCCCTGGGAATGCCCCTGTTTCCTCAGTATATCAGCCAAGGACCTGAAGAACATGCTGTCCCAGGTCAATTACCGGGTCCCCAACATGCGCTTCCTCCGAGAGCGTCTGACGGTAAGCACATTCCCGGCTATCCGCTGGCAGGGAGGGAGCCTGGCAGCCCCTGGCCGTAGGCCTGACCGGAGTCCCGCCCTGTGTCACGTAGGACCTGGAGCAGCGCAGCAGTGACATCACCTACGGGCAGTTTGCTCAGCTGTACCGCAGCCTCATGTACAGCGCCCAGAAGACGGTGCATGAGCCACCTGCCCTTCCGTGGCCCCTGCCCCTGCTCTCCCACCCCAGCCCCAGCCCTGCTTGCCTCAGCCCTGCCGCCCCGCTGGAGGGCCTTCGGGTGCCATTTCTCCAGCTCTTCTCCTCTTGAGGCCCGCCCACCCCTGTCTGTTGCCCCAGCCTTTCTTCCTGAAAGCCCTTTTCCCATGTGGCCTCCCAGGGGCTCTCGCTCTGACCAGCTTCTGTCTCCTGCAGATGGACCTCCCCTTCTTGGAAGCCAGTGCCCTGAGGTTTGGTTTGAAGTGGGGCGGTGGGGTTCTCCCCGGGGCCTCCTTCCTCTCTCCCCTGGCGACTCCTGGTACAGGTGGGAGGCAGTGAGAGGGGGTAAGCCATGCTGGACCCTTTTGGTCATCTGTACTGGCTGGGAGCTGGGCTCTGCCTTCCAGGGGGCCCTCGTTGTCTGGGGGCTGCACCAGCCACCTGGCTGCCAGGTGCTTCCCTTCTCTCCCACAGGGCGGGGGAGCGGCCGGAGCTCTGTCGAGTATCCCTTCCCGAGTTCCAGCAGTTCCTCCTCGAGTACCAGGGGGTACGGCTGGGTTGGGCTGGGCCAGGGTTCCTGGCTGCGGGGGGCTGGGCTCGTCGCTGGTAGCCTCTCATGCGCCCCCACCCCCCACCCCACCAGGAGCTGTGGGCTGTTGACCGGCTTCAGGTGCAGGAGTTCATGCTCAGCTTCCTTCGAGACCCCTTGCGGGAAATTGAAGAGCCATACTTCTTCCTGGATGAGGTGAGCCCTGCCTCTCACACCCCACACATCAGAATGGGGGGCACTGACCGGAACCCCACCTGGGTCCCAGGAGCCAGATTCTCCTTAGGGCTGCCACCTTGTTCCTCCCCGCCGTCCACCTTGTCCACCACCTTGTCCACCTCAGTGACAGACACTGAGCGTCCTCTCCTTCCCACCACAGCCAAGCCAGTGGTCTGGGGTAGTGGCTCACTCTTGTCTTTCCTTCCTGTTCCTGGACAGTTTGTCACCTTCCTGTTCTCCAAAGAGAACAGTGTGTGGAACTCGCAGCTGGATGCCGTGTGCCCAGACACCATGAACAACCCTCTCTCCCACTACTGGATCTCCTCCTCCCACAACACGTGAGTGGCTCCGTTGGCACCCCCCGCCCCCCTGGCCCGGGCTTCGGAGGGAGGCACTCACCCAGCCACCCCTGCCTTTCCTTCCCTGTGCAGGTACCTGACCGGGGACCAATTCTCCAGCGAGTCCTCCCTAGAAGCCTACGCCCGCTGCCTTCGAATGGGCTGTCGCTGCATTGAGTGTGCGTGGGGGCCGGGGTGGGGGAGTAGGTTGGCGGGACCTGTCCTCTTGACTGTGGTCGTGTTCCTGCGCAGTGGACTGCTGGGATGGCCCAGATGGGATGCCAGTCATTTACCATGGACACACCCTTACCACCAAGATTAAGTTCTCAGATGTTCTGCACACCATCAAGGAGCACGCCTTCGTGGCCTCAGAGTGAGTGGGGGTGGGGGTCAGCTTGGCTACAGCTCTCTCCTATGACAAAGGGTCCCCTCCAGTGCTCTGTCCCCACTCCCCGTTTTTTATCTTTGTCCTTCTTGGCCTCCCCTCCTTTTTTGCCGCTTGCTTGAGCCCTCCTTCCTAAGCCCCTCCCTGTTTCCTGCCTCCTCGGCTCCCCCTTCATGGGTTCTTCTCTAGCCTGTGCAACAGACTAAAGCTCCACCCGTACTCACCACGTGCTTCCTTCCAGGGGCTAGGGAGGAACAGTTCTTCTCTGGCTAGCTGCCCTCTAGACGCGGCCCCCGGGCCCTTGCTTCCCGACACCTCTTCTGAGCAGCTCTTTGGACTGGGTGTTGACCCCTCAGTATTGGAAGGTCTCCGTCACCGCACTGGTCCCCTGCCCTGCAGGTACCCCGTCATCCTGTCCATCGAGGACCACTGCAGCATTGCCCAGCAGAGAAACATGGCACAGTACTTCAAGAAGGTGCTTGGGGACACACTCCTTACCAAGCCCGTGGACATCGCTGCAGACGGGCTCCCCTCACCCAACCAGCTCAAGAGGAAGATCCTCATCAAGGTAGCGGTGGGGGCGCCCCACCCTTCCGCGTGCCTCTCCCAGGCCGTGGCTCTAGCTGGCGGTCTCAGCCTGGGTGAGGAGGCGGGGGCTCGGACTGGGCTGGTGCTGCATGTCCTGTCTGCTCCCGCAGCACAAGAAGCTGGCAGAGGGCAGCGCCTATGAAGAGGTGCCTACGTCGGTGATGTACTCCGAGAACGACATCAGCAACTCCATCAAGAACGGCATCCTCTACCTGGAGGACCCTGTGAACCATGTGAGTGCCAGGCCGGGCTGAGCATGGGGACCTGGTGGGAGGAGGCCTCCGTTCATGGGCCCCACTTTGCTCTCTCCCAGGAGTGGTACCCGCACTACTTCGTTCTGACCAGCAGCAAGATCTACTACTCCGAGGAGACCAGCAGTGACCAGGGCAATGAGGATGAGGAGGAGCCCAAGGAGGTGAGGGGCCAGCCCAGGGCTGGGGGCCGGGCTGGGGTCAGAGTCACCAAGTGTCTTTGCCCTTGCCCTCTCCCTGCAGGCCAGTGGCAGCACAGAGCTGCACTCCAGTGAGAAGTGGTTCCACGGGAAGCTCGGTGCGGGACGGGATGGACGGCACATCGCCGAGCGCCTGCTCACCGAGTACTGCATCGAGACCGGGGCCCCTGACGGCTCCTTCCTTGTGCGGGAGAGCGAGACCTTCGTGGGCGACTACACCCTCTCCTTCTGGTAACCCAGTCCCAGCGCGTGTGCTGCACTCTATTGTGTCCCCCTGCCGAGACCACCGCTGTCTGGCGTTGGTCTCTGTTACAGGCTCTCACGTGGAGCGTGATCTCCTCACATGCATGCACACGCATACTTTTCTGGGTGCTTTGAAGCCCCTCTGCGGGTCTGCCCAGCCGCTGAGCACCTTGGGCGCCTCGCTTGGGCTGGAGCACGGCGTTCTGGGCCACACCTGCTTCTCGCCGCCTCCCTGTCTTCCCGCAGGAGGAACGGGAAAGTCCAGCACTGCCGGATCCACTCCCGCCAGGACGCTGGGGCCCCCAAGTTCTTCTTGACAGACAACTTGGTCTTTGACTCACTCTATGACCTCATCACGCACTACCAGCAGGTGCCCCTGCGCTGCAATGAATTTGAGATGCGCCTCTCAGAGCCTGTCCCGCAGACCAATGCCCACGAGAGCAAAGAGTGAGGGAGGGCCTGGCGGCTGAGGGCTGGTAGGGGGACCGAAGTCGGGGAGGCCAGTGATTGACTCGGGCCTGTCCTCAGGTGGTACCACGCCAGCCTGACCAGAGCTCAGGCCGAACACATGCTGATGCGTGTCCCCCGGGACGGGGCCTTCCTGGTGAGAAAACGGAACGAACCCAACTCCTACGCCATCTCCTTCCGGTGAGGGGCGTGGCCTGGGGTGCTCTAGGTGGTGTGGGGCCATGCCCGGATCTGGGCTTCCTTGACCCCATGTGACCGTTCTGTTCAGGGCCGAGGGCAAGATCAAGCATTGCCGTGTCCAGCAGGAGGGCCAGACGGTGATGCTGGGCAACTCGGAGTTTGACAGCCTCGTGGACCTCATCAGCTACTACGAGAAGCACCCACTGTACCGCAAAATGAAGCTGCGCTACCCCATCAACGAGGAGGCGCTGGAGAAGATCGGCACCGCTGTGAGGGCCTGGGGCTGGGGGCATCGTGGCGGGCAGGGACCCTGGGCTAGCTGCTGGGCGCTCGTGGGACAGTCTGGCTGTGGGAGCTCCTGGACAGGTCACTCTGCCCAGCTGGGGGCCATGGCATAGGTGCCAGGACAGTGTCTTGGGGGATGTGTCCTCTGCGAGGGTGTGTCTGCAAGGAAGGGCATGCATTAGGGGAAGAGGTTAGGGGCTGTGAGCTGAGTTCTGGGGTGAGGAGGTCCTGGAACTCACTCAGGGAGCAGTAGGCCCAAGGCCTGAGGCTTCGCCGGCCGGGCTTGGACTAGACTGTCCCTGGGGCAGAGGGGAGAGTAGGCTACAGAAGGGCGGCTGTGGTGGGAAGAGTCAGGGGGGTACGACGAGTGAGGTAGAAGGCTGCGCAGATGGCATAGGGGCCGGGAAGGGCTCAGTACCGGGACTGTGGCGCTGGACAGAAGGACGGCGTCTAGGACGGGAGGTCCCCTTGAGGCTTGTCATCAGTGGGCACAGGTGTCCAGGGAAGGGGCCCGGGGCTGGACTGGTGTATTGGCGGGACTGGGGCGGGGACACCAGGAGGGAGGGAGGGAGGGAGGAGCCACTGGGCTAGAAAGTTGAGTGCACGGCACCTGCGGGAGCCCGCTGCGGACAGCACAGCAACAGTGTGGGCCTTCAGGAACAGAGACGTCTCAGAATCATGAGGAGGGTTTCAAGGGTAAGAAGGTGGAGAGTAGGGAGGGCCAGGCCACACCCATTGAGGTCTGAGATGCTGGTGGACCCGATGCGAGGGAGGGGGCAGACTTGGCCTTGTGCAGCAGGACACGTGGGCCTGCTGCACTGATTGAGGGGCCTGGGGCAGCCTGTAACCACTGTTCTCTCTGGGTGTTAACCTATCCCATTTGGTCCCGTTTGCAGGAGCCTGACTACGGAGCCCTGTACGAGGGACGCAACCCTGGCTTCTACGTGGAGGCGAATCCTATGCCAACTTTCAAGGTACAGCATCAGGCCTCTGGTACAGGAAGCGCAGAGGCGGGGGGGGGGGGGGTCCCCAGCGGCTGAGGGCTTGCATTTCTGTGCTCAGGGGCCCATCTGTGGTCGTTGTGGAGAAGTGGTGCTTGTGGTTTTCCGAGGCCCGAGAGGTTGTGAGATGTGTGGTTTGTGTATGACCACAGCTCTCCCTGGGCTGACCCCCTCCCAGACCTTGTCCCTGGGGGTCCGCACTGACCCTTCCAGATTGTTCCCCAGGGTAACTCCTGTTTCCTCCTGGGTGGAAGCAGGGCAGGGGCAGGCCACACTGGCCAGAAAACTTTTTTCTTTGCTCCTCAGTCCCTCACCTCATGAAGATCTGTCAGAGAGCATCTTCCTCTTTCTGCTCTTTTCTCTAAGGGGTAAAGGAGTTGTGCCCTATTTCTCAGCCTCTTCCCTCAGCAGCCAGGGAGCCTGGGAAGGAGGTTCTTTTCGTCTCTTTTCCAGATGAGGACTGATGGGGTCCCAGCCATGCCCATAGGCTTTCAGGTCCCAGGGGAGGCACTCGAGGCGCCCACACACACTCTCCCCCTAGACTGCCAGCCCTGATTCCCGGGGACAGATGGAAGGTTCTCCCTGGGGTCCAGGCTGTGGGGCTTGCAGGGGTCCACCTGGACTTCAGGAGTCTCCGTGGCAGAGGCCCTGGGACTGTCCTCTGTCACATCTGTCCTGGAGTCTCCTGTAGGTCCAGTGGTGAGGACTGGAGCTGGGCAGGTGGCTCCAGGTCAGGAGGTGGGAGAGGACAGCTTGCTCTCACTGCTGCCCCCCTGCAGTGCGCCGTCAAGGCCCTCTTTGACTACAAGGCCCAGAGGGAAGACGAGCTGACGTTCACGAAGAATGCCATCATCCAGAACGTGGAGAAGCAGGATGGTGGCTGGTGAGCCTTGTGCCCGGAGCCACAGCCGTGGGTCCGGGGGTTGGGGGGTGGGGCGCACATGCCCGTGGGCTGGCTGTAGCTGGCTCCTGTGGGGGGCCTTGGCAAGGGCTCCCCTCCTGTGGAAGTCGGGGCTGGTTGCTAAGGTCCGTGCCATGTTGCTCCCACAGGTGGCGGGGGGACTACGGGGGGAAGAAGCAGCTGTGGTTCCCGTCGAACTATGTGGAGGAGATGGTCAGCCCCGCAGCCCTGGAGCCCGAGAGGGAGGTGAGTGCAGAGCCACGTGGGGGGGACATGTCAGTCACACACAGCGACACAGCCACTGTCACTTGCAGTCCACTCACACCCCTGAGGGGCTGCAGTTGCCAGGACACACGTGCTGTTTGTGTTGTCATGTGTGTGCTTGTGGGGTGTGCTTGTTGCGAGCACACAACCATGCATGTGTACAGTGGACATACTGACGCACCTGTGGGCTTTGCTTTCCACAGCACTTGGACGAGAACAGCCCCCTGGGGGACTTGCTCCGGGGCGTCTTGGATGTGCCGGCTTGTCAGATTGGTGAGCCCCCATCCCGTTTTCCAGCCCACCGTTCCTTAGGGTCAGGCTCTCTTTTTTGTGGCTGTCGGCACATGCCGAGAGAAGAAGCCAGAGGCTGCCCTCCCTCGGAGCTCTCCCTGTGCTTGGAGTCTCCCTTGATGCCCTGGGCTCCTGTCTTCACCTCCAGCTTTGAGCCCTGCGTGCTCACCGGAGCCAGGCACTATGGGAGACGCAGACAGCTCGTGGACGTCCACTCTCCTCCAGGGCGAGGTCCCGGGGTGGGGCAGGGGACCCAGGGGGAACAGACTGGGGTTTGAGCCCCAGCCCGCCTCTACCGGCAGGGACTTTGCTCGGAGCCCTGAGGTCCTCTGCTGTCACATGGGCCTGGCCCAGCAGCCTTGTCCACCTCATGGTGTGTGGGGAGGAGGACAGGTGGTGAGGGGACTCGGAGCCTAGGGGGCCCAGTGCCTGGGCTGTGGTGCGGGGGACGCAGAAACATCTTGCCAGCTCCGTTCTCTCGCTCTCCCAGCCATCCGTCCTGAAGGCAAGAACAACCGGCTCTTCGTCTTCTCCATCAGCATGGCTTCGGTGGCGCACTGGTCCTTGGATGTCGCTGCCGACTCGCAGGAGGAGCTGCAGGACTGGGTGAAGAAGATCCGAGAAGTGGCCCAGACGGCAGATGCCAGGGTGAGGCGCATCTGGGGGGATGCAGGGGTGCGTTGGCAGCCTACGAGCCTCTTGGAGGGTGAGGCCTGCGGCATCGGGCCCCACTCTAGGCCGGGAGCCGTGGGAGACACACGGAGCCAGCCCTGCGGCTGTCAGAGCTGGAGATGGCCGTAGGACACCCCTTGGCTCTGCCTGGCGGGCACTTGCACAAGCTAGCACGGAGGCCAGAGAGGTCCTGGGCTGGAGGCGGGAAGAACAGGCGGTGGGGTATGGGAAAAGGGCTTTGCTGGCAGGGGGAGCAGCTAGATGCGGCCGGCCAGGGTGGGTGGAGTCCGATGTCTTGGGGGCTGTGGAGGTACCAACAGGCATGATAAGGACCTGAGAGTGCCCCTTGGTTTCGGCAGCAGCAGACGGCCCTAGTGCCATGACAAGGAACCAGGGCAGTGTGGTGGCCAGGGTTGGGGGGCCGTGGGCAGTGGGGTGTGGCAAAGGGAGTGCGTCTCCACGGGGTCGGAGCCAGGGCAGGCTCGCGTGCCGACTGCTAGAGGAGCCAGCGGGCAAGAGGAGGCCTCTTCTGAGCCTGGGGCGATGGAGAGGAAAGTGTTGGTCAGGGTTAAGGGGATGGCCGTTCCCCCACTGGTTGGTGTGGGAGAGAAGGCTAGAAGGCCACACGTCTGTGGCTGCTTTGGAGAATGGGGACCTTTGAGTCCCACAGTGAATGGAAGGTGCTGAGATTTTACTGGCAGACATGCTGGTTGGGGGATGGATTCTGGGGTCTGGGCCAAAAGAGGGACTAAGACTATGAAAGTAGGAGCCCCTGATGGAAGAAAGTGGGCCTCTGCGGGGGGGTGAGGACAGGATAGGGTGCATTTGTGAGTGGCTGTGTTGCGTAGGTGGCTGCACTGGGGTCGGGGGAGCTGAGGTGGTGAGGTTCTTACGACTGGGAGGTAGGGGGAGTATCCTCTGGGCACCAGAGACTGAGCCAGAGGCCCGCATCCCCATGGGAGTCAGAGGAGGCCGCCTTTTTGCCTAAGGGAGGCAGGGTACCCGAGGCTTACGCAGCATCGCTGGAGCACGCAGCCTGCCCCGGGACCCTGAGCTGTCCCAGAGGCATGGGTGGTGGTGAGGATCCCACCCTCTGAGAGTGTTGGAGGGCAGGTGTGCCCTTTAAGGCAGAGAAGAGGAAGGATGGTTCTGAGGTGGGGCTTGAGGACAGAGGGCCCTTGTTTACTGCCCAGTGGGGTCTGGACGAGGCAGGGGACAGGGAAGGGCTCGGAGAACACCTGTGCTGTGGGGTGCCCCTTCTGCCGGGCGGGGGCTACAGGCTGTGTGTGTCACCAGCTCACAGAGGGGAAGATGATGGAGCGCAGGAAGAAGATCGCCCTGGAGCTCTCCGAGCTGGTTGTCTACTGTCGGCCTGTTCCCTTCGATGAAGAGAGTAAGGGCCGCGGCCCCAGCGGGGTGGGTTTGTGTGCCCTCGCTGGCAGGAGGAAGAGGGAGGAGCATTCCATCCCTTTATATGGGGTTTGGGGGAGCTGCTTGGGTGGGTGGGCTCTGTCAGCATTCTCCCTGTTTGGCCCAGAGATTGGCACAGAGCGTGCCTGCTACCGGGACATGTCGTCCTTTCCGGAAACCAAGGCTGAGAAATACGTGAACAAGGCCAAAGGCAAGAAATTTCTCCAGTACAACCGGCTGCAGCTCTCCCGCATCTACCCCAAGGGCCAGCGGCTGGACTCCTCCAATTACGACCCCTTGCCCATGTGGATCTGCGGCAGTCAGCTCGTGGCCCTCAACTTCCAGACCCCAGGTGAGGCGCTGCTCTGTGGGGCGGGGAGGGGCCCTGTGGGCTGTTGGGCGGGAGTCCGCTGTAACCCGGCTCTTCCAGATAAGCCGATGCAGATGAACCAGGCCCTGTTCATGGCCGGCGGCCGCTGCGGTTACGTACTGCAGCCGAGCACCATGCGGGATGAGGCCTTCGATCCCTTTGACAAGAGCAGCCTCCGGGGCCTGGAGCCGTATGCCGTCTGCATTGAGGTGTGTGCCGCTCGTCGAGGGGCTTCAGGGTGGCGGGGGTCGCTCTGCTGGGGCTCTTGTCCAGAGTCAAGGTTAGGGGGTCTGCGTGACTGTGGTGGGATGGTTTCTGAGCTTGAGGAAGGCTTGACAAACCTCTGAGGTGGGAGGCAACTAGCAGCCTCCACTGTGGCCCAGAATGGTAAAGGCCCAAGGCAGGTGGGCTCACTGGGGCCTGCTCTCAGCCCTGAAGAGCCACGCTGTCCAGTGAGGCCCAGCCGTGGGTGGCCGCCGCCTGCAGGACAGGGAGTTAGTGCCAGTGGTGAGCCACCCGCAGGGGCCAGCGAGAATGAGGCTTGAGCGAGAGTGACCCCCTGCCCCCAGCTCTGTTGGAGACCCGGCCCTGAGCCACCGAGCTGGTGCCACCTGCCCGCTTCACGGTGGGTGGGGCTGAGCCGTCTGGAAGGAGGGCTGGGGAGAGCTTAGGGAGGATGTGCTCCACCCCCGAGAAGAGGTTTCTGTTTTCTTTCCCTGTGGCGGAGTCCTTTAAGAGATGTCCGTGTTCGAACAGACGTGGATTTAATGAGGTAGATGCAGAAACTCCATTGAACGCTGCGGCTAAAGCGAAGATTTCCAGCGCCGCCGCTCTTTTGGCCTTGACGCTGGGAGCCATTTAGCGGGCTGCCTCTTGGGGGCCCAGCAGAGGGCGCACTGCCTCCACTGCAGAGTGAGGCCTGGGAAGGAGCAGAAAGGACAGTCCCCGGCCCATCTTGGCCTGCCTTCCAGGTACTGGGGGCCCGGCACCTGCCAAAGAACGGCCGAGGCATCGTGTGTCCTTTTGTGGAGATTGAGGTGGCTGGAGCGGAGTATGACAGCGTCAAGCAGAAGACAGAGTTCGTGGGTAGGTCTGCCTTCCCCATTCGCCTCGCCCTGAAGGCCCCTCCACACTAGCAGCTCTGTCCTCTCGAGCCGGTGGCCTGAGGCCTTTTGCCCTGACTTCCGCAGTGGACAATGGACTGAACCCTGTGTGGCCTGCCAAGCCCTTCCACTTCCAGATCAGTAACCCGGAATTCGCCTTTCTGCGCTTTGTGGTGTATGAGGAAGACATGTTCAGTGACCAGAACTTCCTGGCTCAGGCTACCTTCCCGGTGAAAGGCCTGAAGACAGGTGAGGACCCTTCCTAGGACAGTGCCTGGGACCTACCTGGGGGTGCGAGGAGTGCGGGGGGCGGGCCCGCTGCCCGGCTCCCTCCCAGGCTGAGAGCCAGGCCTCCTCGTCCAGGGTACAGAGCCGTGCCTTTGAAGAACAACTACAGCGAGGACCTGGAGCTGGCCTCCCTGCTCGTCAAGATCGAGGTTTTCCCTGCCAAGGTAACCACAGCGTGGCTGGGGGGCCGGCGGGCTGCATCCTCACGAGGCCCCAGGGAGCCACTGACCCCACGTGCACTCCCTGTTGAAGCAGGAGAACGGGGACCTCAGTCCCTTCGGGATGTCTCTGCGGGAGCGGGGCTCTGATGCCTCAGGCCAGGTGTTCCATGGCCGGGCCCGGGAAGGTTCCTTTGAAGCCCGCTATCAGCAGCCATTTGAGGACTTTCGTATCTCCCAGGAGCATCTGGCAGACCATTTTGACAGTCGGGAACGGAGGTGAGGGGATGAAGGGTGGGTAACATACCGCAGAGATGGGAAGGACGACTTGCAGCCCCTTCTGGGTCCTTCTCTTGCTCCCGGGTAGAGGTTTTCCATGTCTGGCTTTCCTTGGCTTGGGCTTTTCTACAGGGCTGCGAGTCCCCACTGTTGGTAAAGGACACTTCCTCCTTCTGTCCAGGGCCCCACGAAGGACTCGGGTCAACGGAGACAACCGCCTCTAGTTGTGCGCCAGCCTCGTTGAGAGCAGCAGGTGCCGCGTGCCTCATGGAGTGCCAGTGAGCTGGGTTCTTGGGAAGTGGCCTGTCGTGGTGGCCATCCTGGCCCCAAGGCCCGGAGCCTGGATTCCAGCAGTGACTGCTAGACAAAACCAAGCCATTAACGAGATGTATTACTGTTTGGGGCCTCCATGCCCCCGGCTCTGGGTGAAGGCAAAAACTGTACTGTGTCTCGAATTAATTAAGCACACACATCTGGTCCTGACTTCTGGAGATGGAGCCTTCCATCTGTGGGACCAGGACCATGGCTGTAGCCCCTTGGAGAGAGGCTGCCTCAGCCCACGGCACGGGAGGCTCTGAGGAACCCCGGACCTTCTCGAGAGAGCAGCAGCCTCGCAGGGCCAGGGAAACAAACCCAAGTTTACATTGTCCTGGAGCTTTAAAAGCGCAGCTGGGCAGGGGTGGGGGTGGTGGCCCTGAGCCAGGGCGGAGGAGCACAGGACCTGCCTGCAGAGGGGCTCTGCCTGCTTGAGGAAGAGGACACAGCACAAGGGCGCGCTGCCCGCGGCCGGGGACACTACCCAGCCTGCAAGATACAGGGAATCATGTTAGAAATAGCAGCAGCGGGTGGCCCAGCCTGCCGTGGGCCACGGAGGGTTACCCTTCAGGCCACTGTGTGAGGGGCTGGAGGAGGCAGAGCCCCAGGGCGCCGCCTGGAGGAGGAATAGCAGCACCTCAGGACCTCAGGAGGAGGAGGAGGAGGAGGACCTGGTCGCCCTGCGTCACCGCGGGCCACACTGTCTGCCTGCTGCCGGAAGCCTGGGGCGGCCCAAGGTGGGTGGTCTGGAGGCGAACCTGGAGAACGCAGACCTGCTCCCTGGGGGCCGGAATTTGTGGATGGGTTGGCTGAGTCGCGCAGCCACTCCTGCCACGCGGTCGGCGAGGGCGTGCCACGCGCAGAGGCCACGGACAGGTGCCACCGACAAGCAGAAGGTCTAATGGTAAGACTGACTGGAGGCCTTGGTCGGACACGGGTGCCAGGATGGAGGAGGAAGTGGCGGGGATCTTCCCCAGTACATTCAGGAAACTCCTGCACACACGGACCTGCCTCCTTCAGGGCGCCCTTCAGCGGGCCGCCAAGGGGGACACCCCCCATCCTGGTTCAGACTGAAGACCACTCCCCGTTGCAGCAGCAGACTTGGGATCGGAGCCCGCGGCCAGCACAGCATGAGGATGCTGGGACGGTCCTGGGTGTTCACTAAACCAGTTGAAAGTCCTGTTACTGGGCATCTGTGATGTTGGAGATGGAATTTTAAAGGTTATTTTTTGCACACCCGTTTCTCACTATCTTCGTTATTTCACGTAGGTCTATGATTTTCTAGGTCTTCCACTTCTAACCGGAAAGCTGCTTGGAGGGTGCGGGAGCCAAATGAACGAACATGTCTGTGCACTGTGGCAGAACTGTTATTTTTATGGATTTTACAGCTCAACTAACAGTGTTATCTTTTCAAGATTTATATATTTATATACTCAAGAAAAACCACTGAGCCGTTAAAGCCTTGTTATTATTCGATCCTAATAGTGATTCCATTTTCTATAGCTTACTTTTAGGGTAGAAGGTAAATTATTTAACATTCTATTAAATTTTCCATATCCTGGATTGTAAACCGAAGGAAATTATACTAATTTCTGAGAAAACGTATTGGTTTATTTAAACTAATTCCGAAGTTGTCTCTGCAAGTATGATATCCTAGTCTTGTCCATAGCAAACATCTATATATGGTTGCCAGCATTTGGTTTACAATTTAAAAATTAACAAAAATCTTGTTTTACTGGAAAAGCTTTAAAAGGACCTAAAAAATAACAGTATTTTTCTTCTCAGTAGGCTAGTTGCTAAATTCCTTACTCCTGCTCCTCACCTGTGGAGGTATCCTTGGGGCAGAGCCCAGGGGAGGGGAGGAGAGAGGCTGGCTGTGACCTGCCATGTCCTGTGGGGCCAACTGCATTGCAGATGGTAAGGCTGTTAGGAATGGGGTAGGCAGGGATGGGAGGAGAAGAAATAGCAAAGACTATCCAGCTGGTCAGGTGGTTGGTTGGTTTGAAGGCAAAGAGACCGAGTGCGCTTTCCCTTAGGAATGAAAGAGGGTTAAGGCGTTGTCTGCTCTGTGGGTAGGTGTGGGGGCAGCTGCTATGCCTCCGGCTGCTTCTGTCTAGCTGGCGCAAAGGTCCCAGAAAGGAGATGGAAAAGGTTGGGAAAGCAGCCCCACTGAAGGGCAGAGGCTGGGGTCCTGGCCTGTGGGCACAGAGGCGCCCCACGGCACAGCCGGCACACGCAAGCCCGCCGCCTACCTCTGGGCTCAGGCTCAGCCGCTTGCTGGCCATGTTGGCGCCTTGAGATTTGACTGCCAGCTAAGCCACCCCCGGGTGCCTGTGCGGGCTCCTCCGGGGGAGCTCAGGAGAGCCACTTGTCTGGAGACCGCTTACCTGTGGACCATTTGCTGGGTGGTTAATCGGCAGTGGAGGCGGGGAGAGGTTTTCGGCAACTTCCAGGTCAAGCAGATCTCCCTCCTCTGGGCTAGGAGGTGGGGTGAGGCCACCCTCTCCTCCTGCTTGACTGCAGATGGTACGTTGGGGTCAAGTGCGGCCACTAGCCCACCTGTGAGCTAGCCCAGCTTTCTGGGGCCTGCCAGCTGTGGTGGTGAGTGGGAAGCAACCCAAGTCCCCTCCCAGCCCGCAGGAGCCTCTCCTTTCAAAACAACGCAGCGCTCAGACATCGGGTGAGAAACCTCATTGGCTTGCAACCCAGTCTCTGCGCCCAGACCTGGCTGAAAAGGCCATGGCCTTACCTTCCCCGTGGTCTGTGCCGGTGTAGATCAGAAATGACGCACATACACAGTTGCCTGCCTGGTGGACGGGTGGTGACAGGCCTAAAAAGTCAGCCCCGGGAGCCTGAACAGATCTGTCACTGAAAAGATGCAGGTAAGTATAGTTAGTTGTTTCTTAAAATGGAAATTGGTATACCCCCGTGTGGTAATTCACATACCACACAAAGTGTGGAGGTACCAAGATTTTTAAGCCAAGTCCAAGGCTGACTAAGAGTTAGAGATTCCAAGCATCCCTTTGCTGTCTGACAAGTCAGACCACGAAGACCTAATAGTTCCCAAGCTCACAGATCAGTTTAGAATATCTCTTGCCCACTGAGAAGGTTCAACAATCAGTATCAGGGCTCCGACTGCTCGGGTTCTTGGTGGCCCCCTGGCTTTCTTCTAGAGCTGCTCTGGCCTACTCAGGATGGTCCTTTTCTCACAGACAAGGTGGTGGGTGGGAGGTAACCTGGACTTCCCCGAGCCATGCTTTCCCACTCCAGGTTCCTGTGGCCAGGAGAGAGCTTTAATCTATGAAGAAAGAGGTTCCCTGCTGGTCTTTCGTTAGGGGCCGTCTGTCCTCACAGGACAGGCTTGGCTTGTTGGTACTGACCATTTTTATTTTAATCAGAACATGTTCATTTACCGAACAAGTATCTTTCTCGAGTGTGACTTGGGGAGGAACAGCTCTGAAGTCCTTGCAGTGGCTTCACAGACCTGAGGCATGCCTGTCCCCTGCCACCCACCCACCTTCCCCTGCGACACTGCCTTTGCCTTTCATGGCCGATGTCTTGATCTTTCATCCTGGCAGGAAACATGACAACCCTGTCACGCGGGGCACAGATCAGTTTCACCTCCGCTTCCTCCAGGCAGACCTAACCTCACTGATTGCCCCGGGAGGCCCCCCAAGCCGGCGGAGTGAAGGGAGACACTTGGCGGAGCCTGAAGGTCGGGCCGATGGTGGGCAGCTGCCTCACCGTGCGTGCAGGCCCTCTCCCTGCAGTGGGACGCTTGGGCTGGCACCGCCTCCCCCGCACCGGGTGAGGCCTCACCTGGGAAGCTTCTGGAAATGCCGGTGCCCAGAGCTCAGAGAGCTGTTCTCCAAAAGCTGCCCAGGTAAACCAAAGAGGCAGAGTTGAGACTCACCAGTTTGTTTTTTGGGAGGTGTCGTCTGCCCAAACAAACAAACGGCCAGGAGGAGGAAGGCCATGGTACCAGGGGCAAAGACGAGCAGTGGATGGTTCCCGGCAGGGTCCCCTCTCACAGTCTGCAGCAGGAACTGCTCCTGGCTGGCTGGCACAGCAGGGACAAAGGGAGGGACTCCGAGCGGCAGGCCTGGGCTTCCCGGCCAGCGGACATGCGCACTCAGCACCACCCAGCCGAGGCCGGGGCCGTTCACAAGGATCTGGGGCCATGAGCAGAGGACCACCCCCCACCCCCCCCCCCCAACCGGCACATCCTGAACAACATCTGAAGGCCGGGGCTGGCTGGAAACTCCTCTTTCCGTTCGAGCCCGTCCTCTCTCATCACTGCTGTTCTTGTGAGGGGAGGAACCAGCTCAAGCAGTATCAGGTTATCCCACCGAACTAGTTCATGGAACAAAATAAGGTCCCGCCTCACATTTCAGTTCAAGAGCTCAAGCTCTGTCTCAGCCTGACAATCCTTGGGTGTTCCTGTGAGAACTCCCAGGGGACTCGTGCCCGGGAGTCAGGCAGGGCTTCGATTTCCTGCCTGGAGCCCACTGCACGGAGGCCCCGCGGAAGCTCACGGCACCCGCCCCCCCACCCCCCGCACCTCCCCGCAGACTTCTGCTGCCAACTCTGTCCACAGCTGTGTCCCAAGAAGCCACCGCCCGAGCCTGCACGCACCCGGGGGCTTCGGCTGACTGGCTTCAGGGCTTCACACCAGGCTGGTCCGGCTCCCACAGACTTTACATTCGGCACGAAGCCGCTTTTCAAGGCTTAAGTTGGCCTCCACAGGGCCAAGCCGGGGACAGACCCTGGTGTCCACCTGGGACGGGAACTACCTTTCTATGTCTCTGCTCCCAGGGATATTACTTGTGGGCTCCCTTTCTCCTGTCGCAGGCCCTCAGAGGCCCCCCCCCCAACAAGATGCAATCGCTGACTCCAGGAATGAGGCTTCTAACATTCCTTCTAGGCCCCTGAGTCCTTACACACGTTCGCCAGCCCCTCCCTAGCAAACACAACAAGCTCTGCTTCTGACTGTTGTCATGGGGAAAAGGGGAAAGAAAAGGACTTGCCAGCATCCTCTCACCAGACACCTGAGGACTCCAGGTCTGATTCATCTGCCTTTGTCTATGTGGTGCAATTTCTAAAAACATCACGGTTCCGTCATGGTAGAAGCCCGTCGCGTGGACACAGCAACGTGGGAGACGGCGAGTGGGACTTCTCTGAAGTGGGCCAAGGCGAACGGCCCTGCTCATCCAGCCACGTTTAAGGTCAGGCTCGCCTACTAAATAAATCAGCAGATGTCAAGTGTTCTTAGTTTTCCGGGCTCCGCCACAAAATAAACTCAGCAGATGTGAAATGTATTTATGTTTTTATTTAGGAACATTCAAAAGATTTGAAGTACCATTTCGGCCCATATCAAATTGTATAAGCAGTTTGGCCCTGCTCCCTTCATCCAAATCCACAGATACAAAATCTAGGAAATGTGCAATTTGCATCTTAGAAATAGCAGCACCCCCGGGGGGCCTCATGAGGCCTGGAGATCCAGCCCAGAGAGGGCAGCCCGCTCCACCGCCTCGGCACAGCCACGGTCCAAAGGCAAGTTTCGTCTTTCTGTTAAAACTATACCCCTGGGTAGAGAACTCCCATTCCACCCAGGCCTGACCCTCAGAGTATGCCCCTCGGTTTGGCGTCACACCTGGGGCCGCAGGGGGTAGGTAGGGACCCTCTTGTATAGTTCGGTGAAGTTTCCATTTGTCTCTGGACACACAGGGCAGTTGCCTCTTAGCACCAAGATGATCCCGTCTTTCAGGCGTCTCTGGGCAACGGGAGGCGCACCAGGGCAAACTGCCCACCAGCCACTCCGGCCTTCCCGTGGCCCCGAAGACCAGAAGGTAAGTGGGTGGCAGGAAACCGGCAGGACTCGGGACCGTCGGGAAGGAACTGCAGCCGCCGCAACCTCCCTGACTTCCACCCGGACTGTGCTCCACAAACGTCCAATGAACGATGGCCGGCAGCGGGGAGAGGAAGGTTGCTGTGTTTTCTTCGTTGTAACAATTACGGCCCAGTCCGGTCCTCCCGACAGCCGAGCGGCGCGCGTGCCCAGAAGCGCCGCAGGAACGCTTCTGCTCGGGGCACCCCGTCCCCTGGCGCTCACCCGGGCTCCCTGGGGCCCCCTCCAGCCGGCGCCCCTCAGCCTGGGGCTCCCGCCCGGCCAGCATCTCAAGCAAACGGCCAGAAGGAGACCGCTGTGTGGGCAGGAACCAAGGACCAGTGACAGCCTCTCTCCCTAAACACAAATAACACAACGGCTACCACGAGGGGCGATTCTCACTCTCCACCAGCAGGTCTACTCCGGGGTCTGACCCTCGGGAACGACCACACGCTTGCAGCTTTCTACGTCCAGTGACTCCGAACAGCCTCTACCTTGGACAATTCCCCTAAGGCTCCAGCCGGATACTTGAAATACTTCTAAGTCCCCCACTTAGCGTGGGAACGAAGAGCAGTCCTAGGGCACAGCAGTCCTAGAAACGCCACTAACACGCAAGCGCTCCGGTGCGCTCGGGCGACCGCGGCAGAGCTGGGCTCCGGAGGAAGAGGCGCTAATGGCAGGTCGACTTGCAGACTCTCAGGCACCCCGGTTTGCCCCCTGCCCCCTGCGGGCCGCGGGAAGGACAGCCAGCAGAAGGGAAGATGGCCACCTCTGAAAAGCCCTGCGCGCTGGGCTCGCCCCTCCCTCTGGCTCCAGCCTGAGCAGCCACAAGGGCCAGGCTCTGAGGGCAGCAGAAGCCTCGGGGCTGGGGACAGCAAAGCAGGACTCGTGTTTTTGGTGGATCCTGGCAGTCCTGCCAACCAAAAGACAGTGTTTTTACAAATCAAGGCGGCAGGTGCTTGCTGTCACCCATGTCCGTGTGATGACCGGGGCCTGCTGGTCCTGCCAGGCCCGGGGGTTTCCGCCCCTGCTCGGGACCTCTGCAGACAGAATGGCTGCTTCCTGCCGGAACCAGGCTGTCCAGTCTCCCGTGTGGGGAAGGCCTGGGAAGGCCCCATTCAGAGGAGTTGGCCAGGTTCGTGGCCAGTCTTGACAAGTCACTCAGGACTGAGAAACAGAAAAGCAGGCTGTGGATCACCCCTAGGACCAAATGCTCTGAGTGCTCTACCTGCCCCGCTGCGAGCCCTTGCTGGGTCCGCTCAGAGAAGCCCCCGCCCGGGACGACCCGGTGCCAGGAACACCACACAGGCTGGGGCAGAAACCAACTCCCACCGAGGCCTCTCCGTCCCTTTTGGACGCAGAGCTGGGCTGGGTAGCCAGCCAAGGTGCACCCGCAGTCGTCCCTCCCGTGGTCACTCGGCCTCAATCAAAACCCGTCACTTTGCTGAGAAGTTGCCTCCAGCCTCCCCAGCCCTGGCGCCGCACCACCTGGCTGTTGTAAACGGCCAGAGAAGGAGCGTGCTGGTTCCCTCAGACCGAAGCCCGCTCGGAAGAAGGCTTGGGCTCCCCCAGCCACGCAGAGATGGCCCCCCCAGGTCTGGGCAGGAAGGCTGGGCAGGCCTGTGCTCCTCAGGAAAGAGAACAAAGGAAGCAGAGTCGGGAGACCTGGACATGGGACTCCAGACGGGAGTGAGGGGAGCCCAGCCTGTCAGCGCCCTGGGCCAGGGGCTGCTGGCTCCGGCCTACAAGTTGGTCCTATAGACACTCAGCTATCTACAGGGTCTTCCCCGGCATTCAACTGAGCCTCGCGAGTCAGTGGGATGAAGGAAAATTAAGGATAATTAAACTTAATACAAAAGGTGGGTCAAACCAATAACCTGCCCCAGATAAACTCTGAGCAAGGAAAGGGGGAGGAAAATTAGAAAAAGCCCAAATTCCAGGTTTGGTAAAAAAATAAAATAAAATAAAATTCCAGGTTTGGTTTGATTTCACGCTTTCTTGTTGGCCGGTTCTCCTTCCCTACAAAGCGCCTTTCTGCACTGGGCCGTGGTGTTTACACGGACGAGGATGTCGGGGGAGGGAACAGGAAGACACGAGGCAACGCGGCCGGGGACCAGGCAGCCCAGCAGGGAGCTGCGGGAGGAGGTGGGGGGAGCCCGAGCACCCAGCCTCCATGGAAGGCAGCCTGGCACAGATGTCCCAGGGCCAGAGCAGGGAGGAAGGGGACATAGGACCTGTCACTGAGCCACCGACTGAGCAGGATGAAGAGCCACATCTTAGCCTGGAAAACACGCTGGAACTTCCCGGTGGGACAGCCCCCCACGGCCAGCTGGGACGCCACCGTCCGTGCACGGGGGAGCGGACAAGCTACCAGCCCACACTGCCCGGCTCCCACACCCGTGCTTCTGGAGAACAGGGAGCAGGGCCTCTGCTCGGGTGCTTGCTTGGGGCACTGGGGTCCAGCGGGACAGCCGCCTGTCACCCGGCGAGGCCAGGAGCTCCAAGTCACGTGGCGCTACCAAACCCCAAATGCCAGCAGGGCCATCCGAGCAGGGCGCTCTGTTTCAGGAACGTGCGACTCCTGAACAGGAGAACTCTCCTCTCAAATCAAAAAGCTCCCTCATAGTCAAGAGTTAAAATAAGTAACAAAATATGCAAGGTCTATGTATCATAAATCCAGATTTCCTTGATCAGATGATGATCCGGTTTCACCTACTACAACTGCATCTACAACCCCAGGTAAAAAATAAAACAAACCAAACATGTGCCAGACACAGGAGACGAGAAACACTGAAATGTTTACGATCTGTGACGAGGCCACGTGCATACAGAGGAGAAAGACGAGTCGCCTTATACAACAGGCTTTTCTTCAGGGGGGACTAACCCCACGTCTCAACTCTGCAGCCCACAGACCGCCTTCTGCCAGAGGCGACATCACAGACACGCTTCGACGGCGTGCAAAACCACAGTGACCTGTCCTGTGACAGGACACAGGGCTGCCTGCAGCGGTCCCACACTCCCCCCAAGCCCCCGCCACCGCCCTCCAGGCCTGTGTGGGTCTCCGTGTCGGGTGAGCAGTATTCCCCGAGCACCCAGAGCCCTGGGCACCGGCTCGCGGACCCAGCCGTCTCGCTCACCATCACCGGTGACCGTGATGCTTGTGACCGTGAGGCTCCAACCCACTATTCGCTCGGGTCCAAGCCCACAGCAAGGGGGTGGGCCTCTCTAGGCTGCTGGGGGCCTTACCTGGGCCGTCTTGCCATTCATGGGCAGGGCTAAGAGCTGTGAGGAAAACACGGCCAGGCAGGCAGGCCTGTAGCTTCTCCACCTTCTAGAGACAGGCTGGTGCTGAGGCTGGGTCGCTATGTCCTACGTGAACTTGTCCACCATGAAGTTTATTTTTTGTGTTGCTGTTTGGGTTGTAAATGAAATATGAACACAAATAACCGAGAAAATTCTCTTTAAAACCCTCTGGCCAGTGCGGGGCTCAGAGGGAGGCCGGTGTCGCCAACACTCAGATGGTTTCCGGCCGGGCCACCGCAGTGGCACCTTGGGCCTGGCATTCCCTCCGACACAGGCTCCTTTCCCCAGCAGCCACGTGCCGGGAGCTTCCTCAAGTGTATACCTCAGGTGGACATTTTACGAGTATCGAATGAGCATCTGTACTCTATGTGTATATATAAATTAATCTGCATGTACATAAACCCTAAATGAAAAATTCCAGGTGTCTGTTCTCTGCAGGAAGGCAATCACTCACCATGGGCAATTCTGCCACGAGGTCTTTGGGGCTAAAGGCTTCACACAAATGAAAAGGACACAAACACAGGGTGCGGAACTTGCCAAGTACTCGTACATCATGTTTGAAACAACTCAGAGGTGGTCCCTACTGGGCCTGGGAGAGCGGGAGAAGACACTTTAGAAGAGCAGGGGCTCAAGGGCTTCTGGTGTCCGGAGAAAGCCGTCTCCTGGAAGGCAGAAGGTGCCACCACCATCTTCGTCCTTGGAGCCAAGACAGCAAGGGGCCGCACCCAGTTCAGTTCTGGGTAGGGTCAGGGAGACAGCGCCTACCCTCCCGCCAGCCTGTCGTGCCTGAAGCCCCCGCCCTCTCTCTCTGGGGCCGCTTTGTGCTGCCCCCCGCCCCCCACCCAGCCCGGGCCCAGGAGGAGCATGTTCACAGGGCCTTGGGGAAGCTCACAGGCTTAAGGAAGCAGGTGGTCTCCGGCAGGCGAGTGGAGCTGCCGGGGACATGACTTCCGCCTGCCCCACCTTCGCCCGCTGCTCTCAGAACAGTTTTGGGGAAATAGCGATTTACCAAGTCGTACAGCTTTGTAAGCAAGTTGCCCAGTGTTTCAAAAGCACCTTTTCCTGTGATTTTTCTCAATTAAAAAAATGGTATGAGGATCAGGCTAAAGAAGATCTTGTTTCCAAATCTGGGAATATAAATGCACAACTTAAGAAAAATCCTCACAAGGGCCTGTCCAGTGATGCCCAGCACCCAGCCAGGCCCTTGGCGTGGGGGGCCACGAGCACCCTGGGTGTCCGGCCAGGACCCCCCATCTGCAGGTGTCCGTGCCGAGGACCACCCCCGCTCTGACAGCTCCTGGCTCCCCAGATCCCAGAGCGTTCGCTCTTACTCCCAGCGGAGCGCGGGTCTTCCTTCCCAGACTGCTGGCGGCCTTGAAGGGCTACGACAACCACAGCGGCCAGAGCTGCACGCTGGGGCCGTGCACTTCTGCATTCGGCCCCGCCTGCTCCTTTCCTCAGTTTTCCTTTCACTCTCAGAACATCTATACTGAAAAACAACAACAAAAACGTGGGCACAGCGGTCAGTACATCGGGCTTGCCAACAAATGCTTCAAGAACTTGATCTGATAACTGAAAAGTTCTGGTCCATGATTCAAACTCCCACAAACAAGCAGTGTGGCTGGAACAGCTTCCAAGCCCGGGGAGCAAGCACTAGCAGGTGGCCGGCGCCCGCCGCGTCGCCCCCAGGGCAGGGCAGGGCAAGGCCCCCTCGGGCAGCGGCCTGGGCAGACACCGCCTTACTGAGGAGCTCGGGGGCGCCCAGGGCTTCGCGTGCAGGGGACCCGCGGCCTCCGCGAGCTGCAGAGAACAGACACAGGGCGTCTGCAGAGATGACGGGAGACACCGCGCTGCTGGCTAACCCAGCTTTCTACGTGACGAAAGCGTTCGTAATCGGATGTTTTATTAAATGTGGATAGGCGGATTTATAGGTTAAAAACTTGATTCCGTGTCTATGAATATGAACTCTGAACTATTTTATCCACTGGAAGGCAAAGGAAAGGTCCTACGTGGTGGGAGGAAGGACTGACAAGCACTCTGCTCTCCCCGGGCGCACTGGGCGGTGGCGGCAGGCTCTGGGCGGGCGGCGAGGCCTCCAGAAGCTCCGGGCGAGCCCGGCGGCGGCGGGCATGGGAGCGGCGTGTGGCCGCGGAGGCGGGGTGAGCCCTTCCCCATGGCAGGCGGCGTCCCGGACGGGCCAGTCCTTCAAAGTGAGCAGTTCCCATTCAGTCTGTTTCTGAGGAGAAAACACAGGCCTGTCACCTCCTCAGCGGCCGCCACCTGGACCCCCCCACCTCCCGGCACCCGGGACAGGGGCCGCGCCCTCCCACCCGCCGCCGCCCGTCCCGCAGCGCCCCCCGCACCGACCAGCGCCCCCCAAGCCCAGGCCGCCACTGGGTGCTTGAGAGGCCCACGGTCTGGGACGCTCGCCGACATGGCCCATGCACAGAGGCTGGCGGTGGAGAAACCAAGCACAGACACACAGACACACAGACAAGCCCTTCCTGAAGCCAAGGGTTATGGGCTTCAGACAGAAGAGGAGGCGGCCACAGTGCCACACCTGCTCTGTCCCAACCGGGGACACCACACTTGGACTAGCGGTGGATTCAGGAGCGGGGTCGGGGGAGGGCAGTCCTTGTGACTCAAACCCACTCATCCCACCTCCTGGTTAGCTTTTCTTTCTAATTGTGATAAAACATACACGACATAAAAGCTACCATTTGAACCATTTTTGAATGTACGGTTAAATGGCTTTAGATACATTCACAAGGTTTGTAACCTCCACCCTATTTCCAGCTACCCCCAAAATATACTTCAGTGAAATTTTAATTTAAAGACTCTAGATTGTTCTAGTTGCCAGCAATCCTCAGGGGCACGCCCAGTGCTGGAGAAGGTGCCCCAGGCAACCAGCCCCATGAAGCCAGTCCTGTTTCCTGGAGCCCACCACCGCCTGTGAGGGCCTCACTGACTCATGGGGGCCTGAGGAAAACAAGGTCAAGTCTGGAAATACGGGACCCAGAACCAACTTCTAAAGGTCCCCAAATCGGAGAATCTGAGAATCCAGACACTTGCTCAGTTTCCACGGGCTGCTGGCCATCCTGTGATGAGGCTTCTACGGAGACAAACCCCCAACGATGGGGAGGGGAAGGGGAGGCTGGGACCTCGGGGGGCAGGACCTGATACTGCCAAAGTGACTTGTCTGGGGCTTTAAAACTATCTCTGGTAACTTATCTTCTAAAGTTTTCTTTCAAGCTAATACCGAGGATACGATCCAGAGAAACGGAGGAACAAAACTCAAGCTTTTGATTCCACAGATGTCTAAGGGGGAAGATGATTTCCCATTTCTCCAAATCAGAAAGAGCAACAAATGCAAATTACAGGGCTTTCACCATTTACATGAAAGCACTTCCCACACCTAAGGGCAATCTGAGCCCCTTTCCTTCTGCTCGCCATCCTGAGTTGAATTTCCTCAATAGTCCTGTTGCTCTCTCCTTACACCCGGGGGCTGTGGATCCCTCTGACTCTGAGGGTGCTTTGACCTACTCTCCCACTGCTAGGAAATGTCTAGAAAAGCTTGCACACTTACAGGCCCCCTCTGTTCCTTCCCCTGACGACACAGGAAACACATCACACTGTAGGTCATATTCCATCGCGGTCTAATGGCTTCTGCTGCAGGCTGTCCCCGAAGCAGCCGGCCACTTGGTCCCACTGCCAGGGAGCTTAGGAACAGCAGCCACCCCCGTGGCCCGCCAGGGGCCCCGCCCTCCCCACAGCGGATGGCCCTGGACCCCGAGAGCTCCTTACCCAGCTGAAGTCCAGCCTGGGGACTCCGGGTATCAAAGGGCTCCGAGCTGGCCTCAGGGGCGCCGGGCTCCCACGACTCGCTGTTTTCCGACACCTCTGCACAGGCGTCCCCCGTCCCTTTGTGCACGGCTGCAGGCTCACGGGCGCCCTGGTCCTCGCCGCCCGTGTCCGCCACAGCCCGGGTGTCCTCGCCCATCTTCTCCGCAAACCACTGCTTGACCTGCTGCGAGCTCATCTGGGTCTGGTCGCAGAGGCTCTGCAGGTCCTCCTCCCGCAGCGTCTTGTGCGTCCCGTAGTAGTCCTGCAGCAGCTCCCGGTTGCCAGGGGCGATGACCAGCAGCCCCGGGGGGAAGTTGCCCCGCTTATAGTCTTCGTACCACTTGAGCTGGCCGTTCTTCAGGGCGTACCTGCTGTCCCCGAACCAGCGCACCACCTCGGGCCGCGGCAGGCCGGTCTGGGCCGTGATGGCGTCATAGTCCTGGGTGCTGGGCCACCGCGTCTGCACGAAGAGCCGGCGCAGCAGGTGCCGCTGCGGGGCCGTCTTCTTGCAGCTCGCCTTGCCGGGGGGCTGCTCGGCAGGCTTGCCGGGCCCCTCCTCTTCGGGCTCGCAGGCGCCCGGCCCCGGGAGCTCGCTCCTGCCGTTGGCCTCGGTGACCCGCAGGTTCTTGAGGTTGATTTTGATGGGGCTGACCTTGCGCTCCGCCAGGGCGTGGCTGCCGAGCCCTTCCAGGGAGCCGTCTTCGCCGGGGACCCTCAGGTCCCCCACCAGCTCCCCTTCTCCCGCCTCGTCCTCGGCAGCCGCCACAGCCTCCTCATCCGGGCCGGGGCCCTCGTCGGCCGTCCCGGGGTCCTCGGCGCTCACTCTCTTCCGCCTCTCCGAGAACCAGCTGTCGATCTCTCTCCGGGTCATCTTGGTTTCCGTCCTCAGGCGGTCCAGCTCCTCGTCGGGAGGGAGGGGGTTTTGTGCAAAACTGCTCTCCAGGGCTCTGAGCTGCTCTGGGGCTCGCTCCTTGTACTTGGTGGGGGTGAAATCCGGGGTCTGGTGCCAGGCCTGGCGTTTGGCGGAAGGGGGGGCCGCCAGGCTGGCGGCTGGCGGGATGCAGGGCACCTCGGGGGCCTTGGCCACCGCCGGAGAGAAGGGCGCCTCGGGCCCGGGGTCGACGACGACGGCGCCAGGGTCGCCGGGCAGCACGGCCCTGGAGCCCTTCAGGTTCCGGCAGTGGTACCTGCGGTCGCTGAACCACTTGCGCACCTCCCTGGTGCTGAGGCCGGTCACTTTGGTCAGGTGCTCCACCTCGCTCTGCCCTGGGAACTGGTTCCGACAGAAGCTTCCCTTCAGGGCAGACAGCTGCTCGTGAGACTTCTTGTTCTTGTAGATGCTGGCGTCCAGGAAGGCCTGCGAGGTGATGCTGGGGCACGCCGTGAGCAGCGACTGGGCCGCGTTGACCACCTTCACCGCCGACGCCGTGTTGGAGCACACCGTGTTAATGGGCGCCGCGGGGGGCTGCTTGGGCACCGACGTGACGGCGGGCGGCAGGGAAGAGCCGGGCGCCTGCAGCCCGTTGGCCATCAGCGGCTGCGTGACCAGCAAGCCGCCCGCCGCGCCCTCCGGCTGCCCCACCACGTGACCCGGGAGGGCGGCCTGGATGAGGTGCTGGACGCCGCCGGCATTGGCCACCAGGGGCGTGTTGAGGACGGTGATCGTGGGCTGGGGGACGGACTGAATGACCGTGTTGAACATCTTCTTCCGGGCATCCTCAATCTCCTCGGGGGACCAGCTGATGCCCTGCTTCAGCCTCTGGGCTGTGAACCAGATCTTGAGCTGCTCTTCCGGGTACTTGGTGACCACGGTCAGGTAGCAGAGCTCCGCTTTGGTCGGGTAGGGGAACTTATGGAACGAGTTCTTCAGAAAGCTGTTGGAGTCCATGGCCGCATTGTAGGTGGGGATGCTGCTCAGGGGGATCATCACCTTGGGGAGGGACTTGGACGTGGGCAGCGGCTGGTGCCCATGGTGCTGGGCGTGCACGGGGGGCGGCTGCTGCAGGGGGAGGAACTGCGCTATGCCGGCCGGCAGGACCGGCACCGCTCCCAGCAGGGGCCCGTTGGCTGCGTGTGGCCCTTTGGCCGAGCCGGCGGCCGGCTGACTGACCGGGACCGCGCCATTGACAAAGGGGTGGTCCCCCTCCTTCGCCTCGGCCTCCCCAGCTGGTGGGTTTGGTAAGGCCGTGTCACCCACAGGCTGACTGGGCATGTTCTCCTTGAGCGTATGAATTTTTTTGGCTTCAGCTTTGCCTTTCATTATCTTCATGATTGGAGTTTTGGTAATGATGATTTCGGCCTGTCCGTCAGTCCCTTCGGCGTTGGGCTCACTCGGTGTGTCGGGAGCACAGGTGCTCTCGGGGACGCTCTGCTCCACAACCACATGATTGTCTGGCTTGGCCACATTCCATACAAAGCTGGCTTCTCCCGAGTGACACTTGGCATTGTGCAGAGAAAGGCCCTCAGGAGTTTTTGCCAAAAAACTGCATTCAGTGCATACAAAAGTTGGATCCTTATTGAAGTCTGGGTGCTCTGAGTTCATATGTCCCACAAACTGAGTTATGTCCTGGGATCTGAAATCACAGTATTTGCAGGAATACGAATAGCCGTCCAACGTGCCCCGGTGCCCGTTGGCCAGGGCGGGGCCATCAGTACTGCTGGATGTCGGGGCAGCCTCGCTGCTGCTGGCAGGCGCTTCGGGGGGCAGCTCCTGCTGGGGTCCTTCTGGTAAAGCCTCGGCGGGCTGGGCCTCCGCGCTGGCGTCCTGTAGCACCACGGTCTTCACAGGGATCATGCACGGGGTGGTGGACTTCCTCTTGCTAGCCATGGCGACAATCACACTGGCCTGTCCCGTCAAGGGCCTCACAGTGTAAGTTCCAGCTGCTCCATGTGGACCAAAGAAACAGTTTCCAAGGGCAGTTTTCTCAGTTGTTTGCAGAAAGCAAGTTTTTCCTATTAAACCTAAGGAGGAAGAAAAAAACGCTCATGATCTCTTAGGCTCTGGCTGTGTACTTCCAGACACCCAGACGAACCCTGCAGCTTGCCTTGTATGACAGGGACCTTTTCTCGAGAAGTTCCCCAGCAGCCTGAATGTGGAGCCCCCACACACCAACAAAGTAGGGCCCTGAAGTATGACCTGGGGAGGTTCCAATACCATTTAATAGACTTAAGACATATGTTTTGTTTTGTATTTCCCTCTGTATATTCTTGTATTAAGTAACTCAGATTCAAAAACCAAGCAATGACAATAACAATAAAATAATCCTTTTTTCGATCTCCAAATTAATTCTGACCATGTCAGAGCGAGAACAAAACATCTAGTGTAATTCTTGTTTAAATGTTTGGGCCAACAAGGGTTTTTCTTTTCATAGCCTTCCCACACATGAGAACAAGACACCGCCTCTGCCTCTCCCAAGCCAGGCCCAGAGGCCAAAGTCAGCTGTGTGTGAAGTGGCAAGGGGGGGTGTGTGGCAGCCCACAGGAGCCGGGCCTCCCTCTGTGGCCTTTCCCTGCCTGCTGCCTGGCCACACCCCCTAGGATGGCTTTCATCACGGTGACAGATAACAACACGCACAGGCGAGGCCGGGGTGAAATGAGAGCCTTCCTCTGTGGCCGGTGAGATGCCCGTGAATTGGCAGAGCCTCTCTGTAAATCAGCTTGGCAGTTCTTCGAGAAGTGAAATGAAGAGCTGCCGTAAGACCCAGTAAGTCCAGCGCTATGTATACACACAGAAGAAGTAACAATAGATTCACACAAACACTGTGCACAGATACGCATGACTTCATAATAATGGCTAAGAGGTAGAAACCACCTCAGTGTGCACCGGCAGGCAGATGCACAGACCAAACTGGGCACATCTATCTGGCGGAGGACTGAGGTGCCATCGCGTGCTGCAACACGGATGGAAACATGAGAACTGCAAGTAGGTGGCCCCAAACGCCACATGTCATATCATTGCATTTGTAGGAAAGGCCCGGGAGCGGTCCATCCCCAGGGATGGAAAACAGACCAGTGGTTGCCAAGGGCTGAGGGAGGGCGAGAATGGGAGCCACCGCTAATGGTATGAGGTTTCTTCTGGGGTGATGAAATGCTCTGAGTTGTGATGACCGAAAAAACCTGTGAATACGCTGGAAACCATTAAAAGGTCAAATCCGAAAGGGGCGGAGGACAGAGCGCTAAAGCTGTTTTGTACAAGAGGGACTTCCTTCCCCCCTTCTGAGGTCCCTACACAGGGGACATCATTTATTTCTGCTACTGCCTGACGTACCCTGGTAGGATTTATTTCTGCTCTGGGTACAGGGGAACGGCTGGTCGTGAACAGGAGGGTGCAGAGGAGAGAGGGAAGAGAGCGCGGAGCTGCCAGCTAATGGGAACACCAGCACAGACTGAAGAGACCTGAGCTCTTGGGGGCTGGGGGAGGGGAGTGCAGAACTCACGAGCAGGAGAGCACAGGGCCCCGCGGACAGCGCACCGATGCCACAGTGCCACCACTGAAGTCTGCGATGGGGTTGGGCTTCACAGAGGAAGCGTTAAATCACGTTCCTGGTATTTTACTCGCGAAGGCTGAGAAAGTGCGCAACACAAAGAGGGACTTGATTTGGGGGATAATTCCCACGTCGTTCAAAGTCAAGTCTCAAAGGAGCCTCACACTGTTGTTCAAAGCGATGATCAAGGACAGCAGCATTCCCAGTGATTCTCTGAGCAGGTCAGTGGTTGATATGGAAGGCAAGTGAAAGGAGCAGTCGCGGGGACAGTGGCCACTCCGCCACCATGCGGCGTTCAGCACTGGAGGAGGCTCCGCACACACACGGGCTCAGGTCACTCCCACCACGACCCCTGCAGCAGGCGCTATTATCACTCCCACTTTCCAGACAAGAAGGGCAAGGCCCAGAGAAGCAGAGCGCTTGCCTGAAGGGCACACAGCTAGGCCGCCCCCACCCCCGCTGCTGCACAGGAACCCAGGCGGTCGGGCTCCGGGGCCTGCAGCCTCAGCTGCTCCACCCGCTGAGCTGAGTAACCGCAAGGCTGTTGGAATAAGGGCCACAGGACTTTCCAAAGTGATCTCCCCCCCTCAATATTTATTAGGAAAATTTTCACCAAACATTCGACAAAGTTGAAAAAATTCTTCAGGGAACACCCATCTACTTACCACCTGGATGCTTACCATGGGACTGTTTATAACAACATTACCCATTTCGTTATTTGTCATACACCTTAATTTAGTTTTATTTTATTTAAGATTTTATTTATTTATTTGACAGAGATCACAAGTAGGCAGAGAGGCAGGCAGAGAGAGAAAGGAAGAAGCAGGCTCCCTGCGGAGCAGAGAGCCCGATGTGGGGCTCAACCCTAGGACCCAGGGATCATGACCTGAGCTGAAGGCAGAGGCTTTAACCCACTGAGCCACCCAGGCGCCCCTGTCATACACTTTTAAAAGGGTATCCAATAGAATAGGTACTTAAAGGGTTAAGCCCCAATTATCCAGAAAACCATTCATCCAGAAGACATTCGTGGATCAGCTCTGACTAATGAGATCTTAATGACCATGTGGAAACACAGTTTCCTAAATCAAGCCCTGAGTGACGGGGGCTGATATACATGCAAGGTTTTATGCTGCTGAAGATTTATGGAGAAGGTCCGGATGACAACTGCATGTTCATCATTTTTTTTTAAACGGGTTTGTTTTTTTTTTAAGATTTTATCTATTTATTTGTCAGAGAGCGAGCACACAAGCAGGGGGAGCAGCAGGCAGAGGGAGAAGCAGGCTCCCTTGCTGAGCATGGAGCCCGATGTGGGGCTCGATCCCAGGACTCTGGGATCATTACCTCAGCTGAAGGCAGACGCTTAACCGACTGAGCCACCCAGGCGTCCGTCAGCATTCTTTATACAATCTCTTCTACACTCTGTCATAAAAATTCCTGTCTAGTAATTTTAACGAAATGAGAACAAAAGCATATAACTTAAAAAAAAAAGGTTCTTTGGGAACTGAGAGACAGTCGATCAATTCACTAACTTACGCGGGGCTTGACAAAGTATGAGTTTATAAGTCAAATTCTTAAAGATAAGAACTTTTTTTTCTTTTTTTAATTCTGAGGAAGGAACTGGGAGGACAGTAAGCTGGACAGGATGACTGAAATGTTTAGAAACGCGAGTCTCAGCAGATCTCACCAGGTCCGGCTGCAGTGTTCCCGAACAGCCCACGACTCATCAGTAAGAACAGGAATCATGGGAGCAGCTGACAGAGTCACAGAAACCTAACCGCAGTGAGAGACTGTGACATGCTGCTGTGGTTTTGAAACAATGGAGGCAGAGAACGTGACTCCGACCGGAGGCTAGTTTGACAGATACAGGAAGATTTGAATATTCTACGATAATCAACTTCCTATTCTGGGGGTACAGTATAGTTTATTGATGGTGCATGACTGTGGGGCGCCCCTAAGGTTTCCTGGGCTACACTGAGGACTGGGCTGTCTCCTGCGACTTTAATAGTGGCTCTCACAGTCCTCCAACTTCATATTCTTTTAAAAAGCCATGGAACGTATTTAGAAGTTGGTCACGCGATATAATAAACCATATGCAAATCTCCACTCATTCCAACACAAAAACTTACAGGTAGCATTCCCTTTAAAAAAAAATGTTAGCAATATAAATTTACATTGAAATTTATCCTTTTTACTTTCTCTTTCAAATTATGCTCTTCCTGTAGAAATTTCTTTCTCTCTCAGAAACAATGAAGAAAAGTGAAATTCTGTCCTACTCACCCCAAAGAGAGCTAGTGTCCATTACTTCAAATAATTTCTAGGCACAGATTACTAGAACCACTTTTGTGTATGTGTATGTGTACACATTTAGTTTTATTGTAACAAAGCACGTTGTACACTTTTAATGTTTAAACTGAGCATCATCTTTCCAGTGAAACAAAAAGAAAATTTAAAAATAAACAGGAACAAAATTACAATAGAGAATGTCAATTCCAAATAAGATCCTATAGGTTCTGCTGATTCTCGGAGTGGTAGGGCTCAAGTCACCATTAGGAGAGAGTATAACCACTTTTTTAAGACACGAAAAATAGAGTTGTATTTTTACCCTTCATTCTGCTGATTTTCCTCCCACGACAACGGGAAGAGTGTTAGAGTCTACAGTATATCTCACTCTTTTAAACAATGTTCTAATTTATGGGTGTGTCCTAATTTACTTCACCAATCTAGCTGTTAATAGACATTTGCATTTCTCTGGTTTTTAAACTATTACAAGCAATGGCTCACTAAACTTTCCCTGCATATCTTTTTGTGCCTTTGAGAATTTCTAAAATTCTGAATTTCTTACAAGAATTTGTGACCAGGGGGTGCCTGGGTGGTTCAGTTGGTAAAGCATCCAACACTTGATCTCAGCTCAGGTCTTAATAGTGTCACACAAGTCCAGGCCCCGCATTGGGCTTCCATGGAGCCCACTTAAACAAAAGCAAGACAAAACAAGAATTTCTGACTAGTAAAATGTTGTTAGGAAAATACAAATTTCCCTGGGGTTCCTGGGAGGCTTGTCAGTTAAGCATTTGCCTTTCACTTGGGTCATGATCTCAGGGTCCTGCGATGGAGCCCCACATGCTTCTCCCTCTCCCTCTGCTGCTCCCCCTGCTTGTGTGCGAGCTCGCGCGCTCTCGCGCGCTCTCTCTCTCTCTCTCTCCCTCCAAACAGATGATGATTTTCACTCTCACCACCATAGAACAAGAGTGCCCTCACTGCCACTGCGTATTATTACTATTTCTAGTCTTTGCTAATTTGGTACATAAAGAACTGGTCCCTATGGTTCTAACTTGCATTTCTTTATAGACATGGTTGAAAATCTTTTCACTTATCACTGACATTTTGTAATAAAATTATTTTTTTGTCTACTTTTCTATGGGGTTTTGCAAGTCCACCGTCTATTTTTTTAGTTCCACTATGGTTAGCATACAGTGCCCTTAATATTAGTTTCAGGTTACAATACAATGATTCAACAATTCCATATGGGACTCAGAGCTCGTCACAAGCGCGCTCCCCATCATTTTCCCCCACCTACCTCCCCTCTGGTAGCCATCACTTTGTTCTCTATAGGTTAAGAGTCCGTTTTTTTGGTTTGCCTTTTTTTCCCCCTTTGTTTTGTACCTTACATTCCACATATGAGTGAAATCATATGGCATGTCTTTCTCTTATTTTGTTTAGCACTGTAGGGAGTCCTCTCTATATTAAGGAAAATGGCTCATCTGTCACAGATGAAGTTGTGGTTTATAGCGAGATTGCAAGAGTATCTTAAATATTAGGAAATTTCTCTCTCCCCCTTTTTTTTTAACTATTTAAAAAGATTTAATTATTTATTTGACAGAAAGAGAGCACACACACACAAGTAGGATGGGGCGGGGAGAGGGAGAAGCAGGCTCTGGGCCGAGCAGGGAGCCCGATGTGGGGCTCGATTGCAGGACCCTAAGATCATGACCCAAGCGAAAGGCAGACACTTAACCAACTAAGCCACCCAGGTGCCCCAATATTAGGAAACTTCTGAAAAAAAAAAAAAAGAAAAAAGATCTTCATTAATAAAGGAGAAAAGCTAAAACAGCATTTAATAAAACGATACCCTCAATTTTTTCTTGTGGTGAAACCATGTAATGTAAAATTTACCATCTCAACTACTTTTAAGTGTAAAATACAGTAGAGTTAACTTTATGCACTTTCTTGTGCAACCAATCTCAAAAATTCATCTGCAAAACTGAAACTGTACAACCACAGAACAACAACGGGCCCCCTTTTTGCTCTCCCTAACTCCTGGCAACCACCATTCTACTTTCTGTTTCTGTGAGTCCAACAACTTAGAAGCACGCAGTATCTGTGTGTGACTGGCTTATTTCACTTGGCGTAATGTCCTCCCAGTTCATCCATGTTATACTAATTGACAGGATTTCCTTCCTTTTTAAGGCTGAATAACATTCCATCGTACATGTATACCACATTTTCTTTATCCGTTCATCTGTTGAAGATTATTTAGGCTGCTTCCATGTTTTGCCTGTTGTGAGTAACACTGCTGTGAACATGGTTATACAAATACCTCTTCAAGCCCATAAATTTGTTACTTTGGAATACATACCCTGAAGGAGGTTTGCTGGACATGCAGTAATCCTGTTTTTGATTTTCTAAGAATCCTTCATAATTCTTTCCATAGCAGTTACACCATTTTACATTCTCACTGCAATGAATTTCTCCACACCTTGACCAACATGTGTTATTTTCTGTTTGTTTGGGAGTTTTTTGATGGTGACCATTTTAACGGGTATGAGGTGGTGTCTCACGGTTTGATCTGCATCTCCCTAAGGATCAGTGATGCTGAGCATCTTTTCAAATACTTGGCCATTTGTACAGCTTCTTTGAAGAAATATCTATTCAAGTTCTTTGTTCATTTTTCAATCAGTGATCACAATCAAAATCACAATCAAAATATAATCAAAACCACAATTTTTCAATTGTGTTGTAGGACTTCTTTAGATATTCTAGATACTACTCCTCCTCAGATACACGGCTTACAAATTTTCCTCCTATTGCATAGGTCACTTTATCATTCTGTTGATTGTTTCCTTTGAGGTACACAAGTTTTTAAGTTTGATGTAGTCCCCTTCGCCTTTTGCTTTTGTTGCCTGTGCTTTTCATGTCATATCCAAGAAATCATCACCAAACTAATGCCATGAAGCTTTTCCCCTGTGTTTTTTTCCTGAAGTTTTATAGTTCCAGCTTGTACATTTAGGTCTTTATTTTGAATTAATTTTTTTTAATTAATTTTTGAATGTGGTGTGACATAATGGTCCAACTTCATTCTTTTGCATATGGAGATCCAGTTTTTCCTATACCATTTGTTGAAGGGACTATTCTTTCTCCATTGTGTAGCCTTGGCACACTTGTTGGGAATCACTAGTCCATATATGCAAGAGTTTACTTCTGGGCTCTCTATTCTGTTGCATAGGTCTATGGCCATCTTTATGCCAGTACCATACCATTTTGCTCACTGCAGCTTTCTAATATATTTTAAAACCAGGAGCATTAGGCCTCTAGCTTTGCTTTCCTTTATCAAGATTGTCCTGGCTATTTAGGGTCTTTTGAGATTCCATATGAATTTTAGGATTTTTTTCCCCCTATTTCTGGGAGAAAAAAAAAAAAGCCATTAGGATTTTTAACAGAAATTGCGTTGAATCTATAGATGGCTTTGAGTAGTATGGGCATTTTAACAATATTAATTCTTCTAATCCATAAACACGAGATGTGTTCCTTTTCATTGTGTCTTTAATCTTGTCAGGCACTGTTTTATAGTTTTTAGTGTACAAGTCTTTTGACTCCTTAATTAAGTTGATTCTGTTCTTTTGATGCTGTTGTGAATGAGACTGTTTGCCTATTTGGATCTGTCACTGTTAGTATACAGAAAGACAACTGATTTTGCATGTTGATTTCATGTCCTGCAACTTGCTGAATTCTTTTGTTCTGACATTTATTTTTGTGGAATCTTTACATGGTTTTCTACATATATGATCCTGTCATCTGTGAACAGAGATAATGTGACTTCTTCCTTGGATGACTTTTATTTTTTTCACTAATTGCTCTGCTAAGATTTCCAGTAGTATGTTGAAATCGAAGTGGTGAGATAGGCAGCCTTGACTTGATCCTCATCTTAAAGGAAAAGCTTTCAGTTTTTTATCATTAAGCATGTTAGCTGTGGGCTTTTCATATACAGCCTTTATTCTGTTGAGGTAATTACCTTCCTAATTTGTTGAGTGTTATCATGAAATTTATGTCTAATCTTTTTTTAAAAAGATTTTATTTATTTATTTGACAAAGAGAGAGAGCCAGAGAGCACAAGCAGGGGGAATGGCAGAGAGAGGAGGAGAAGCAGGCTCCCCACTGAGCAAGACTCAGTCCCAGGACCCTGGGATCATGACCTGAGTCAAAGGCAGATACTTAACCGAGTGAGCCACCCAGGCGCCCCAAAAGGATGTCTAATCTTATCAAGTGCTTTTTCTGCATCAGTTGAGATGACCATATGGTTCTGATCCCTCAATCTGTTAATGTGGTGTATTACACTAATTTTCATATGCAGAACCATCCTTGCATTCCAGGAATAATCCCACTTGGTTATGGTACATCATAATCCTTTTAATGTGCTATTGAATTTGATTTACTAATATTTTGTTCAGCACTTTCATATCAATAGTCATCAGGAAGATGATCGGTAGCTTTCATGTAGTATTTTTGGTGTTAGGATCAGGGTAATGCTGACCTCATAAAATGAGTTTGAAGTGTTCCCTCCTCTTCAATTTTCGGAAGAGTTTGAGAAGGTTTGGTGTTAATTATTTTTTAAATCTTTGATAGAAATCTCCATTGAAGCTGTCTGATACTGGGCTTTTCTTTGTTGGGAGGTTTGTTTTTTTTTTTCTTAAGATTTTATTTATTTATTTGACAGAGAGCGATCACAAGCAGGCAGAGCAGCAGGCAGAGAGAGAGGAGGAAGCAGGCCCCTGCCGAGCAGAGAGCCCTATGCGGGCCTCAATCCCAGGACCCCGAGATCATGACCCGAGCCGAAGGCAGAGGCCCTAACCCACTGAGCCACCCAGGTGTCCCAAGTTGGGAGTTTTTTGATTACTGATTCAATCTCCTTACTAGTTATAAGTCTGACCAGATTTTTAATTTCTTCATGATTTAATCTTGATAGGTCGTATTGTTTCCTGGAATGTATCCATTTCTTCTAGCCTATAGAATGTGTTGGCATATGATTGTTCATAATGGTCTCCTATGGTCCTTTTTATTTTTGTGGCATCAGTTGTACTCTCTTCTCTTTATTTCTGATTTTTGCTATTGGGTCTCGTCACTTTTTTTCTTAGTCTGGCTAAGAGTGTGCCGATTTTTTTAAGGGTGTGTGAATTTTGTTGATCTTTTAAAAAAACGAACTCTTGAACTTTTTCTATTGTGTTTCTATTCTGTATTTTATTTTTGCTTTAATCTTTGTTACTCTCTTCCTGCTAACTTTGGGTTTAGTTTGTTCTTCTTTTTCTAGTTCCTTGAGGTGTATTGTTAGGTTGTCAATTTGAGATCTTCCTTTTTTTTAATGTAGGCATTTATGACTGTAAATGACTCTCTTAATACTGCCTTTGCTGCATCCATAAGCTTGGGGATTTTTTTTTTCCATTTATTTCAAGATATTTTCTAATTTCCCTTGTGATTTCTTCTTTGATCCATTGGTCATTCAAGAGTGTATTGTTTCATTTCCAACTATTTGTGGATTTCCCAGTTTCTGCTATTGATTTCTTGCTTCATCTCATTGTGTTTGGAAAAGACACTTGGTAAAATCTCAAATCCTCTTGAATTTGCTAAGGCTTTGTTTTGTGTCCTACTATGTGATCTATCCCAGAGAATCTCCCAGGTACTCTTGAGAAGAAGGTGCATATTCTGTTGCTATTGAGTGTTCTGTGTATACCTCTCAGGTCCAACTGGTCTAAAGTGTCGTTGCAGTCTAAACTTGCCTTCTTGAAAAGATTTAGCCAATAAAGGAAATGAGGGAAAAAAAGAAGGAAATGTTCCCACATAAAGAATTTCTACCAGAAATCCCCAAACCATTATACCTAATAATGAAATATTCAAGTCAGGAACAAGATAAGAATTCCCACTATCATTACTTAATATTGTAATGGGATCCTAAACAGTAAAATATGATTTTTTAAAATGTGAGGGACACGCAGTAAAACAAAAGAGAGAGAGAAGACAAATTGGTTTTATTTGCATATGAGGAGACTATCTGGCGAGAAAATCTGAAAAACCATTGGAACTAGTAAAGGATGGAGTAATATGATAAGACACATCTGTAACACAGTTATCACAAAGTTTTCCATATGCCGAAAATAATCAATTAGGGAAGGAAATGGGGGGTGGGGGTGGGGAGAAGAGCCCACTCACGTTAGCGACCATATGTGGAAAAGATCTTAGAATAAACCTTTGTAAGATGTGCAAAATCTATATGTTAATAACTACAAAACTTCAGTAAGAACAAAAAAAGAAGAGCTAAATAAAGGGAGAAGAACAGCATATTCCTAGAGGCAAAGATTAAGAATTATGTAGCTATCAGTCCTCTCTAGGTTAATCTCTAAACTCAGTACAATTACAATCACAATCACAATCAAAATGCTACCAGGTAAAGCAAGCATTGTAAAAAGTTAACGGTAAAATCTAGGTGGTGAGTAAATGGATGTTCACTAAAAATTATTTCAGTTTTTCTATATGTTTGAAAAATTTTTTAAAAATGTTTGGGGCGCCTGGGTGGCTCAGTGGGTTAAAGCCTCTGCTTTCGGCTCACGTCATGATCCCAGGGTCCTGGGATTGAGCCCTGCATTGGGCTCTCTGCTCAGTAGGAGGCCTGCTTCTCTTCCTCCTCTCTCTGCCTGCCTCTGTGCCTACTTGTGATCTCTGTCTGTCAAATAAATAAATAAAATCTTAAAAAAAAAACTTTTAAAAATGTTTGAGGATTGCCAATAAAATTTAAAATTTTATTTAAAAATGTGTGAGGATTTTTTAATGCAATTTGACAAGCTAAATCTGAAATTCCTCTGGAAGGGGAAAAAAGCAGCTTACAAGTTCTAAAACAGCTATTTAGAAGAACGTGCTTTACCTGACAGGAAAACATATGTTAAAGCTTGAGTAATTAAAATAATGTGTTATCAGCATGAGAAACTAAATGGATGGATGGCTCATCTAGCTGCACTTTGCATATGTGGGATTCTCAGAGTATGAAAGCAGTGCTATTTTTAAAGACTTGGAAAAGAAAGACAAATTAATAAGTATGACAACTAACTTCAAGCCTAACTCATGTTTTAAAGAACAATAATTTCCAGGTGAATTTAACAGAGAAATATAACAAGCAAAATTGCAAATATATTAGAAAAAATATAGTAAAAAAACTTAAGTTTTGCTGAAAAATTCTTCCTATGCAAGACTGATAACCTAGAAACTGCAAAAGAAAAGGTTGATTGATTTGACTTCATAAATACTACAGATTTTCAAATACTAAAGGAAACCATTAACAAGGCTTACGCACAAGTCGTTGGACTCTTGTTTCAGCTCAGGTCATGATCCCAGGGTTGTGAGATGGAGCCCCTTGTCGGCTCAGCAGAGAGTCTGCTTGGGATTCTCTCTCTCCCCATCCCTCTACCCCTCCCCCTGCCCACACGTTTGCTCGCTCACTCTCTCTCTAAATAAATGAATCTTTTTTTAAAACATGAGGCTCTTCTCCCTTCCTCACAGATTGGCAAAAATCAGAAAAACAGACCTTGCCATATTCGTGCACCACTGGTGAGAGTATAAATTGGTGAAATTTTTATGGAGGGCAACTTATTTATTATTATTTTTTTAAAGAGTTTATTTACTTATTTGACAGAGAGAGTGAGACAGCACAAGCAGGGGAAGCAGCAGAGCAAGAGGAGGACGCAGGCCCCCCACCGAGCAGGGAGCCCGATGCCGGGCTCGGTTTCGGCTGGATCATGACCTGAGCCGAAGGCAGACACTTAATAGACGGAGCCACCCAGGTGCCCTTATGGAAGTCAATTTAGCAACAGATGAAAAGGGCTCTCCTTTCATCTAGCCATTTCCCTTTGAAGAACCCACATTATCTGATGAAGTACAAAAAAAGAGGCACATGACTGCAAAGATACCAGTCAGGTCATTCACTCCATCAGTTCACAGCACGAACAACATCCGTTAGTTGGGTAGTTGGGTCGTGATAAGACAATGCAACTAGCGCTAAGGAAATGAACTGCAGCCATTCAAAAGGATCAAGACCTATGGGTACTGATGTAAATACATTTCTAAGACTTTTTTTTAAAGATTTTACTTATTTGATTTATTTGAGAGAGACAGCTGGGAGAGGGACAGAGGGAGAGGGAGAAAGGGACTTCCCACTAAGTGGGGAGCCTGACAGGGTGGGGGGTGGGGAGGAGAGTGCGGGGTGGGAGTCTCAATCCCATGACCCTGGGATCATGACCTCAGCCAAAGGCAGACACTTAAGCAACTATGCCACTCAGGTGCCTTTCCAAGACTTATTTAATAAACCATGTAGTGTCATGCGTAATAAAATATATTTCATTGTATAAAGAATAATCTGTGTAGACCTAATTTCCTTGAATAGAAACGGCATTTACAAGAATGAAGAACAGGGACGCCTGGATGGCTCACTCAGTTAAGTGACCATCTCGGTTTCGGCTGGGGTTGTGATCTCGGGGTCAAGAGATTGAGCCCCACATCGGGCTCTGTGCTGAGCGCGGAACCTGCTTAGGATTCTCACTCTTCCTCTCCTCTGCCCACCCCCTCAGGTGTGCATTCTCTCTCAAATAAACAATAAATAAAAGAACAAAGAATAAATACTGATCCATTAAATCATGAGTGACTTTATTAGGAAGGAATCTTTTTAAATTTTTTTTTAAATTTAGGCTTTCTATATCATTTGAATTTGTTATAATCGTGTGTTGATTATCAATAACTAAAGATTATCAGTAGGAATTAAAGAGTATCAATAAGAATTAAAATACAATAAAAGTAACAGTGCCCGTGAGCAGGACTCCCTGCCAAGGCAGTGGCTGTGAGCTGCTCTCATTTAGAGCTGGGAGTTTCACTGTGACGTGAACCACCTTGTGCGCGCAGGACGGGTGCCCAGGCTTTTTCCAAACGGAGCCCCCACCTGGTAGCCCTAGCTTATCATTTGCTTGGCAACCTGGCCTTGTGGAAGTCATTCAACTGGAACAACAAACGACAATCGCCATGGGTTTATCTGTGCCGGGGAGGTGGAGGGGATGTGACCATTCACTGTTTTCAAATATTAGTTTCAATCCATCAACAGACTTGACCACTTTGTAGAACCACTGACACCCTGAAATCCATAAAGGCACAAACGGAGGCAGAGTCCTTGAAATGCAGACTTTTGACACTTAAAAATGCCCTACTTAGGGGCGCCTGGGTGGCTCAGTGGGTTAAGCCACTGCCTTCGGCTCAGGTCATGATCTCGGGGTCCTGGGATCGAGTCCCGCATCGGGCTCTCTGCTCAGCAGGGAGCCTGCTTCCCTCTCTCTCTCTCTCTGCCTGCCTCTCCATCTACTTGTGATCTCTCTCTGTCAAATAAATAAATAAAATCTTTAAAAAAAAATGCCCTACTTACAAGCATCCTAAATATCACACACTTGTGTGAAGTTACACTTGGTAGCTGAAAAACATCTGTGAACCACTGCCCTCCCAGCTCCAGCACCCCTTGACCCAATGCACCGGAAGTGTCAAAAAGTGGTTCCGGGCCAGATGTGCAAACAAAACAGAACACCCAGCAGGCTCTCATAGGAATGCAGCCGGGGCTGGGAGCAATGGAGTGTGGGAACACCTGTCCGAATCACTGTTTGGCACGACTCAAGCGATCCCAGTCATGGGGACCGGCGGCTGGCACTGGGAACCACTGCCAGAAGTGCCGAATTTAATCAGTGGGTTCAATCTCAAGAGACTTCTGCAGGAGAAGATAATACCACACACAAGAGGACTAACTTGCCCCGATGGCGCCATGACTATGCCAGAAAGAAAGGCTGAGAAATTTCCAAGACCAACTAGGAAACCGGATTTACTATAATTTTATCACTCAAAGTGCTTCATAGCCCGCCAGGTGCTTTCGTTTCTTTTGATCCATCCCCACAGCCTTCTGAATTGGTTATTATCACCCCTTCCCCATCTTAGCACCGAGGAGCAGTGAGCAAAGACGGGAGGTGACGTGACCAACATCACACAGCAGGTTTATGGATGAGCCCGATGTCCTGACGCTAGATCCTACACTGTTTTTTAGGCCACATTCATTCTGAATACCAGCTGAATAATAAACCCACTACCTATAATTAGTTTTACATTATTAATTATATTAATTTGAGACTTCTTTTTTTTTTAAGATTCTTTTGTTTATTTGACAGATCACAAGTAGGCAGAGAGACAGGCAGAAGGCGGTGGTGGGGCAGCAGGCTCCCTGCTGAGCAGAGAGCCCGATGCAAGGCTGGATCCAAGGACCCTGAGATCATGACCTGAGCCGAAGGCAGAGGCTTTAACCCACTGAGCCACCCAGGCGCCCCTAATATGAGCCTTCTTACAGAGGGTTCAAAGGTTTTATGAGCTGATTTATTCCAATGTTATTATTGTTTTAAATTAGAATGACTTGACATTGTGAAGGCTACTGTGATCTTTACTATGTGTGACAATCTCTACTGTCAGAAGAGAGGATACTCAGGTATTTATTCATACCTGAGTAAAGAGTTCTGTTACAGCAGAGCCAAGTGATTAGACCAAGTCAGTCATCAAGAATCTATAACAAAAAGAGCACAAGGAAACCGTCCATCCTCAGGAATGTGTGTGGGCAGGACCTTGGCAGGCCAGCAGATCTGCTGGCTACAATTACCAGGTTTTGCTGAAACAAAGAAAGGAGTTACAAAGAATTCCAGCCTGTTTCTAAGCCAGAATCCTCAAGTGTCAAAGCCACGCCAAGCCCAGAGCTGGCCTCGTTTTACTCTCTGGATATGTAAGGGTCATAATACTTTCTGCATTTAGTAATCACCCTTCAGCTGAGGGCTTGCAGCCAGAGCTCTCTACTTGTTTTTTCCCCCTCGAACAATTGTTTCTGTCAAGTCACCAACAGAAATAGCCTGCTCCAGTAAGATGTTATCACCTCTTTGGTGAATACTAATTTATTCCTTCTCAAACTCAGAAAGATGATCATAATATAAATACAGAGTAATCAGAATTAGAGGGATTTTTAGAGACCACATATTTCAACCTCTCATCTTTGCCTGAATCATCTCGAAAATATCTCTATGTTTGAATACTTCCAGTTGACAGGAGGGTCAGCCTCTACTGAGGTTGAAATGATGTGGGAATGGATCCTTGTAGTAAGCAGAGAGAGACATCCTACTTGTAGATTTCGCTCTCTAAATTTTTCACTCAAAAATAGTTGAGGACTTACTGTGTACTAAGTACCATGTGCTAGATACTGGGTATACAAAGATTTTTAGAAAGACGTGATCCCTGCCCTCAAGAAGAGAATTGTTTGCTGTGACCTTGAGGCTCTATACCAGTATCCTGGGGCTTGCTCTCCTTCTGGACGTGCTGGAGTTCCCTGCTCACCTGAAGACAGACATAACCAATGACACGCAGACAAGTGGGCCATCTCTAGAGGACAGCTTGACGAGAAAGGACATGCTTTGCTTCACTGTTTACTCTTTGGCCCTCAACTGGACATGTTGCAGACTTCAGACAAATGCTGACCCACAACGTAAGCAGAGTGTGAGCCAGGAATAACCTTGCTGTTGGAAGCCACTACGGTTTTCGGAGTTGCTTGTTACTACAGTGTAATCCAGCCTGTCCTGACTGATACACAGTATAAGCGAAGCCTGACAAGCAATCCAGCAAAAGCAAACAATAAGCCAAGCGCAGCAGTAGAAGCAGGTACAAGATTCAGTGAGGGCAGAGGAAAAGCCGAACCATCAATCTCAGTTATCTGGAGGACTTGGCTAAGGCCTCATGAAGAGTCAGCCTCTGAATGAGAAGTTCAAGGATGAGCGGTTACTGTTGAGAAACGAGTGTTCCCAGGGAACACTCTGCAGAGCCAGAGAGGGAAAAGAAAACACAGCATGTGTGGAGGGCCACAAGGAGCTCGGTTTTGCTGGCGTATGCAGTGTGAATGGGGTGGGTTTACCACGAAACTGAGGAAGTGGAAGCTTTCAGGACCCTCCCTGGCATGGGCACCTTCAATGACCTCTATCTATATTTTTTATAAACTTATGCTTCTAGTCTTTATATTTATATATTCTTTATACCTATAGTCTAAGTCCTCCTTCCTAATGTTCAGGTTCCACAAAAGCTAGATGTGCTTTGGATGGGGCAGGGGGGAATACGGAAACGATTACTAGACCTGTTCATCTTGCATGTGATACCTTTGCAACATCTGACACAAGGAATCCCGTTCCCTAGAAGGCTTTACCCCCAAGCCGACCATCCCTGTTCCTGCCCTTTGTGTCACAGGTTGGAAAGTCTGCACCAGCCACTGCTTTTGTCTGAACACGCTCTTGTTTGTTTACAGCCTTCTCAGGAGCGGCCCCTGAATCTACATCGAATCCTCCAGACGTAGTCTGCATATATTTATCTTTCTTTAGTGGCATTTCTTGTGTCATACTTAATCCTTCCATAAAAGTTGTTACCCAAATGATGCCAGAGTATTTATACTGTGAGCTTCCTCAGAAAAATATGGAGCAGTGCTCCTGGCTTTAATTCGCATCACCAGTACCAAAATACACTTGTTTGATTCCATTCAGGTTTGACAGACTCTGAGGAACAAGTCTGGTGAGGAAAAAAAAGATAGCTAATTCATTTAACAGAAAAGAGGGGATAGTAAATCCTTTTAACAACTGTTTACTAAGCACCTACCCTGTGTCAGGCACTGTTCTATACATTATAATATGGGTGAGATTAAAACATATATATATATATATATACACACACACACATATATACATATATATATAAATTTCTGCCTCCCCAGAGTTCACATTCTAGGGGAAGAGGGAAGACGATAAACCAAATAAATAAATAAAATTGTGCGTTAAAGAGTCACAAGTGCAGGGGCGCCTGGGTGGCTCAGTGGGTTAAAGCCTCTGCCTTCAGCTCAGGTCATGATCCCAGGGTCCTGGGATAGAGCCCCGCATGGGGCTCTCTGCTCAGTGGGGAACCTGCTTCCCTCTCTCTCTCTGCCTGCCTCTCTGCCCTACTTGTGATCTCTGTCTGTCAAATAAATAAATAAAATCTTAAAAAAAAAAAAAAAGAGTAATAAGTGCAATGGAGAAAAATAAAGCAGGGAAGGGGAGGAGTCCACACTGGGTGGGGAGGGGATGGGGTCGCAATGTTAAACTGGGTGTTTGGACTGGCCTCACTGAGAATGTGACATTGGAGCAGAGACCTGGAGGTGAGAAAGTGAGCCATCTGGATGTGGGGGAGAGCGTTCTAGGCAGAGGCACAAGCTGGCACACGGACCTTGAAGTGGGAATGTGCCCAGCTGGTTAAAGGACAGTAAGGAGGCCAGTTAAGCAGGGTGGGAGCAGTCAAGAAAGCAGGAGGAGAGGGTCGGAGAGGTGGTGAGGCCCACTGCGCAGGGCCCTGTGACGACCTAGAGCCCTGGGGAGTGCTTGGAACAGACAGGGCTGACGGGGTCCAGCGTGCGTGCTGCGGGTGCCTCTGCTGGCGGCACTGAGAACAGCCAGCAGGACGAGCAAGTGGAGGAGGAGGAAACCTGTCATGGGGTTATGCCAGCAATCCGGGCAGAAGAGGACAGCAGTAGGGATTGAGATGGCCCGGATGGAGGCAAAGAGAAGGGGCTGGATTTTAAATACACTTGGAAAGTAGCACTGACAGGATTTCCTAAAGGACTGGATGGCACTGCCACCAACCACCAAGATAGGTCTGAACCTGCAAAAACCCAAAGCAAGTGTGTGCTGCTAGGACTGGAAGGTCCCTGTCCAGGTGAAAGCAGATGGGGCTGGTATGGTCCGAAGCGGTTTAGATGAGTAATGGGTCAGGCTGCTAATGAGCGGCGAGGCTGTGCCAGGCCTACGCTCCCAGTGAGAAGATTTTGCTCTGTGCTCAAACCTTCTCTCACACAGAGAAACTGCAGAAAGCAGGGGAAGGCGGAAGAAGCGGGGTGGGGCCAGGGGCGAGGTGTTGGGGACAGGAGGTGGCTGGAACCTTGAGAGGCAACTAGTCAGAGCCTGCACCCTTGGGAGTGTGGGACAGCGCCTTCCAAAATTAAACATTATGTTATTTGCATCCTAAATTTTGTTTCAAGTACAAAAGTAAATTACTTTATTAAATTTAAAACTAAAATTTTTAAAGATTTTTTTATTTGTTTATTTATCAGAGAGAGAGAGAGAGCACAAGCAGGGGAGGAGGCAGAGTGTCAGGCAGAGGCAGAGAGAGAAGCAGGCTCTCCACTGAGCAAGGAGCCCGATGCGGGACTCGATCCCAGAACCCTGAGATTGTGACCTGAGTCGAAGGCAGCGGCTTAACCGACTGAGCCACCCAGGCGTCCCAAAACTAAAATTTTTAAAAAACAACATAAATGGTTTGTTCTGGATGTGGTTATACTTCTGAATTACATTTGTTTTGTTTTCATTGAATTTTTCCAGTATGGGCCAGAGAGTTTACAGGCAAAATAGCTTGCAGGGGAGTGAGCCGGCTTGAACCTCTCAAGAACACTGATGAAAAAAGAACTCTCTGGCTCTCCCCTGTGGATATGATGCTCCCCCCCCATACTGCCAGGCTCAGCCTGCACTGCACTGATAACAATGGCCCTACTGCAACGAAGCCCAGCAAGATGGCACATGGGGAGAGGAGGCCAATCTCACTCACAGTAAAAGAAATACTAATTAAAATCACTTAGGCTCTCTTTTTTTCGTTTACTTTGGAAAAGCTCAGAATGTTTGACAACATACTGAGTTGACAAGGGTTTGAGGAAGTAAGGTACTCACACACCGCCTGCAGGAGTGAAAACTGGTAAATTCTCTACTGAGAAGTACATAACAGTAGCTAATGAAATTACCAGTGCTCATTCCCTTTGATTCAGCCAGTCTGCCTCCGGAACGTAGCCTCTGGATACGCCGGTCCGCATGTGCAGTACTGCATGTACAAGGTAACCTGCTGTCAACACTGTAATAGCACAAGTGGAAATAACCTGATTGTCTATGAAAAAGGGAACAGAATAATAGGTATCTGTGAAAAAGAATGCGGGAACACTTTTTATACTAGGGCTTAATCTTCAAGATATCTTGATCATGTTGTTTTTTTAAAAAGCCAAGTGAGGAAGAAAAAATAGACATGCTTATGTGTATGTATACATACGTATGTGTGTATATGTGTACATATGTATACAGTGTGTGTGTGTATGTGCACACACTATGTACACATATATCCATACATTTGTACACACACACATTATATATATACATACATATATACATATACAGATACACACACTTAAAATATTTCTAGACAATACATGAGAAACTAGTACCCCTGGTTGCCTCTGGAAAGGGGAATGAGGAGTCAGTGAAGCTCTTCCTTGTGAAACCTTTCAAATGTTCCACGATGTGCAGGGCACCTGGGTGGCTCAGCTGGTTAAGCATCTGCCTTCGGCTCAGGTCACAATCCCAAGGTTCTGGTATGGAGCACAACGTTGGGCTCCCCGATCAGTGTGGGGTGGGGGGTGGGGGGGCGTTTGCTTCTCCCCACCCCTGCTTGCTCACTCTCTCAAATAAAATCTTTTTAAAAATGCTCAACAATGTGAATGTGCTATGTATTCAAAACAAAAAATTAAAATTTGAATTAATATTTAAATGGAAAGAATGTTAGCACATTTCCCAAAGCGTGTGGGTTGTTTACAAATAGCAATGAGTGAAAAAGCGAGAAGCTAATGGGGTTGGGGCAGAGGACAAGAATCTGTGATGAAGGTCAATGCCATGCAGAGCTCCTTTACATTTCAAACTTCTAGTAAACACAGATGGGCTTTTGGCTAAACTTCTTTAGTGGTGTATATGGCCGGTTCATCTACAACCAAATATAATACTTCCATTTAAATATATTGCATTGCCTCCAGCTTAAAGCCATAGTTCTTTTTTTTTTTAAAGATTTTATTTATTTATTTGACAGACAGAGATCACAAGTAGGCAGAGAGGCAGGCAGAGAGAGAGAGGAGGAACAGACTCCCCGCTGAGCAGAGAGCCCGATGTGGGGCTCGATCCCAGGACCCTGAGATCATGACCTGAGCCAAAGGGCAGAGGCTTTAACCCACTGAGCCACCCAGGCGCCCCTAAAGCCATAGTTCTAAAGTAACTTAGAAACAGGAATGGAACAATACATATGGACACTATATGCCGAGCAACTGATTTCCCAATTAAAAACTCCTATAGCAACGTGTTACCCAGTCTCCATTTGAGTTTGCCCATGGTGTGGGAGCCCATGACCACTGATAACCATTTATCACAAAGTTCCTTTCTTAATTGGGCCTGATTCCCAGGTTTTTAGATCTGCCTTTTGAAGAAACACAGAACAAGTGAGCACTCTCCACGGTGTGAACAGTCAACCTCTGGGTCCACGCATCAGCCTTCACACCCTGGAGATGGTCATTCCCCACTCTGGCCCTCGCCTTGCAGTGTTGAGCCTCCCAAACTCATTCCACACTTTCTCTAGGGACCTGCTCTTCGGAAGCATTCTAATCCGTCCATAGCGCTCTCAAAATGTGGCAGTCAGAGCTGAACAAGCATTCAAGATGCAGCCCAATCAGAAGAGAAATAAACAGAAGCAGTTTTGTAATTATTCCACTACCACTACTAACTAGTACCACCAGAAATCTATCTAACTAGAGGTTCTTGGTCTTTTTCTCCCCATATAGATGAGGAATTTGAGGACCTGAGAGGTGAAGTGGGCTGGTGGGACAAGGAAACACTGCTGGAATTTGGCAGGACTGGGATTCTTTCATCATAGGCCATTCTACAATCCTGAGATTGTAGGCTTTTTGGGCTTTCCTCCCCTTTGCTTCTTTGAATTTTACTTTCTTTTCCTTTATTTCAGCCATGTTTTCTGGGATCGTAGATTTGTGGCCCTTGCAGATTCCAGAGGGCCTTGGTGGTAGTGGCATGCCTCTCTTTCTTCTCTGAGAATCACAGCCCTTGTAAGACCTTCTCTGAACACCCTTTTAAATGTCTAAAACAGTCCGCAACCTCCATGCTGAAGAGTGTCCATAACAGTCCTCTATTTCTTTCATACCATTTATCAGAATGTGTCGCTGCGTCTACGTCTTTGGTCCCATTGTTTGCTGCTTTACTGTCTCTCACCCCAGCTAGGCTCTGAGTTCTGTGAGGTTGGGGCCTATTCCCACAGCATCCTTAGCATGCAGCACAGGGCCTGGCACACAGTAACCATTTTTGCTGAATGAATGGATGAAGAAATGGGAGTTGAGAATGTGGTTAAGAGTCTAATATCAGACAGAACTGGGTTTGCCCCAAACCCCTACCATCAAGACCTGCATATTCCCGGGCAAATGATTTCATTCCTCATGATCTGACTCCTCCCTGGAAAATGGAGACAGTGATGCCTACCTCCCAGGGCTGCTGTGCTGCTCAGTGAACTGACTCGGAGGGTAAGAAGGGTTAGAGCGTGCCTCCTGGTACACAGTGGGCGCTCAGCAAGTCACAGAGACTGCGGCGGCAGCTGCTGCTCTAACCCCACCACCTCCCACACAGAAGCTGGCCACGGGAGGGTGACAATTAAGCGTAACGGCAAGAGGTACATCAGTTGTTTTAGCCGGCTCGGTTTTATTTTTTTTTTTAATTTTGGTAAAAAACATAGCGTAAAATTTACCATCTTAATCATTTTTAAGTGTACTGTATGGTAGTGTCAACTTTATGGACACTGTTGCACGACAGATCTCCAGAATTCTTTTCATCTTGCAAAATCGAAACTCTATAACCACTGAACAACTTCCTTTCCCCCACTCTGCCAGCCCCTGGCAACCACCATCCTATTTTCTGTTTCCAAGAGTCTGACTACTTCAATACCTCTTATAGGTGGAACTATGCAGTATTTGTGTTTCTGTGACTGGCTTATTCTATTTATAATAATGTCCTCAAGGTTTATCATCTTTGTTGTACCATGTGACAGGATGGCCTTCCTTTTTTTGTTGTTGTTTTTTGCTTTTTCTAAAGATTTTATTTACTTATCTGGGGGAAGGGGAATCTCCTTCCTCTTTAAGGCTGAATAATATTCCACTGTATGTAGAGACCACATTTTCTATATCCAGTCACCTGTCGATGAGCTTCAGGTGGCTTCTACCTTTTGGGACCCTGCTTTCAATTCTCTTGGATATACACATCATTTTTTTTTTTTTAAAGCTCTCCACATTCCAATGATGCCAGCAGCACAGCCACCAGTCATAGCAGTCATAGCTGCCTTCACCCAGCAGCTTTTGTCACCAAACTATCTTCTGTTTAAGCTCGTCCCCTAGCCCTTTCTGATGTCCTCCAGATTCCCCTATTTTTTAAGTGAATTTGACAGTCAAACCTCAAATCAATTTCCTTGTCAAAAAGGGAGGGAAGCTAAGTTAACTTTTCCTTCACCCTCTCTGTTGGAAAATCTCCAGGGCCCTTGTCCAGAGTAGGGCAGCCCCCCAAGGCCTGAGCAGAGCAGAGCTGCAGGAACCTGGGGCCTGGCCCCTGGAATGGGATGGGGCTGTGATGCTGCCTCAGCAGGCCCAGGACAGTTTTAATATGCTCACCTGATGAGTAATGATTTGAAGGTAGTATTTCATCTGGAAGTTACCAGTTTCCTTTGACACATAAGACTGAATAATATTCACTGGGTTTATCAGTCCTGTGACCTAGAACCCAGGGAGTTCCACATAGATCCACCTCCAATCTTACAATATCCAGCCAGAAGAACCAATAGGATTTGATAAGTTCCACGTTTTCCTGGAACTCCTCAGGGTCACAGTCACTTTCAAGCTATTGTCCTGAGGGCTGGCAGCACACCGGTGCTCAAAGTCAGATTGAACACACATTCGGGGCCTTCTGTGGGCTCTTGGAGCTATCTTGAGAAACCTTAGGGTGCTGAGGTCGCACAGGAGTAAGGAGGAGAGGTAGGTCCCAGCACCTGAGCCTTCTCTAGTCTATAAAGCGGTAAAGCCCACGACAAATCATGAAAATAAGAGAGGCCGTCACTGTGCAAACATAAAACTCCAACAATTACTTATTCATAACTATTTTCAGACCAGGAATAACGTACACACATCTCCCTATTCCCACCTCAACCCTCTTCCTATGGTACCTGAGCACACACATAGGCACACTCAACACTGACACACTCAGGAGAGTGTGTGAGGACATGTAACTTCTGATGCAAACTAGTAAGCATATTTATGTTCTTTCCATGAGCTTTCCAGAGCCTAAATCAAAAGTTTTTAAGAACTTCTCTTGGTGGCATATATGAGAACTGATGTGATGTGCCTACCATCATAAATTTGGTAAAAATGATATTCATTTATCCATTGTTTAAAGGCTATTTTAATATTACATGTTGGTTTGGTGGTGGTGGTGTTTCTATGACAATCTTGGACAACAAAATTTCATCTGACTTTACTTAAAATACCACTTAACTCTCGTAAGAATAGACATCATCCCTTTAATTGGCCCTTTCCCATCCTCTCTCCTCCCCCACAGAGCCAGCCTCCACCATCCCGCTTATTCAACTTCCTTGCTCGGTCAGTCTTTGGCACACTGCAGGCTCCATTCCCTCCTCCCACTCTGCCCAAACTACTTGCACCAGGGTCATCGGTCAAGTGGCTCTTTCCAACTTCTCAGTCAGACTCAGAGTCATTCAGGACCCAAAGGAGGTTACGACCCGCGCCTCTACAAGCCCTTCACAAGGCAACGAACCCCCTACCCAGTAACTTGCAATCTCCTGGACCCAAGTGACATCCAGATCACCCTGCCAGCTCTAAACCACCTGCCAAGCTCCAAATCCATTACTTCCAAATGCTACTGGTCCCTGTAGGTCTTTATTTTTTTATTTAAAAAAATTTTTAAAAGTAGGTCCACGCCCAGCATGGAGCACCGACACAGGGCTTAAACTCACAAGCCTGAGATCAAGACCTCAGCTGGGATCAAGAGTCAGGAGGCTCAGCTGAGTGAGCTACCCAGGAGTCCTGGTCCCTCTGGGTCTTTAAAAACTATACACTTAGTCTCTGCCTCCCCTTACCTTGACATTAATCCCCTCAAAAGAAACAAAACAAAATAAAAAAAAAATCAGCCATCATGTTTTACTGCCTAGATCTTCACCTTACTTCTCACCATCTGTCCAGATTTCCAGGCAAGAGACCTGCATCCAAACCCCTCCTGCATCCTTTATGCAGCCCTCTGGCGTCTTCCACTCTCCCATCTTCCACTGCTGTCAAATGCTCTACATCTGGGAATGTTTCAGATCAGACCTCTTGTCTACATCCTTGCAAGACACAGCCCAGTGCTTAAGGGCTTAAGCTCTTGAGCCAGATGGGCCTGGTTTACGTCCTGGTTCTGCTACCTATGAGTTTTGGTAACCTAAGCAAGGTGTTTTGTCTTCTGCGTTTCCATTTTCTTCTCTGTTACTGGACGCGATAGCCTCAATCTCTTCGAGTTGATGCAGTAATAAAGACAGAGGTGTAAGGGGTGCACATTATGCCTTACACCCAGCGAGAGCACAATGAACAGTGGCTACTGGCATCATCCTTGTGTCTTTTACTGTAATTCAGTCCCCTGTCTGCACTGGCTGGGAGTCCAAAACAACCTTCCTAGCTTCCAGCCCTTAGTTGTCCCTCCCCTTCTGTCCAACATCCTTAAAAACAAGTCTATTCAGGTCACTTCTTGGTTTTAAGAATGTCTGCTGGCGTGCTCGCTTCGGCAGCACATATACTAAAATTGGAACGATACAGAGAAGATTAGCATGGCCCCTGCGCAAGGATGACACGCAAATTCGTGAAGCGTTCCATATTTTAAAAAAAAAAAAAAAAAAAAAAAAGAATGTCTGCTGGCTTCTTGTGTCCAGTCAGAAGATTCTACACATCTCTGCTGCTTGGTACCATAGTCACTAGCCACATGTGGCTAGTCAGCACATTGGCTGTGGGCTGTCCACATTGAGATGGATTACACATGTAAGACACGCTGGACTTGAAGACTTAGTAAGAAAAGGAATGTAAACTATCTCACTGATAGTTTTTTAAATACAACAGGGTTCTATATTTAAAGCAGTGACAGAACAAATTTAAAGCAGCTGATCTAGTATCTTTTAAATCACCTTTAAACTATCTTTTTGAATCATTATACTTACAGTTTTTGATAGCTTCTTATTTTCCTTAGTCCCTTTACTCATGGCTCTTTTCTTCATCTCTTTTCCCATTTGAAATGTTCATGGATGGTCTCAGCAGTAATTACGTCTTTTTTTGGAAGGCGAGGGAATTTTTAAAAATACTGTGGTAAAGTACACATAATGTGAAATTTACCATCTTAATGATTTTTAAGTGTACAGTGGCATTAATCACATTCCCATCGTGATGTAACCATCACCACCATCCACCTCCAGAACTCTTTTCATCTTACAAAACAGAAATTCTGTTTCCAGTAAAGACTAACTCTCATTCCCCTCCCTGTAACCCCTGGAAGCCGCCATCCTGTTATCTCTAAGAATCTGACTACTGTAGGGACCTCATATAAGTAGAATCGCAAAGTATTCGTCCTTTAGTTATTGGCTTATTTTACTTAGCATAACATCTTCGAGATTCATCCATCTGTCAGAATTCCCTTGTAAGGTTGAATAATATTCCCTTGTATATATATTTATCCATTCCATTTATCCATTCATCCGCCCATGGACATTTGAGTTGCTTCCATCCTCTGACTATTGTGACTAGTGCTGCTATGAACATGGGTATACAAAGAGCTCTTTGAGTCCTGGCTTTCAATTCTTTTGGGCATATACCCAGAAGTGGAATTGCTGGGTCATAAGGTAATTCTACGTTCAACTTTTTTAGTAACTACCATACTGTTTTCCACAGCAGCTGCATGCGTGTGCTCGCGCGCTCTCTCTCTCTTTCTCTCCATATATAGAGTAGCCATCCTAATGGGTATAAAGTAGTAGCTTGCGTTTTTGATTCGCATTCCTCCAATGATCAGTGATGCTGGGCATCTTTTCATGTGCTTTCTGGCCATGTACATAACTTCTTTGCAGAAATGTCTATTCAAGTCCTTTGCCCATTCTTTTTTTTTTTTAAAGATTTTATTTATTTATTTGACAGAGAGAGATCACAGTAGACAGAGAGGCAGGCAGAGAGAGAGAGAGGGAAGCAGGCTCCCTGCTGAGCAGAGAGCCCGATGCGGGACTCGATCCCAGGACCCCGAGATCATGACCTGAGCCGAAGGCAGCGGCTTAACCCACTGAGCCACCCAGGCGCCCCTCCTTTGCCCATTCTTAACAGGTTTTGTTTTTGTTGTTGTTGAGTTGTAGGAGTTCTTTCTATATTCTGGATATTAACCCCTTGTCAGGGGTTATAATTCACAAATATTTTCTTCCACTCCAAGGGCTGACTTCCACTCTGTTGAACATGTCCTTTGAACCGGAGAAGTTTTTCTCTTTTTTTTTTTTTTAATTAACATATAATGTATTATTAGCCCCAGGGGTACAGGTCTGTGAATCACCAGCAAGTTTTTCATTTTGATGTAGCACAACTTACCTATTTCTTCTTTTATTCCTTGTGCTTTTGGTAATATATCCAAGAAATCACTGCCAAATCCATGTCATAAAGTTTTTCCTCTATGGTTTCTTCTAAGACTTCTACAGTTTCAGCTCTTACCTTTAGGCTTCTGACCCATTTTAAATTAATTTTTGTATATGTTGTAAGGAAAGGGTCCACCATCATTCTTTTACATGTGGATATTCAATCTTCCCAGCACCGTTTGTTGAAAACACTGTCCCTTTTCCTATTAAATGGCCTTGGCATTCTTGTAAAAAATTGTTTGACTGTATGCATGAGGGTTTATTTCTGGGCTTTCTATTCCATTGGTCTATATGTCATCATCAATAATTTTTAATATTAAGCACATGTTGAAACAATATTTTGGATACACTGGGTTCAATACATTCTTAAAATTAATTTTTATTTCTTTTTACTTTTTCAATGTGGTTCCTAAAACATTTTAAACCACACACGTGGCTTGTATTATATTTCTATTAGACAGTGCTAATCTCAATGCTCTGAACTTGGGCCACCAGGCAGTGTGGAGAGCAAGAGGTGACACCGTGGGATTAAATGATAGTCTGTAAGCTCCCTTCCTTTTGTGTTTATTACTACAGCACTTAGGGAGCAGGAAAGCAGTATGGTTGAAAATTGAGGTTTTTTTGTTTTTTTTGTTTGTTTGTTTGTTTTTTTTTTTTTGTCAGAGACAGAGGGAGAGAGAGTAAGCGAGCACAGGCAGACAGAGAGGCAGGCAGAAGCAGAGGGAGAAGCAGGCTCCCTGCCGAGCAAGGAGCCTGATGTGGGACTCGATCCCAGGACGCTGGGATCATGACCTGAGCCGAAGGCAGCCGCTTAACCAACTGAGCCACCCAGGCGTCCCTTGAGGTATTTTTTTAATCAGGCAAGCTCAAGTTTCAATCTTCAAGACCCGCTGCTCTGTCCAATACAGCAGCCACTAGCTACATATGCCTATTAAGTACTTGAAATGTGACCAGTCCAAATTAAGATGCACTATTAATTGTCAAACTCAGACTAGATTTCAAAGGCTTAGTACCAAAAAAAGTGATGTGAAGTATCTCGTTAGTAACCTTTATATTAATTATGTGTTGAACCACTAACATTTTTTAAAAGATTTTATTTGAGAGCGAGCGAGCACAAGTGGGGAGGTGGGGCAGAGAGAGAAGGAGAAGCAGACTCCCTTCTGAGCAGGGACCCCGACAGGGCTTGGTCCCAGGACTCTGAGATCACCACCAGAGCTGAAGGCAGAGGCTTAATCGACTGAGCCACCCAGATACCCCAAACTATTAGTATTTATTTTAAAAATTGAGTTAAATAAAAATATGCTAAAATTAATTTGACTTGTTGTTTATTTTTTAAAAGATTTGAGAAAGTTCACACGTGTTCAAGTGCACACAAGTGGGGTGCAGGGAGCAGAGGGAGAGGGGGAAGCAGAGCAGCCTCCCCGCTGAGCGCAAAGCCGCACGCGGGACTCGATCTCACGACCCTGACATCATGACGTGAGCCAAAAAAGAGCTGGATGTTTAACCAACTGAGCCACCCAGGCCCCTGTTTTTTATTTTTAAAAGATTTTTTGAGAGAAAAGCTTTAGTTGCACAGCAAGATTCAGCAGATTTTTCCCCAAATCACTCCTACTCTCACGCATGCATAACCTTTCCCATTAACAACATCCCCCACCAAAGTGGTGTATCTCTTACAACGGATGAACCTGCACAGACCCATCGCCACCCAGAGTCCAGAGTTCACATTATAATTCATCCCTGACGCTGGATATTCTACGGGTTTGCAAACACGTATAGTGGCATGTATCTATCTACCATTACAGCATCGCACAGAATCATTTTATTGTCCTAAAAACCCTCTGTGCTCCACCTATCTATCTTTCCCTCCCCCTAACTGCTGACAACCACTAACCTTGTTATTGTCTCTGCAGTTTTGCCTTCTTCAGAATATCATATGGTTGGACTAATATAATATTAGCCTTTTTGGAACGGCTTTCACTTAGTAACATGCATTTAAGTTTCCTTCGTGTCTTTTCAAGGCTTGATAGCTCATTTCTTATTTTATTTTTTAATTTTTTAAAAAAGATCTTATTTATTTATTTGTCAGAGAGAGAGCGAGCGTGCACAAGCAGGGGGAGCTGCAGGCAGAGGGAAGCAGTCTCCCTGCTGAGCAAGGAGCCCTTTACAGGACTCAATCCCAGGACCCTGGGATCATGACCTGAACCAAAGGCAAATGCTTAACCGACTGAGCCACCTAGGCGTCCCTTACTTTTATTTTAGAATTTTAAAATGACATACGCAGCTCAGATTGTATTTCTGTTGGATACTTGTGGGCTTGGTATGGGCAGTTTTTCAGTTTGGCATCTACCTGCCTCTTCAGCCACTCAAGTTCATGCATGGGTACCCCTAGGTTCACTGCACCCTGACACTCCAGCCTCCTTGCCTTCACATATACTAGAGCCCCCTCCCTTGAGACTTCTCTAACTCCCTTATCCCTGAAGACTAATACATGCTCAGACCCATTTCAAATAGGGCATCTTTAGTGAAGCTTTTCTAAATTTTCTAAATTTCTACTGCACTTAAGTGTACTTTTTACTTTATATTCTCTCTCTGTCTTTTTTTAGCATGTGTCTGATATTTCCTCTAGAAAAATCTTTGAGCTATCCTTGAACTTAGGGAAGAGGTTTTGTTCATCTTTGGGTCTTCGATCTGTAGCGCAAGGCCTGACACTCTGTGGGCATTCACAGATGTTGAGTGAATACATGAATGAAAGACACACAACAAAATTCAGATTATCCTCCAACAAGAGATAACACACCCACTTAATAATCAGACAGCTCAGAAATTATCTTAAATGCAATAAACTAGGCTAGGGGGACAAAAGGCTAGAATTAGTCACAAGCTGTGTTTTAAGTTAAATCAGCACCTTAATAATATTTATAAAGTGTGTCACAATTAAGAGGTAGTAAACCAGCCCCCTAAGGGTTAGCAGATCCTGAATGGCTTGGAAATGTGGGGACTAGCTACAGAAACTGGATGGTTAAAACCACCACATTCTGTATCCATTAGCTGACAGCCCAGATCCCACCAGAACAGAGGCACTGAAACTGAACCTTTGATGTCGTTTCCACAGAAAGCCACCAAAATGATTAAAGGGTTGGAAAATGAGATTTATGGGGAATGGCTACAGGAACAGAGACAATGCTGCCTAGACAAGAGAGAAGGCCGGAGGGTGACTTAAAAGCCATCTTCAATCATTGTTATTACACAGATGATGGTGACCAGATGGTCTCCATTTCCACCAAAAAAAAAAAAAAAAAAAAAAAACAAAAAACAACAACAAAAACCCAAAAAACACCCAACACTGAAAATGGACTTTAAGCTGCAGCAGAAGAAAAGTCTAATTTTAAAGAAAGAACTTAGCAGCTAAGAACTAGCAGTATACAGTAAAGCCAAGCCAGAATGTCTGTGGTGTGGCTACTTCCAACCAAATGCCTTTAATTATCCTAAGAAAGTGGCAAATGGGTGGGGTATGTTTAGGTCTCCAACAATCTTTGGTTGAGGGTAAATCCTCAACTGGTTAATCTTCAAACATACAACCTTAGAATTGAAACACAGCACCCTCTGGTGTACATAACTGTCTCTCTATCAAGGGGGATTCTTGACATACAACAGTACTTCTCAAAATACAAGGTCCAAACCAGGAAAGAGCCAAGAGAAACTGACACCAGGCGAGAGCTCGTGTTCGTTTCATTGCCACCTCCATTTTTCTCCTGCGCCTACTGTGGAACTGTCCCGCTGGGAACCAAGAAGGCTCTGAGACAAGCAGCCTCAGCTTCTATGAACATTAATCACGGTTATCTCCCAATCAACTTTTGAACTAATTCAGAATTTGATACATCAGCTGGCACATAAGCATTTCATTACGAGGCACGGCAATGCTTTCTACCAGATCATGTGAACCTTGCCCTGCACTCAAGACGATGTGAAATAAAGAAGTTAGGGAACGCTCTTCCAGCGTGTGCCCCTGAGTTGTCATGGTGTCCAGGGTCCTGCCTTGCCAATCTCTCTCCGTCTCATGAATGCCAAGAGACCACTTTTTACGTCCTCCTACGCTATATGCTCCCAGACTTTCTGCATATCCCTTCCTTAATTTTTAAGTACAAAGCATATTATACCAGCTCAAAAAGTCTGGAAATCACTCAAGAACGTTTTGAGGTCCTCTCCATGGCTTCAGTCCCCTTGGTGCTGGGTAGGAACTTCATTTACATGACACACACACTTTATTCATGTGACTCATTTCTGCAAAGCAGCCAGTATATCCTAGATGAAGAAAACACAGGCCTTGTGTCCAAGATTCACAGCCCAGTGGGGGAGACAGAGACACACTGGTGTAAGTAGATACAGGTGTAAAGCAAACCCTCAAAGCTGTAAGTGCTAAGGGAGGTCAGGAGAAAGTCAGTGGAAACACCAGAGAACTATCTGAGTGTTCCTCAGGACATGAGAGTAGAACTTATACCTGTGGGAGCAGGTCTTAAAGGGTGAGAAGACATCTCCCAGGCAAGTCACCACCGGGAGGACAGAGCCATGTAACATGCTCTTCCTCCTATTGCAAAGGTCTCCTAGAGGAGAAATGCTGGAGTGAGAAATGCGCCTGAACAAGCTGACCTCTACGAATTATACAAAGCCCACACCTAAGCAGCAACAAACAAACAAAAATGATGCAGACTGGGCACTGGCCTGATGGAGATGCAAGCGGGCCAGGGTGGAGAGGCCTGGGAGGTGAGGGGCCTACCTGGCTGGGAAGCTCCTGCCCAACAAGCCAGCAGCCTTGCCCAAGCCCATCTCCCTTGCATCTCCCTTGTGGTACTGGGGACGCTGTGCTGTAACTGTGGAACTGGCTCCCTCGCCCATGAGCCTGGGGGCTGAGGCAAGGGCCATATCTTTTTTTTTTTTTTTAAGATGTTATTTATTTGACAGAGAGAGCACAAGCAGGGGGAGAGGCAGGCAGAGGGGAACAGCAGGCTCCCCCCTGAGCAAGGACCCCCCCCCATGCGGGACTCGATCCCAGGACTCCGGGACCACGACCCGAGCCGAAAAGAGACGCTCAACCAACTGAGCCACCCAGGTGCCCCGCAAGGGCCGTATCTTATCAATGTGCCTCCATCACTCAGCACAGAAGGAGCTGAAGCCAAACTTGATGAGTAAAGTCATTTGTCCATACGCACGATTAGGAGGTAAAGAGCAGAGCCCTGGTCCCATGATCCCAAATACCTTCCCCTATCACTCACCTTGTTCCGTTCTTCCTCATAAGCTACCATCCTCACCTGGCTCATGGTTTCTATCATTCCACCCTCACAGAGCAACCCCTACCTCCCAGCTAAAAGTGACCTAGTCAAACCGAAAAACAACCAAGCCAAAGAAGTACCAGAGAACTGGCTTCTCGAGCTCTCAAAAGAATGAGCGAGTACTGCGTCACGAGGGAAGAGAGAAACCCAAACCGATTACAGTGTAAAAATAGGTCAGTGCTTGAATACAGCCCTTCAGGTTACTGGCAGCAAGCCCCTTTTGGTTCTGACTCCAGTGTCACAAGAAAGTGGCAGCACAGTCTTAGAATAAGGGCTCCACAGCCAGCTGGCGGTCTCAGCCTGGCCTTCTAGAAGTAGCACACCGGGCCAGGCCAATACTGGGGAGCTCAGCAAGCCTACGTCACTGCTGACATGAAAAACCAGAGTTGGTCAGTTTTGTTTTGTTTGGTTTTGAACAAATTAAGAGACAGTTCAAGGTTGTCCTTATGTTGCGTCTCTCTCCCTTGCATTCAGCTGTACTTTATTTAATAGGAAAGAAATTAATAGAGTTCAGCTAGCTCACTTCCATCCCGGGCCAATAGCAGCCTCTTTTCCATGAAAGAGTTGTAGTTAGGAATATAACAATGTTCTACTTGCAACAAATTCTCTGTGTGTACCTGTGTGCAGATGGGCTGGGAAGGGCGTCAAAATTTTGGTTCCATGTCAAAAAACCAATGTATATTGCTCAAAAAGAAAAAAAAAGCTAACAATTCCTGGTCAAGAATCCGTGGCAAAATAAAGAAGGTAAAGAAAAGCACATCTGAGCAACAGCAAAAAGGATATTTCATAATAGCAGTGACTGACAGTTATCAAATGCGAGGTTCCAGAGTGCTCTTCTGGTACAGTGATTCTAAGGAGGATCCAGAATGATTCACTGATATTTTCTTCTATAAAAATAGCCCTGGCTCCTATAGTGTCCAGTGTATATTTGTCTTTTCAAAGAACTGCAAGATCTGAGGTAAGGGCTTTTCGCAGGACCACTCAGCCTCAGCAATGATACGTACACAGTGGGCATCTTTATTAAACACACTGGTTACAGGACTTAACCTGCAGTGTATTGCGTTACTAGCAAAAAAGGCTGGGGGACATAATTATAAGCATTCCCATCCAAGACCCATTTTGTTGCCTGAGACTGAACTTCAGCTCAGTTCCCTTGATACTAAAGCACTCCAGTACCCAGCATTTGTTCGCCTGTGTGTAGAGCAGACAGGTGCAGGGCCTGGAAAGCTGAGCTGAAACTTAGTGTAGACATCTAAATTGGATTAATTAGAATTTATATCTCACCGCTGAAGACAATAAAGCCAGTGCCACTCTCAAAAAAAAAAAAAAAAAAAAAAGAATTTATATCTCAACTATTTCTAAGAAAGGTTGAGATAGCAAGACTCGATAGAAGGAGATAAAGGGTGATAAAGGATTCAGAGAAGGAACTAGAGAAAGAAAGGAGGGAGGAAGGAGGGAAACACTTAAGCAATGCCTTCTCCACCAACAAACATTTTTGCAGAAATTTACATGATGCTTAACCTCTGTCCAGTGTGAAAACACAATAGAAACCTATACATTAAGTAGTTTTCCTAACTTTGTATTTCATTATTCAAAATCTTCAGATAAATTTGAAAAATATTAATATATATGCAAGACATTTTCTTAATTTGCAGAAACACATAAGCAATTCATGCTTTCCCGAAACGGAGCACTCTAACCCCTGCTCCCCTTCCTCCAAGGTAGTGTCTTGGTCCACAGATTAGAATCACTAATATATACAAAATTAAAGGAAATTTATCTACCAAGTGCCATTTGGATTAAGGTATAAGTAATGAAATCCACCAACTCAAACAGCTTATATCATGAAGAGGTTTTAATGGCACATGTACTGGAAAGTCTAGAGGTTGGGTTTGGTTCCATTGTTCTCCAGTGAAAACAAAGGCCTGTTTTCTTTCTCTCTACTGTGTTAGCTGCATCCTAGGAGTAGCTTCCCTAATGAGGGCAAGACGGCTATGGCTGTCCCAGGCATCATGTCCCACACCATCCAGAAGGACACAGAGAGGACTGGCTTTGGGAAGTCCTCTCCAAACACTGAGGAGCCTTTTTACCAAATCCTCAGCAAACATTCTGATGACCTGAACTTGGTCACCTGCCTAGCACTGAGCTTTGGCACTGACCGCCACTGGGTTAATCACTATAGCAACATACAAGGGGCTACCTGACTGGGTTTTACGTGGTCAAAACCTACTCCTGGAGCTAAGGGCGGGACTGATCCCTCTCTACTGGAAGACAAAAACAAATATTGTCTCTTTGCCACAGAAGGGAGTGGGGAAGTAAAAGAGGTGCTGGGGTGGGGGGGAGGACGGGGACGATTACAATGTTCTCCACGTCTCACCTGTCACTGTATTTGACCTGGAGATCCCTAGTATCAAAGGCAACACAGAAATGCATTTTGAGCACTTTGTTATTTAACAAAGATGGACATTCACTCTTACACAGAGACAAAGTCTCTTGGAGGTAAACTCAAGGAGAAACATGTTTCAGAATTCTTTGTAAGAGGAAACAGGTAATGGTGAGGAGGCAGGCTACATTTGGAAAGATAACACAAAACACACTCAAACAGCCATTTTTTACATTGATCCTCTAAAGGCAGAGGGCATGCCAGTAAATCCTCACCAGGCAAAGGGCTGAGAGGAAATGGTCTAGATGATTTCCATTCAAATGATCTAACTTACTGCAAAGACTAGGGACCAACTTACCTTCGACTCCTCCTCATGTATCAGATTTTTTTAAAATGAGCTAAAAACATTTTAAAACATGACTGCTAGAGCTTTTTATTAAAAGTTATTGTCAGGGCGCCTGGGTGGCTCAGTGTTAAAGCCTCTGCCTTCGGCTCAGGTCATGATCTCAGGGTCCTGGGATCGAGTCCCGCATCGGGTTGTCTGCTCAGCGGGGAGCCTGCCTCCTCCTCCTGTCTCTCTCTGCCTGCCTCTCTGCCTACTTGTGATCTGTCTATCAAATAAATTTTTTTAAAAAAATCTTAAAAAATAAAATAAAATAAAATAAAAGTTATTGTCATTATCAGATGTTCCCCCTTGAGCATGTATTTGTATACAGGTGCATGTTCTGTCACTTTTTTAAAATAAAAAATATTTGAGTGCTATGAGATGTTCAGTTCCATGCTAAGAAATACGGTAGAGATGGGAGAATTCAAATCTTCAATGTCGCCGCCCTCAGGGAGAACCACCCCCACCACCCCCACCATCACTACCACCAATGACCAAATAAAATTACTGCCAGGCACTGTGCCAACTACTTTCCGTTTATTTCCTTATTTAACTTAATCCTCACAACAACCCTATGAGCTGAGTATCATCGATCAGTTTACCAAGTTGAGAAATCAAAGATAGCTAAGTAACTTCGCTCAGGTCACACAAGCAACAGGCAACAGCTGGGATTCCAATCTGGGTCTTGCTGATTCCAAAGCTATGCTCTTACCCACGGCACATCTGGGTGGCAAGAACACAGACGCCAACATCCCGTAAGAGTGAACAGTACAAGACAGTGTTTTAAAGTGCCCCAGGATTCGGAGGAAACCAAAGAAAGCATGTTGTGCAAGGATGAGCCACCATGAGCTACTCTTAGCTGCGTGAGCCCTGCTGACGTCGCTCAGCGGATCACATACCATCCATCCCCCAGCCTCTGACTCGTAACCCACTCAGGTAATATTTCTAGATCATTTAACCACTGATAAATGGCCTATGGCATTTCTGCAGGCCTTACGACATTCATAGCCATTGTTGAGGATGGAATCAGTTCTTTCTTTGACATGCGCTGGCTTCTTTCTCTCTTCTAGAGATAAGGCCACACATAGAAGAAGTAAGGTTGAAATCCTCTGGGCAACTACTAGATGGTATTTCTACTGTTTGGGTATTTAGATGGTTTTTACAACCCTAGCCCTAGATTACGAAAACTGCCTTTGCACGTGGGATCAATTGTCACTAATCTCTTAGTACTGTGGAAAAAGGTAAAAGTAATACAATGTCTGAACAAAATGTACTGCTACTTCCTCTGTGCTGGTCTCCATGTACCAGAAAGCCGTGGGAGTGAATGGATGGATGCAGCGTCCCTCTCATGCCTCAGGAGCCTCCTTACAGGCAGCTGACCTGCTTACCTCAGGTGTGGATGATCTCCTAACCTTCAGGGTATGGTTCTAGGACCCCAGTGTTCCAAGAGAGAGAAATATCTCCTTATCAAACAGTAGGGAGTCAGAAGCCAGTGACTCAGTGGAAATAGGTAAAAATTTCAACACTTCAGTACTTCTATAATGAAAAGGCTGGGCTACTGGCCCAGAGCCAGTAGGGCTTCTCATTCTCATCGGTGTAATGGCAAGGTACCACCTGGAGTTAAGGTTGGTGCTATCAGGGCAATGGGAAACAATTCTGTTTTCAGGGTCACATCGGGGACCCTGGATTCATTTTTCAGTTTCAACCCACATTTGACTGACTACTGTGTACCAGACTCTGTACTAACATCTCCTCACAGCCTCAAAAAACCTTAGGAAATGGGCGTTACCTTGATCTTGCCTGTGTGGAAGCTGAAGCTCAGGAAAGTTATGTCCACTGTCGCAGAGCTGGAAGGTCATAGTTGGGTATAAGACTGAATCTCCTATAGCGCCAAGTCCGGTGTCCATTCCAGCTTGTGTCACGGACTTTTCTAGGGCAAAGGATTTGGGGCCTTGAAATATTATCATTTTATAAACTGGAGTTTAGATGTTCACCGTCATTATGACCAAGCTCTTACTGCCCTTGAAAGAGAAAGAGTAAGCAACACTGCGGGGGCCTTTCAGAAAAGGGTGGTCACGTGCCGCAATGAACGGACTTAGGTAGTCTGGAAACCTCTAGGCGAGGACCAACTCTGACTGGGGCGGGGATGAAGAAAAACTTCAGAGAGGTAAGGCCACCTACTGGGAAGAGGGGCTCTTGAGGCACAGACGTAGAGACAGACAAGCACAAGGACTCGTATGGTGGGACACCTGGGAGGCTCAGTCAGTTAAGCATCTGCCTTCGGCTCAGGTCAGGATCCCAGGGGTCCTGGGATGGAGCCCCGCATCAGGCTCGCTGCTCAGCTGGGAGCCTGCTTCTCCTTCTCGCTCTGCCCCTCCCTCTGCTCATGCTCCCAGGCATGTACACACTCTCTCTCTCTCTCTCTCTCTCTCAAATAAATAAATAAATAAATCTATCTATCTTTAAAAAAAAGAAAAGAAACTCGCTGGGAGATCCCTTAGATCAGGGTTTCTCACCTTGGTACTGACATCTTAGACCAGGTCATTGTCTCAGGGGGCTGTCCTGTATATTGTAGGATAGTTAGCATGTCTCTGACGTTTACCCACTAGATGCCCACAGCACCTCCCACCTGGCCCCTCACTGTGACCATCACAAAGGCCTGCAGACATTGCCGGCTGTGCCCTGCCGAGAACCTCTGCCTTCGATGAAGCTGGGCAGCCACTAGGGCCTGGCTGCACGTGGGGGCTGGAGAGTAGGAAGGGGAGCAGGAAGGGGAGCAGATGTCCCCAGTGTCCTCTCATCAGTTCCCCCAGGTACAGACTCTGACAACATTCGGATCAATGGAGCCAAACATGATCCCATGATGGGGTCCCTTTGAAGGACGCCTAGCAGGACCCTGGCTGGGAGTAGAATGTCTGCAGGAGGAGAGAAAGGATTCTAGATGGAGGCAACTTCGTAAGGGCAAATCCTCACTCTTCTCTCCTTTCAGGAGCCTGGAGCAAGAGGCGAAGACCCACAGAAGAGGACGTGAGAGCACCTGGATGAGGAGAAACGCTGGTGTGTGATGTGGCTACGACCGCAATGTCAGCTACGCCTTCACCGGCCACCCGCCCCCCCACCCCCCGCACTCTCCCCCTTGAGCTGCTGCTGCTCAGACAAGGCAAAAGCAACTGGGCTACCCACTCCCGGGAGACGAGGAGAGGAAGAGGAGAAGGGAGCAGTGCAGATGGGAGAACCTGGAGGAGAGAGGGGGAGAGAGAGAGGTAAAGAGAGACTGACAGAGTTCACCAAGGGGACAGTGAAGTCGTCGAACTGGTCTGGGGGTCTGCGGAAAGGAAAGAGCCAGAGGAAGGAAATGTTCACAAAAGGCCCACAGGGTGCCAGTTCTGGCTCAGGCGTCACATAGGTCAGCACATTCGCTTTTCCCGGCGCCATGGGACACCTGCGAACAGTGTGGGTGTTCTCTTTTCACGGTGGAGGAAAGTGAGATGCCTGGAGGCAACCGAGTGTCTTTGTTCATACACCGTGGGCCTTGCCGTCTGGCCAGAGGCCCCAGCCACGGTCCCACAGCCTCTCGCTCCGCGCGAGCAGGAGCCGCCCGTCCGTCTGCGGCACTAGGCTAGACGGTCAGGGGCTGTGTTTTGGGTTCTGCGTCTCCAGCACTTCCTTACGCGCCAGGCACAGGTCCTAGACGTGTGGAGGAAGCCGGGAGAGCTAAGGCGAGGAGCCGAAGGAAGCGCCGCGGCCCAGCGGTGTGAATTTACAGCCCGGCGAGAGCACACCCGCTTCCCTAAGCGTCTCTCCCGCTAGGCTCTGCTGCGCGGCAGCCGCTGGAGGAAAGGAGGTTGCTTTCCCTGTGCTATGTATAAGCCCTTCTGGCAGCGGAGCACGCTACACTTCTACAGCTCCGTCACATTAGATATTAATTTTTTCTTTAAAAAGCCAGCAATTTTCTTTTGCTAGTGATGCCACAAATGCATGATACAGACGTAGCGTCACATTTAGATACTTTTCCCCACATCTTGAGCGTTTTTCTACCTCAACAGCATTCTTTATTTCTGGTTCCACTTTGAGAAGCAAAAAAAAAAAAAAAAGGGTGAAATGAGATGCTGAAGAAACAGCTTGCGACACTCGACACTCCGTAATTATCGTCTCTGATGTTGGGCTGAGGCTCCAGCCCCAAATGGGACAGTGTTTCCCTCTGGTAACTAACTAGGGGCTGATCCATTAACCAAGAACACTGTTCTGACACGGACTAGGCTAGGTTTGTTTTTTGGTTCTTTCCCATCTGCCTCCCAGGTCTTAACCCTTGGATCCAGGCCTCATGATTGTAGAATCAGTATTTCACAGCCAGAATCATTCCTTCTCCCTGGGACTTGACTGAGGATGGTTTTTACTTAGTAAACCTGTCCTTCAGCTAGAGTGTGGTTCCCTGAAAAAATGTTTTCTGAAACTTTTAAAAGCATACATTTACTAAAAATTACCATATTGGCTTTATGTTAGTCCTAAAAATTTCTCTAATTACTGAAGCCATAGTTTATTATTCTAATATGAGTTGTTATACATACACACTCAGTTAAACATTATAAAATTACATTTCTTTTAGGATATTCAGTTATTCATATTTTTTGCCAATTTGGCTGGGCCTTCCCCCATACCAATTCTTCCAAAATGGTGAGATTTTAAGGAATAAAATCATGTATCTGATATTTTCATGGGAGGACAGGTTAAGAAGAAAAAGAAAAGTGGGCTTTCAAAATATGAATTGTATCATTACTACTAAAGTCTGCGTAGAGCTATTATTTCTAGGTATAGCTCTTATAGAGAGGATGTAAGCATTCTGAGACTTGGCTAACATTGGGGGCTCAGAGCAAAGCTGGCAGGGCAGTATGGTCAGAGTCAGATAAACCTGAGTTCCAACCCAGACTCGGCAACTTCCTAGAGCAGGTGACTTGGGTCTTAGTGAAGTAAAATTTAAACTCTTGAACCTCAGTTTTCTCTTTTATAAAATGGGAGTATCAGTGTATACAGGGCAAAGTTCACTAGGGAAACGAGACAAGGTAGTATATGTGAAGGTGTCCTTGCCAGGCATGTAGAGAGTTCAGCAGAAGTCTCGGCGTTCCTGCTTTCTTCTGTGCTCCCCGCACTTCCCAGTCCCCAACGTGGCTCCTCCGCATGGTTTCTAAGCACCATCCCTCTCCTCTAACACATGGACTGTTGCGGTGACATACATGACCTGTGCGTACACACCTCATCCCATATGGGCTGCTGCATCACAACCACACTGGTCTTTCATTTCTTTTCTTTCTTTCGATTTTACTGTTTGTCAGAGAAAGACACACAAGCAGGGGGAGTGGTAGGCAGCGGGAGAAGCAGGCACCCTGCCGAGCAAGGAGCCCAGTGTGGGACTCCATCCCAGAACCTTGGGATCATGACCTGAGCTGCAGACAGACAGTTCACTGACTGAGCCACCCAGGTGCCCTCACATTTGCGTTTCCAAAACACAGTTCTCATCACCTTCTGTGATGCCCCACAGGCCAGAGTCCACCCACTCAGCCTGGGGTCCTGGTCCTTTCTCAGTCTGGTCCAACCCGCTCTTCCTGAGCTCATGCTTCCTTGCAAACCCCCAGTTTCCCATTCCAACTTGCCAGGACCGCCCCCGCTTCACGCCCTGACACGGCCACCCCGGCTTATAGTATAAACCTCCAAGGTGCGTCCCGTGGCATTTGAGACACACACTATCTGATCCCTGTCCCTCCTCAGTTCCACGGTCCACCACTCCTTTCCCTCCTCATACTTTGTATCCAAGCAATTCTACTCACAGTACGTGGACACCCACGCTGTCTTGTCACTGTTCAACCTTACACGCACTCTCTCTCGTTGCCCACCGTACCCTTCTCCTCTTGTCTACGTGGCAAACTTCTAGACAACCTACAAATGGCACTCAAATGAGGCAAAGTCTGTCAGGTAATGACTTCGTGGCTTGTACAGTTTTGTTACCGCAGCTGCCACGCGGTCTCTGTTTTTCACCATTTTCGTGTAACTCGCTAGCTCACTATAAAATGTCTTCCTTGGGCAATGGATTCAGGACGCAGACTGACAAAGCAGTCACTCAGGAAATGTTTGTGTGGTTAGAAGCAGCTTTCAACCTAGACCTAGTGGAAGATCAACTCAAATGCAGGGCTTACGTGCTCCAAAGGCAGTCTGCGACTCAGAGAGCAGCCAAAGGGAGAATCCGACATTCCCACTGAAAATGTTCGAATGCCGGTGACTGCCAGAGCTCAGAAAAAGAAGCCCCCCCAAAGTTACAACTCTAACATGCCCATTACATTTACTTAGATGTCATGCAACTCAGAACTACATTCTTCTCCCCAAAGCCTCATTCTTTTACAAAGTTCCCTGCTCTGTGGAATGATCATGGGCAATCGCTTTTGCAGTTTTTGGCGATGCCAGTTTATGGCTATGTTTTTCTGCTCACTGAACTGGCTCATTTCTTCAGGAGAACAAACTGTTCTGCACTGAACCAGGAATTGGCTGGGTTCTAACAAAAAGATTTTTCCCCCCGACAGTGTTTTTGCAAAAGACCCAAGTCAATTTATAGCCAAGTAACAAAAGGTCAGAAAGGTTAGTCAAGCAATGGGCGTAATTCCTGTGTGTCACAGCCAATAAAGGAAATGGGTGGGAATAAATAGTATGCAATTTTAACCTGAAATTATTTGTGCAAAACTATTATGGTAAACTATACAAAGGGATCCGTGGCTTGTAATATAAAGGACTTCCCACTCTGATATTTTTTTTTAAGGCACATTTTGCTGTGAAGAACTGAGATGACCTCAAATTCCACATTCACAAGTGGGAAATGTCAAAAAAATTCTCACACTAATTTATGAAAAAACTTGGCCATTGTTTTGAAGCTCTGAAACAGAAATGTTCACACAAAAATTAAGTATCTCATAGTTAGATCACAATTAGATACAACTGCATGGCTGAATTTAATACAAAATCTTTGCCAAAAGAGAGATAAAAATCAACCAAAATGATAGGCTAAGGAAAGGCTCCACAAAGGCAATAGTTTATCTGTTTTAATCATGCTAGAAGTGTGACAAACTATTGCATTATTCAGTGAGCATAAGAACAACAACAATAAGAAATGTCTGCTTTTAAAGCAGACAAAAAGAACTGACATCACCAGCCAAGCAAGCGGAAGACAGATGAGTAACAGCCTGTGCTGGGCAGCCAACCAGGCCCAGGCCTGTGGGTCTGTGTGGTAAGGAAGCCTTTCAGATTTCCAGGCTGTTGGAAGCCACCCCCCTCTGTCATGATGTCTGCAGAATTCACTCTTTAAAACCACTGAACAATCCAAAACCAAATGGTTAAATAGAACACCATCACAGTTAAGACAAGATGAAGTAAATGGTTTCTCCCCCCAAACTCCTTGCTAAGTACAACTAAAAACCCTGGAAATAACATGAGGGGCAACCAAAGGAGAAGTCTGAAAGATGGAAAGAGGAAGGCCAACAGTGACCCCAGGACTGGAGGATCAAGACAGCAACAAAGCACCTTATGACCGCCGCCCTCCCCCAGTCCAACCGAAGAAGGTGGCCAAGACCCACTGTTTCCCAAGCCCCAACCTAGGAACAGAAGGCAATCCAGGTCAGCTCATCCTTTCCCATTAGAGAATGGGAGTTCTGCTGGCAGCACCAACAAAGATAAATCAGGAGCCCACTGACAATAAAACAGTCTGGGGAATCACCATCCCAGCAGGGCCCCAGGAGTTACTGTTCAACCCAGCAGGATAGAGACTCCCTACCCCCACCTAGAGGCACCAGACAGCATGGCCTGGGGAAACTCCCTCCATCAGCACCCGCAGGGACCAGTGAGATAAACCAAGCAAACCAAAATAGTAAAAAAAAAGAAAAAAGGCTCTAAAAAGAAACTGTCAGTGGGACCAAAACCCACAAAAGTAGATCCCAACCTGTGTGCTAATAAACCTTAATAGCATGACTGGTGAACGAAAAGATTAAATCACATAATATATTATATATATATATAATATATATAATATATATATTATATATATATATATATCACTTATAAGAGAACCGAAAATCACCCATTATACCAAGAATCATGTAAATCACAACTTGAATGAGAAAAGATAACCAACCGACACCAAAACCAAGATGAATCTGATGTTGGAATTAGCTTACAGAGGACTTTAAAGCAGCCATCATAAAAATGCTTCAATAAGCAAACATAAATTCTCCTGAGACAAATTAAAAAATAGAAAACCTCATCAAAGAAACAGAAGTTATTAAGAATCAAATGAAAATGACAGAACAGCCCAGAAGAGGAAATTCTTCTACTTTAAATTGCCAAGTTGGTCTCAATTTAACACCCCCATTTCCCTGTCTTTTTCAAAGTCTTTTCCTAACTTTATCCAGAAGCCCTTTGATAACCTTCCTACCATAACAGGCCCAATCCTTTCTCTGGTATTTTAAGTAAGAAACCCTCAAAGTAATCTTCAATTCTTCCTTACCCTTTACTTCTACATTTAATCTATTATCATAAAGGAGATTCAACATAGAATGCAGACAGTAGCAGGTATAATGATAAATTATAACTTGTACTATTCAAAATTCTTTTAACAAATCATACCTTTGCTCTTTTGTAGCACAACTAACGAACGAAATTCGTTAAAGTCGAAGTTGAAATCTCTGACCAAGACTCTTTCATGTATAAGATACTTGCTTGCATCTTAAATCCCAAGTCAACCACTTTGTTGCTTTGGTCAAAATTCTTAAGATTTTGTGCCCCAGTTTCCTCATTTGTTAAAAAAAAAAAAAGTGGGGGCATCTAGTATCTCTCTCAAAATAATGCCATAGGAAGATCAAAGGTTGGCTTCATGGTAAGGGGGGCAGGAACTGGATGATCTGGGACTTGAAGGCAGAAAAGGGCAGAGAAAGCTTGGTCATGCAAAAGTACGAGGTACACATAGCTTACTAGGGCATAATAGAAGTTATGTAGCGGTGGGTTGGAAAATTTGTGTCTGGAAAGGGATCAGGATCAGATGGTGGAAAGCTCTGCTGATGAATGTAGACTTTGTTCCGCAAAAAGTACTTTGAAAAAAAAAAAAAAAGACCATTTATGTACTCTACCAGGTTAGTGGAGGTGAGACTTCCAAATTAATTGTCAACCAATAGCTTATCCTTGATTTCTCTGGTAAATGAGAACTGCTATTTATCACTTATCTACTGCACTTTTTAAATAGAATAACTAAAAATTCATACTCATTAGTATTTTACCAACTCAGATGATGAGGACAAGTCTCTACTCAAGAAAACCCAGAGCCTCTGGAAGGAGCACCAGGCAAGACATTATTAACAGTGTTGTGGAATCAAGTTAGTTAGCATCACTCTAGCTGGTTCATTGCTTTGAGGTTCAACTTGGAATCTGATCTGAGCAATTAAATTCAGGAAGGGAGAAATGTCTATGCTGCTGAGAAGAGCTGGCTCCCTCTGGACACTGCCAGGTGGCCAAGCTGCACCTCTCTGAGCTCACGATGCCTTGGTAAACATATTTCTGACTGCCATAAGCACTGAGCAAACCCACAAAGCCTTCCCAAAGCGTCTTCAACATCAAAACATGGGAGGAGTGGTCCAGAGAAGGGAAATGGTGTTTTCTGATTAAAGTCACCAAATACATGGGGCGCCTGGGTGGCTCAGTGGGTTAAGCCGCTGCCTTCGGCTCAGGTCATGATCTCAGGGTCCTGGGATCGAGTCCCGCATCGGGCTCTCTGCTCAGCAGGGAGCCTGCTTCCCTCTCTCTCTCTGCCTGCCTCTCTGTCTACTTATGATCTCTCTCTGTCAAATAAATAAATAAAATATTAAAAAAAAATAAAATAAAATAAAGTCACCAAATACTAATTCAAAGTTATATAAGTGAAATGTTGAAGTATACATGAAAACACCTTTTAAGCACTGTTGGAAGGAAATTAAAATAATAAAGTATGCATAAAGAGGTTTTTAAATTCTAGGATTATATAAGGGCAAACGTTTGTCTTGGTGTAAACCAAGCCACGTGAATGAGGGAGGTGGGTGGGTTGGTTCAGACTCAGAGGTGCAGTCTCCTGGTCTGTGAGCTCCATGTGGGCAGGGACCATGACTCTCTTGATCATCACTATATTCTCAGGGCCTAACTCAGTGCCTGGTACCCAATGGCATGCTCACAAAACACTTGCTGACTGAAAATGGTCTAGTCTCCAACTTTCTAAGTTCAGAAATACAATTTTTTTTTTTTTTTTAGTTCACTGAGATTATGAGATTCTTAATCAGGTAGGCCAGAACTGGTTTAATATCAACCAACCTCAATGGAGACACACTAGATCTTCCCCCTCATTTTTAGAGAGGGCACAGCTTTTCAGGAGCCTTTCTGTTCTGTCACTTACATGGAGCTGTCCTTTCACTACATCCGGACATCTGGGAAACAGAATCCCTAAACCAGGCTATCCCTAATCAGGTAAAAATGTAGAGCTTCTAAAGAAGGTTTTCAACCCGCATAGGTATAGCAAGCCCAGCTCTGCAACAACCAAAATGTCTGTGCCAGGCCAGCGGGGCATCTTCCATCCTGTGGATGGACCAATCTGGACTCTGACAGAGTCCAAATCCTCCCAGACTCCATGCAGACTCCCAGTCTGCTACCGTTTGCAACATTCTTCATTTGAACACGTTATAAACCTCTAGCTTTTATGACTTTTCTATTTACAAGCTATTTACAAGTTTTAAAGCTTGGCTGCTTCCTCATGACCGAAGAGAGACTTTCATCTACATATGCTTCCAGAGGACCCCTTGGGTTTGGTCATCTCTGCCTGGGTGGACACCAATTTTCAAGCCCATTTTGGTCTTAGCAACAAACAGTGAGGCAATATCCTCAGAGAATGCCAGGGTAATAATTGATAGCTTTGGACCCATTAATCTGTGTAAGTCTGGTTTGGATTTTTGTTTTTCCTTAAATGCAGTTTCTTGCACTAATTTTCTGCCCACTTGGTCTCATAAAAATTTCAGAAAAATCTCTGATCAGCATAGCTTTAGAAAGGTCTGGGAAATTCAACACATCACAAAATGACCCCAAGGCAACATTGTGGCAAGCCACCATTCTCATTTTCCCAGAAAGGGGGACTGAACTCCAAGCTTGCTGCCTAAGCTTAACCCAGTTTCTACCCAGGACCAAATTGTTTCTCTAACCTGCGATGGCTTTTTACTGAAAAGAAAATGAGATAGGGGGGACACAGAAAAATTTGGTGACGAATCTTGTCAAAGTTTTCTTTCTTTAGTTTCAGCTAATTTTAGACTTATAGAAAAGTTGCAAGAATAGTTGTTTCTATATGCCCCTCACCAAGCTTCTCCTGATGTTAACATCTTATATCAGCCTAGTACACTGAACGGAACCAGGACACTAACACTGGTACGATACTATAAACCAGGCGCCCCTGCAAATTCTATCTTAAGGGACTGTTTCCCTCACTTTCCCTAAAAACTCTAAGAAATTAGTTGATACGATTTCACTTTATTATTTCTGTCATACAAACACTTAGCTATTACTCTTTTGTTTGTTCAAGGAGTCATAATTTTCTTCTGCTTATAAAGATAACATACTGTCAGGGTGCCTGGGTGGCTCAGTGGGTTGAGCCTCTGCTTTCAGTTCAGATCATGATCCCAGCGTCCTGGGATCGAGCCCCGAATCTGGCTCTCTACTCAGTGGAGAGCCTGCTTCCCCCTTTCTCTCTGTCTGCCTCTCTGCCTACTTGTGATCTCCTTCTGTCAAATAAATATTTTTTTTTAAATCTAAAAAAAAATAGCATAATGTCATTGTAAACAAATAATCATCATGGATAGCTCACAACCATACTTTTAGAGATTAGTATTTGCTATGGACTAAATGTTTGTGTCCACCACAAAATTCATGCTGAAACTCTAACTCCTGATATAAGAGTATCAGGAGGCAGGGCCTTGGGAGATGATTAGGTCAAGATGGTGGAGCTCTCCTGAAGAGGATTAGTGTCCTCACAGAGGGGACCTCTGAGAGCTCTCTCTCCTCCTCAACATATGAGGATACAACAAAAAAAAGGCCACCTGCAACCCGAGGGCTTGCACCAGAACTTGACCATGCTGGTACCTGATCTCAACTTCTGCCCACGAGAACTATGAGGAATAAATTCCTGTTGTTTATAAGCCACCAAGTCTGTGGTATTTTGTTATAGCAGCCTGAACTAAGACAGCATTACAGTCTGATATATATATACACACACACACATATATATATGTGTGTGTGTGTGTGTGTGTGTGTGTGTACACACACACACCTATCAAAGTGAAATGTTTCCATTTTAATACCACACACACACACACATATATATGTGTGTGTGTGTGTGTGTGTGTGTGTGTGTGTACACACACACACCTATCAAAGTGAAATGTTTCCATTTTAATACCACTGAAGTCAGATACCATGGACTAAAATCCCAACCCCACCAGGGACTTCAGGCAAGTCACTCGCTCTTAGGCGCTGGTTGGCCAGCATCTGTTATTTGCTGCTGGGGTAAGCAAAATTAAATAAGAATTTGTTTGGAAGAACTCTTCAGTAAGGTAGAAATAAAAATTTTATAGCCTGTATTTAAGTGAGAGCAATCCAACACTGCCATGGGGAGGGTGAGGTCACAGAGTGGACATCTGCAGCTCCAGATGCCACATCTGGACCAAGGTTAAAGTTGTTCATTGCTGAATTCCTTAAAAACTTGGGGAAACGCTACCTAGCTCCCAGAATTTACCTCTTTCTAGTTTTTCAAGTAAGGCTCCAATAGTGTATAAATTTATCACTTATTTGTGTGGTCCAAATGACAATCAGGAAAAGGTCATCTGTCCTGTCTTCCCCAAGGACAGCAGCAACAGTAATGAGAGCAGCTAACAAGCAGAGAGCACACGACCTGCTGCGGACACCGTCCATCCGAGCACTGCAAACGCTCTAGCTCATTTACTCCTCCTCACGACCCGTGGCAGAAGCTATTATTATTGCCTCCAGTTATGGGGGAAGAAACTAAGGCACAAAAAGTCGAAGTAACTCCCAAGGGCACTCAGCTAGCTAGTAGCTGGTAGAGCCTAGTTCCGGAGCACATGCTCTTAGCACTAGGTGCTCCTGTTGCCAAAGAGTACAAGAACAAATTATCACCCAGAAGAGAGGCACAGGCCATGAATTAGAGTTCGGGACAAAGCTGAATTGAACAAAAGATTCAAATGACAGGAGGAAGCCACTTCCAGACTGGAGAGACCTCAGAGAAGAAACAAGGAGGAATTCCCAGGATCTCACATAATTAGTGATCAAAGAGGGTCACTAAGACACAGCCTGGAAATATCTGAGAGCAATGTGCAGAAGGAAAGAGGAAAAAAAGAACTCCAAGAAAACAAGCTGAACAAGCAGATTATATGACAGGGAGTCTAGCAGAGTCTTGATTTTTTTTTTTTTTTTTTTTTTTTTTGGTAGCAGAAGCCCAGAAACAAGGCGATGTAAGATACAACACCTCAAAGGCGGGGGGAAAAAAAAAAGATGAGCAAATCAAAATACTTCAAGCTGTCACCTGTAAACAAACAAAATGATGCCACCCTGCAGACCAGGTGTCCTGTCAATCCTGTGCCACTGAGCCATCTCCAAAAACTGTACTCAACAGCCACCTGCATCTCCTCAGCCCCTCCTGACTCCAGTGTGAGCTGACTTAGGAACTCTGTGGGAACTGGGCCGGCTCACATTGCTACCAGTTCTCTAATTGAGAAAACCAGTGGCTTGGCTTCTTCTTATCCTGCTGGACCTCTGGGTGGCCATTGCTGGCCACTGCCTTTGTAGAAAATCATCTCTTCCGCATGGCTCTTTTCTACTTCTCCTCTACCTCTTCCTCTAGCATAAATTTGGCATTCTGGTCTATCTGCAATCCCATTTACTAGCTTAGTAATGATGCCATGGAGTCTTAGTTTTCTGGCCAAGTAGAGTAGCAACAATTTCCATATACAAGCTATAGAGAAGATAAAGGAAGTCACCTGAAAAAGCTCTTGGCACCCTGTGTGGGACATGTACTAGAGTGCTTAGTACGTCTCAATTTCCTGCACCTAAAGAACCAGTCTTTGCCCAGAGACCATGTTAAGCCCTTCTACTTCCCGTTTACATGTTCTACCTGTGGCTTTAGGTCTATTCTCATGATTCTGACATCCTTGGAGCAAGCATGTCCCACCCCTTTATCTCCAGCCCTCACAACCTACCCCTGACTTTCTGACCCATGTTTCCAACTGCCCCTGGATATGTTTCCCTAGATCTCTTCAGGGTTTCTTGAGTTCAACAAATCCCAAAACAGACTCTTTTTTGTCTCTTCCCAAATGAGTCTCTGCAATCCCCTCGGCGCCGTTTACCCGCCCCAGAAGTTGGTCAATATTTCCACCATCTGCTATCACTTTCCCTAAAACAAACCAAAAAACCCCTCTCGGTCAGCCTCTCATTCCCAGTCTCACCTGAGCGAGACACTAGCATTTTTAGACACTGCTTCAAAACACGGCATGTTCTCTTCTCCATCACCACTGCTACAACCTTGCTCGAGTTCCCGCCACCGCTTACCTGGACGGCTGCCAGAGCAGCTTCACTGACTTCCTGCCGTCCACACTTCACACCACAGCCAGAGACCTTCCTGAACACAAACCTGAGCATGGCGCTCCCCTGCTTTAAAGCCTCTGGGACACAGCCCACAGGATCCAAATGGAAACTTGTTGGTCAAACACTTGAGGCGCTTCACAATGTGGCCCGACATCCCTTTTTTCAGTCTCATCTCCAGCCAGGCTTTGACGAACTCGGGCAACAAATGTGGGCACCTTCAGGCCCTAGCCCTTTTGCTTTATCCTCTATCTCACAAAGCTCTACTGGTACAGTAGCAGCAGCTCCCAGGATGCCTACCTCAGCATCCATCCAGCTCCGAGTGACGCCTCAGTGGTCATTAACTAAATGAATGCAGGAATAGCAAAATACTTCTGAGTACCAGGCTGAAGCCCAGAAGAATGAGTACACCTCACAGAACAAATGCAAAGTGTGCAAGAAAAAAACAAGGGGGTAGATAAGGAATAGAGAAAGGGGATGCCAAAACAGGGAGAAACTGAGTTTCCTTATATGGAAGGAAAGGAAAGTTCCTGCTTTTGCTTTGATCATAGTAAATAAATATAGAAACAAATGTTATTTCTGGCACTAAGAAAACTCGAAAGATTGTTCACCTTTAAAATTTGTTCAAAAGTTGAAAGGAAAGAAAAACATTTCCCCAAAACTGAAGGTGTAACAGAAAAGAGACAACTAAGAAATATAAAAATCAAGAAACAAGTTACATACAGAAAATAGAACAAATGCAACAACAACCATGAATTAAAGAGGATGAATTTAGATGTAAGTCATAGAATCTTCAAGATTGGTTGAACAGAAGACAAAATCCAACAATATTCTGCTTGGAAGAGATAAGCTCTGAAATGACAATAAAGAAGTTAGAAATTGTTACAAAATCACCACATAAAGTATCATGGATAATGAAAAGAACAGAAGACAAACATTGCTTTGAGTTTTGTCAAGAAAAAAAAGTAAAAACTAAGCACACAACTAGTAACATTGAGAAACAACCAAAAAAAACAAGAGAAACTTTTTTTTTTTTTTTTTAAAGAAAGGAGTTAGTTATTTTGAAAGCAAAAAACAAATACTTTGGAAGGAACCTCAAGAAACAGATAGGAGTTGCTGCTTAGGAGAGGTAAGTGCCTGCCTGTGGAACAGGAGCAGGAAACTGATTTTTCACTGCCTCTTCCTCTTTAAAAGTTTTATGTTTCTATTACAAGTTTCTGTGAAGAGACTAAAAGTGATACTATGGTAAATTTAATTAAAAAAAAAAAGAAATGCATGAAGTTGGAACAACTGAAAATAAAGAAAGGCAATAAAATTGTAGGGGAGGTAGCTTGTGTTAATTAAATTTGGATGGGCACCTGGGTGGCTCAGTCAGTTAAGCATCTGACCCTTGATATCAGAGTCGTGGGTTCAAGCCCCATGTTGGGCTCCACATAGCGCATAGTGCCAACTTAAAAAAAAAAAAAACACCTAAATAAATGGATTTTCTATTTAAAATGTAAAATTCTAGAGGTGCCATTTGCAACAACATGAACAGATCGAGAGGGTATGATGCAAAGTGAAGTAAGTCAGAGAAAGGCCAATACCATATGATTTCACCCATATATGCAATTTAAGAAACAAAACAAATGGACAAAGAAAAAGAGGGACAAAAAACAGACTCTTAACTATAAAAGAACAGATGGTTACCAGAGGGGAGACGGGGAGGGGGATGGGTGAGGGGGATTTAAGAGTACTTATCATGATCGTCACTGAGTAATGTACAGAAATGCTGAATCACTGTAGCATACACCGGAAACTAATATAATACTGCAAGTTAATTATACCAGAATTTTAAAAAATTATTTAAAAAATAAAAAACAAATAAAATTCTGATGCTGTGCCTCACCCTAGACAAACTGTCTCAGAATCCCCGGGGGTGTGACCAGGCATTAGTATTTTATAAAGCTTCTGAGATTATTCTAGTGTGCAGCCAAGGAGAGTTACCACCAGCACATGTGTATATGTTTAGTTATCTAAATATCTAAAAAATACAGTGCAGAAAGTGTAACCGTTTGAGATATTTGTGAATGGGAAGACAAAGATTGGTGTAAGGGAACAGGAGTTCAAAAGAAGAAACCTGCAAGGGGATATAATTAGCTATTGTGCAAATGTCTCCAATACACTGCAATTTAGGCAAAGAAGCGGGCAGTTTCCTAAGTTTTATTGGAAAGGGACATGACCCCTGGCCACAGTGAAATAATGGCAGTAAGAGGTAGTCAGTCTCTGCTCAAGGGCTACTGAGGACAGGAAGCATGTATGGGGATTCAAGAGAGGCTGAGGCGGAACAGCATTACCTGCGTAACTGTATGAGGTTAGATGTGAGATAAATTCCTAGAAATGCAATTGCGGAGTCAAATGTATGTGCCTTTAAAAGTGAAAGGTCAATTTTAAAAGATCTTAAAGGTGAACTAGAAAAAGCATGATGTGTAGAATAAAGAAAACATCGTACTTGATAGGTAGGAGAGGAGTGGGACAGATGAGCTCAGCTGGAGCGAGACAAGATGGCTCAGTGTTACCAGGTAGTAAGCACAGAGACTAACAGAGAATTCTGGTGATTCCAATTTGGCTTTGCCCTTCCTATTAACTTTGTCCCCTCAGCAGAAACCTAAAGGAGAAAGAGGGCAGGAGCCATGCAGCTATCTGAGAGGAAAAGATTTTTTTTTTTAAGATTTTATGTATTTATTTGGCAGAGAGAGAAAAAGAGAGGGAGAGTGTGCGCAAGCATGAGCAGGGGGAGCAGGTGAAGGAGAAGCAGGCTCCCCGCTGAGCAGAGAGCCCATGCAGGGCTCGATCCCAGGACCCTGAGATCATGACCCGAGCCGGAGCCAGATATTTAACTGAGTGAGGCACCCAGGTGCCCCAGAAAAGATTTTTTTAAAGATTTTATTTATTTATTTTAGAGAGAGAGCAAGTGCAAAGAGCGGGGAGAGGCAGGAGGAGAGGGAGAGAGAGAATGTCAAACAGACTCCACACGGAGCCCAACGCGGGGCCTGATCCCACAACCCCGAGATCATGACCTGAGCTGAAATCAAGAGTCAGACACTTAACCGACTGAGCCCCCCTGAGAAGAGAAGATTTGGGGCAGGAGCACTTCTGGGCTGACTGGGAGAGCAAGGCGACCGGTGTGACGAGAACAGCTGGCATGAAGGTGAGCACTAGAAAATGTGCATAAAGTTCACTTGTGAATAAGCTTGTTTTATGCCACTTCTAGTTTAGAGGATTCAGATACAAGGCCACTCAACGGTTTTTATTCAGTCTACAACTCAAAGTTAAAGAATGAGCACGCTGGAAGGTATATATCTAACAGTAGCCCTGAGGCAATTCACCATGAGGTAGGAAGTTCCAGAAGCTATAACAGTAGAAACATATCTGCGGACTGCATGGCCCCAGACTTGTGGAGAAGTGGTTGCTGCCACAGAGTTGTCTAAGTCAGGGTGACGCACACAGAACTTCCAGCATGATGCACTGTCAACGGCTCTGACTCCATTTCTTCCCCCTCTCTTTCCAAAAATTTCTAGCCAGTACATTGAAGAAAAACTCTTAACTTTATATGAAAAATAATGCAATAGATTTCCTTTACTTAAAAAGCTTTAACAACAGCAGCAACAACAACAAAACCCCGAAGTCTGAGCACAAGTTGAGTGGCTTAATAAGAGAATGTATTCTGAACTCAGTATACCGAGTTCACAACTCAAATAAATAAATGACCCCCAAAAACCTTAAGTAGGGCACATGTACTTCAGCAAGTGAAGGCCAGGTCTACTTACACTGATTATTTGCCGGTCTGCTTTGTCTTTAGTTATTACATTAGCATTGAAAAATGTCTCCTATTCCAGAGGGCAGCCTGAGTGCATGGCTTGGATAACTGGTATTCAAAGTAGTGTTCTAGTTTTTCAAGTCCGTCATTTAATGAAATGGAAGTTTAAGTCTCGCACCCAGACTAAAAGCTGGCCTCGGACTAAACCCGCACATTACAAAGACACGATACACAACTCAACTTTTGTATAGCCAGCAGTCAGCCTAAGATATAAGAAGTTCCTATCAAGTGATCTAAGAAAACACCTAAATTGTATATTCAATGCAGATTTTTGGATTCATCAATAAAAAGAAGAATCATTTGACCAAAGAGCTCAGCAATGAAAATGGAGGGAGGAGAAAATAAAGAATGTTTAACAACAATGCAAAGACTAAATATAGCTCCGGAGACTTAGGTGTTGCAAAGTCTGGTAACCGATATGGCAAGAAACTTGTTAAACTTGTTAAAATCCAGAAGCATACTATTTACCCAGGAAACATGCTTCTTCCTTCCTTCATTGGTCTCTCCAGTGTCTCCCTTCATTTCTCGCAGCCCAATATGCATCTTGAAAGGTCCACTTGTTGCTTCTGTAGCTGCAGTTCAGTCCTGAGAAAGAAGCAGCAAACCATTACTTTATGAGAAGAGATAAAGCACCTTCTAGGAAGTGAAGTTATCCATGTTCGTCAAATCTCCTTTCCTAATTCATTTCCACCACAACTTCACACAAACAGGAAAACCAAGGCCGGGGGCGGAGAGGAAGGAGAGTAAAAAGGGACTGCACAAATACAAACTAGCAATTTGAAACTATAAAAATGCTAGTAGAAACTGAAAAAATAATGAGTGGAAATAAGACAAACTCAATTCTCTCTGATAATAGATCAGAATAAGATGATTCATAAAATGAGTAATTTTAACACTCTTTACACCAGTGAGTTTCCCTGTCCCTCTTTCTAGCCACATATGAGATGGCTTAACAGAGATGAGAAAATTAACCTATGTGTGGCCTTACAACTCCAAGAAAGCACACCATTAAAAATGGGTTGCTTTCTGATATTCTTCCATTCAAAGCCCTGGGGCTTTCTTGGCATGGATTCTAGTGGTACAAAAAAATGGTCTGGACTGTGAGTTCCAGGCCGAGGAAACATGTTATCACCATCTTTGTCTCTGACTCTTACCCTGATGTCGTCCCACTCTTCCCAGCATCAACGATGGGTAAACAGTAACTCTCTGGAGGTTCCTCAAAATGTTGAAAATAGAACTACCCTATGACCCAGCAATTGCACTGCTGGGTATTTACCCTAAAGATACAAATGTAGTGATCTGAAGGGGCACATGCACCCGAATGTTTATAGCAGCAATGTCCACAATAGCCAAACTATGGAAAGAACCTCGATGTCCATCAACAGACGAATGGATAAAGAAGATGTGGTATATATACACAATGGAATACTATGCAGCCATCAAAAGAAATGAAATCTTGCCATTTGCGACGACGTGGATGGAACTAGAGGGTATCATGCTTAGCGAAATAAGTCAATCGGAGAAAGACAACTACCATATGATCTCCCTGATATGAGGGAGAGGAGATGCAACATGGGGGTTAAGGGGGTAGGAGAAGAGTAAATGAAGCAAGATGAGATTGGGAGGGAGATAAACCATAAGTGACTCTTAATCTCACAAAACAAACTGAGGGTTGCTGGGGGGAGGGGGGCTGGGGGGGTGGGGTTATTATGGACATTGGGGAGGGTATGTGCTATGGTGAGTGCTGTGAAGTGTGTAAACCTGGCGATTCACAGACCTGTACCCCTGGGGAAAAAAATATATGTTTATAAAAAATAAAATTAAAAAAAAAATAAAAATTAAAAAAAAAAAACAGTAACTCTCGGCAAATGCATGAGACAATGACTATGTGTTTTCAACAAACCACGAGAGACGCTGCATGCAATGTTAAAATTTCTTGGGAAACAGTTGAAAAACCACTGCTTTTGAGTTACTTCTTTTTTCCCCCAAAGCATTCTCTTTGGTTGAGATGCCCATTAGCAGGAAGGTGGCCCTAAAGTGAGCGTACCAGAGGCTCTCAGAACTTCGGACAGAGCAGTCCACTGGCACACAAGAAAGGGTCAGGACTAGAAGTGTCTGTGCATGCAAATAAGTCCTCCCTCACCAAAGCAGCTCCCGTTCATCCTTCACCATTATTCTTCCGTCTTTAACGTTCACATCTCAAGCTTCTACTCTGTGTCAGGTACTGTTCTAAGAGCTCTGACTATATTAACTCATTCATTCTTTATAACATCCATATGCAATAGATTCCATTACTCTAATCCCCAAGGTGAGGAAACTAAGGCATGGAAAGGTTAAGTAAATTGTGCAAGGAAATGCACTAGGCTGCTGTTCAAAGGCGGGGTCCCTGGGCAAACAGAAACCCACAGTAAGCATAAGAAAACGAAGCATACCTCGTTTTCTTCTACTGCTTGTCATGGGAGAACAGCACCAATTCCAGTTAAATTCACTCTTGTGGGAAAATTTTCCTAATTAATAATTGACTGAAAAACTTAACTTTGAATTCTACACAACTTAAAAACTGATCTTTTATTTTAAAACATTATCCATGGCACCCGGGTGGCTCAGTTGGTTAAGCGACTGCCTTTGGCTCAGGTTATGATCCTGGAGTCCCGGGATCGAGTCTCGCATCAGGCTCCCAGCTCCACAGGGAGTCTGCTTCTCCCTCTGACCTTCTCTCCTCTCGTGCTCTCACTTACTCTCTCCCTCAAATAAATAAACAAAATCTTTTTTAAAAAAATTAAGCATTATCCAGTGAACATAACAAAAAGGAGATCTTCCTAATTTTGTGGAAGTCAAAAGCAATAATTATTATAAGCCAAACACTCACACTTACCCACATCTTCAGCATATTATATTTACTCCAGGTACTTTGCTGTGCTTACCAGATCCCTTTCTCATTTTGAAATTGTGAAGCCCTGGCTCAGCCAAAGCATTTTTTCTCTCACACTCTAGTTCAGCTGAGTGGGACACGATGCTAATGATGCCAAAAGCCCTGGATTCAATCCACTACAAATCAGTTCGCTTTGTTTGCTTCATGTCTACAAACTCTTAGCTGGACGGCGCACTCTGGATCTTATAAGGAATCAGGTGGGAGTGTGCAAGACAACAAGCATAAATACATCTGCTGGAGAAACAACCCACAAACAACACAGGGGCAGAAGCAGAACTATGGGACAGAAGCACCAATTTCATTATAAAGAAAAACATCACGATCATTGACAAAGCACTTCTACATTTCTGAGAACTCTTCTCCATGCCAGATATTTCGCCAAAATCTAACCTAAATTCCTTCATTCAAAAAACAAAGAAGTTACAAAATAAGAAACTCAGATTTTTAGTTTTTGCACAAGCTCTGCTTGATCTGAAAACAGAACTTTCTTATGCCCGACACCAATTCCACTGACAATAAAGCATTATGTGATGGTTGATGGTTTCAGAAATTGTCACAAAAATCTCTAGCAGTGCAGTGTGGCAAACCACTAGAAAAATCTTATTGCAATTGCATGTATATAGTTTAAATTCTTTTTATTATTATTATTCATTTGAGAGGGAGGAGAGATTAAGCAAGCGCAGGAGCAGGGGAGAGGATCAAAGGGAGAGGGCGAAGCAGAATCCCCCCGAGCAGGGAGCCAGAGCAGAGCTCAGGACCCTGGGATCATGACCCAAGCTGAAAGGAGACAACCGACTGAGCTGCCCAGGCACTCCTCTTTTAAAATTGCTCTTAATCTTCATAAAACCAAAAGCTGTTCCATATCCAAATAATATAGTTATTTTAAACACAATTTTTCAAGTTAAATGAAGAAACTAACCAACATTAGTCCATATCATATTTTAAAACCACCCAGGGCCCATTCTAGGAGTTTTACCAGCTTCCACAAATAAAAATGGAAAAGCAAAACTGTATTTCTTAATTGTTATTTTAGAAGGAAACCCACTTGGGATCATCCATCTTCAAGTTTTCCTGCCCACAGCTGGAAGGAACTTCCCTAGTGGACAAACGCCGTAAAGCACATGGGTTCCAACAGTCACCAGGTAACTATGACAGCAAAGCCACCGTTATTTATGAGATCATAAAAATGATATGACGTCATTTAAAAAAAATTCACATAACATAAAATCAACGATTTTAAAGTGAGCAATTCACTGGCATTTAGTATATTCACAATATTGTGCAACTATCACCTCTACCTAGTTCCAAAACATTTCAGTCACCCCAAAATGAAACCTCGTACTCATTAAGTAGCCACTGCCACCCCCCTGCTTCAGCCCCAGCAACCACTACTATGCTTTATGTCCCTATGGATTTACCTATTCTGGGTATTTCAGAAAAACGTAAATCATATGAAAGGTGACCTTTTATATCCGTCTTTTACTTAGCATGATTTAAAAAAAATTTTTTTTTTTAAGATTTTATTTGTCAGAGAAAGAGAGAGAGAGAGGGAGAGAGAGAGTCCGAGCAGGGAGCCCAACAGGGGACTCGATCCCTGGACTCTGGGATCGTGACCTGAGCCAAAGGCAGATACTTAACCAACTGAGCCACCCAGGCGTCCCTAGCATGATATTTTGAGGTTCTTCTGTATTGTAGCATGTATCAGTACTTCATTCCTTTTTAAGACTGAAAAATATCCCACTGTATGGATATATCACATTTTGTTCATTCTTCCACTGATGGACATTTGGGTTGTTTTCACCTTTCCCTACTGTGGATAGTGCGACTATGAACATTTGTGTACAAGTATTTGTTTGAATATAGATCTTCAACTACTTGGTACCTATACCTAGAAGTAGAATTGCTGGGCTATATAGTAATTCTATGTTGAACTTTTTGAGGAATTGCCAAACTGTTTTTCATAGTGACTACATCATTTTCCCTTCTCACCAACAAAGCCTGAGGGTTCCAATTCTTTCACACCCTCACCAACACTTATTTTCTGTTTATCACAGCCATCCTTGTAAGCACGGAGTGATACCACACTGTAGTTTTTTATTTGCATTTCTCTACTGTCCAATGATGTTGAACATCTTTTCATAGGTATGTTGGCCATTTTTCTATCTTCTTTGGAGAACTGTCCAATCAAGTCTTTGTCCATATTTTAATTGGGTTTTTATTGCTGAATTGTAAGAGTTTTTAATATATTATGAATACTAGGGCCCTCATCGGATTTGCAAATGTCCTCTCCAATTCTCTAGATTTTCTTGCCACTTTCTTAATAGTATCCTTTGATGCACAAAAGTTTTAAATTTTGATGGAGTCCAATTTAGCTATATTTTTTCTTTTGCTGCTTGTGCTTTTGGTGCCTTTCTAAGAATCAATTACCAAATTCAAAGTCATGAAGACTTACCCTTATGTCTTCTTCTAAGAGTTTTGGCTGTTACAATTGGGTCTTTGATCCATTTTCAGTTACTTGTAGTATATAGTGTGAGGCTGGGATCCAACTTCATTATTTAGCATGTCAAGGTCCAAGTGTCCCAGCACTATTAGTTGAAGAGATTATCCCTTCCCCCATTGATGGTCTTAGTACCCTCATCAAAACACAATTGATGATAGATGTATGGGTTCATTTATAGTTCAATGCCATTAATAGATAGGTCTATCCTTATGGCAGCACCCCCATTTTGACTACTGTAGCTTTTTAAAAATTTAACATTTGAAGTTTTATTCCTCCATCATCTTTCTTTTTTAAGACTATTTTGACTATTCAGAGTCCCTTGCAATTCCATCTGAATTTTAGGATCAACTTCTCCATTTCTGCAAAAAAGACTATCAGGATTTTGGTAGAGATTGCACTGAATCTGCAGATCACTTTGGGTAGTACCGCCATCTTTATACTATCAAGTCTTCCAATCCATGAACATGGACTATCTTTCTGTTCTATGATGTAATTTTAACTTGTCTTAAAATGTCCCTGGTAAAGTAATGCAGTAATTTTCTTTAGTTGTATCTCTATGGTAATCTACAAACACCCTGGAGTAATTCACAAATATGAAGTTTATACTTGCCATGGAGAGCCCAATATTCATATTCCAGAGAAGGAGCGTCAATTATTCAGGGTCTTACTGCTTACTTTTTGCCTACAGAAAAGGCAAGAATTCAAGGATTTTCATTTCCCTCATTTAAAATTAATTTTCATCATTTTCAGTTCCCAGTAGAGGAATTTATACACAGGAATCTTGTATGTTCACTGATAAACCCGATGTGGGGCTCGATCCCAGGACCCTGGGATCATGACCTGAGCCGAAGTCAGAGGCTTTAACCCACTGAGCCACCCAGGTGCCCCAAGAATAAGTTGTTTAATAGGCTTCATTAGAATGGTATCATGAACTTTCTTCCATATAGTTCGTATCCCAAAAAAATGATTATGAAATATTAACTACTTTGTCAAAGAATGTGTTCAAACATAGTTGGTTTCTTAGAGCTTAAAGACTGACAGGGAGAGAAGAAAGATTCCGAAGGACTTTTCTCTAAAATTTTTTTTTTTTTTTTTTTTGCTAAATTCTGTGAGAATACAGTTTTTGAAGTTATAAATGTAACGTGGCATGGACACAATCTGTTCTTTCCTGTTTTTTTTTTTTAAGATTTTATTTATTTGAGAGAGAGAATGAGCCGGGGGAGGGGCAAAAAGAGAGGGAGAAGCAGACTCCCCACTGAGCAGGGAGCCTGATGTGGGGCTTGATCCCAGGATCCCAAGATCAAGACCTGAGCCAAAGGCAGATGCTTAACCAACTGAGGTGCCCCTGTTCTTTGCTCTTACTTCAAAATTGTAACCGAAGATAACAAAGTAACCCATGAAAAATTACAGTGGCTTTTTCTAAAACTTCTAAATTCAAGTAAATGATATATACCCCACAAGTAAAAGTCATTTAAAACCAGATTATTAGTCTGACCAGCATTGATTGCTTCAGTTCCCACATTTAATGTCAACTTTTCAAAGCTTCAATTTACACCTCCTCTCAACATATGGGTCACACAGGGCGCATGGTTCATGGTGATCTCAGTAATATCAAAAGGAGTCTTGGGGCGCCTGGGTGGCTCAGTGGGTTAAAGCCTCTGCCTTCAGCTTGCGTCATGATCCCGGGATTCTGGGATTGAGCCCCGCATTGAGCTCTCTGCTCGTTGGGGAGCCTGCTTCATCCTCTCTCTCTGCCTGCCTCTCTGCCTACTTGTGATCTTTGTCTGTCAAATAAATAAATAAAATCTTTTTAAAAAAAGAGTCTTAAGAATCAAATTGCTTATAAATAACTTCAATCAGAAAATTCTGGTTTTTTAAAAAATATTTTATTTATTCATTTGAGAGACTGAGCAAGTGAACCAGCAGGAGAGCACAAGTGGCAGAGGGAGAAGCTCCCTGCCAAGCAGGGAGCCCAAATGCAGGGCTCAATCCCAGGACCCTGGGATCATGACCTGGGCTGAAGGTAGATGCTTAACCACCTGAGCCACCCAGGTGTTCCTTCTATCTGGTTTTTAAATAAACAACTAGAAACCAAATTCTGGGGGAAAAGACACCCAATTACATGCACTTTGAGATCTATAATGAAACCAAAGGCAATAAAATTATCTTCTGGCAGGTGCTCAGGGTCAGTGCCTTGGCAGGGAATGTTAGCTAATGCAAAGTTAGAAAGTCTGATATTTGTTATGTTTTGCTTTTTAACCAGAAAGTTTAAGTTGAAGAGGGCAAGGAAAAAGGAGGCAAGGAAAAAAAAAATAGACCAGAACAAGAAGTGAGGGCCAGAAGATAATCAGGTTAAGAACCTGACACAGTGAGATAGCAGACAGACAACAGCCCAGGGAGGCAGAAAGCCGGCCCAGGGTGTACAGGGAGTGGACTCCTTGCCGGCTGAGTCCACTGCCAAGTGTCAGAGGACCCTTTCAGCACAGTTACCAACAAAGTTGGTCAGTATAACATCTGTGATCAACTTACTCTTCATGGCAAGAGTTTTGCCATAAATTCTTCTATAACATGGCAGGTGAAGGGTACCCTCTCCTTTGGTCTTGCCACTGCCTAATGAGGGCTGCCATAATATCCCATCCTCTAAGAGTGTCTCAACAAGCTAACTGAATAACTGTACTTCTCCCCCCACATTTCCTCAGCTCTGTTTGCACTCTGTTAACCTGAACTCTGTGTCAAGATTCAGGAGACAGATGGGACAAAAGGGCAGTGCCTGAGGAAATGGGACAAAGGCCATATTCCCCTTGGTTGGTGATGGCACAGATGGAAATGAACTCTACAAGGAATGAGATTAGGGGAGGAGGTGCTGTGCCCTATTCTGTCACAGCGATATATCGATGTATCAGTGTATCCTGGATCTCTCAAACCTAGAACTCACAATCCTTGCTCTTGGGTAACACTGAATATCTGCATGTATGATGGCCACTTGAGTCGGGGGGCGGGGAGGTTCTTCTAGTTATCAGACCATGTGCCCCCAAGGTCGTGGGTTTCTTACACAGCTCACATTGGAAGAGCAATCACAGGCTGCACAGCAAGTGCTTCACGCCCTGCAGGAGCTCCTTACCCCAGAAGCCCCAGAAGAAGGGAGGCTAGGTGGGCACTCAGGCGGGCAACACTTGCTGCAGGGCCAGCTGGGGTGAGGAAGCACCCCACCCCACTCTCACGGTCAATGTTCAGCATTCTGAGTAACCTCAAACAGCTGCTCTGATTTGGTCTCCATGTGGTAGTGGCTCTCTGTCCCTGATTGGATGCCCTGAGCTCGTTCACTGCTTAGATTTCTCTCTTTGCTCCCTCCCTTTCTTCTTTCCTTCCTTCCTTCCCTCCTTCCTTCCTTCCCTCCTTCCTTCCTTCCTCCCTTCTTCTCTCTCTTCCTTCCTTCCTTTTTCCCTCCCTCCCTTGGTTCTTTCTCTAAAAGGAGCTTTCATTTCATCTTCAGCCTTGCCATTCTGTGCCCAGGAGCTGAATTCCTGAGGCATCTGCCCTGGACTTGTCTGGCCAGTTTAGTTTTGTTCTCTGCTCTCTGTGGTGGTCTTAGTTACAAGCTCCTAGAAACAAGCCCTTAACTTCAGGGCAAGCATGGCCAGACAGAAAAAGAGAAGCAGGGTGGCATGCTGGCGTTTATAAGACAGCTACAAACTAACCATCCCTGATTTTAAACTAACCCAGCCCTGGACACATCCTACATGTCTGTCAACATGAGCATGGATAAACAAATTGTGGGATTTATACAACAGAATACTGCTCAGCAATTAAAAAGAAAAAAAGCCATTGCACAATATGGATGAATCTCAAAATCATGTTAAGTAAAAGCAGCCAGAGATAAAAAAAATATATTATATGATTCTATTTATATGGAGTTCTAGAAAAAGTGAAATTAATCTATGGTGGTAAAAATCAGAATAAAGATTACCTTTGGATGGTGAAGACTGACAACAAGGGAGCATGACAGAACTTTTCTGTAGTGACAAAAAGGATCTACATATTGATTGGGGTGGTATTTATATGGGTATAAACATTTGTCAAAATTGGACTATACACTTAAAATCTGCACATTTTGCTGTATGTCAATGATATCTCAGTTTTTAGAAATAAAAAAGATAAAAGTCTTCACAAAAAATGCAAAGGGCGCCTGGGTGGCTCAGTGGGTTAAAGCCTCTGCCTTCAGCTCAGGTCATGATCTCAGGGTCCTGGGATCGAGCCCTGCATCAGTCTCTCTGCTCAGCGGGAAGTCTGCTTCCCCATCTCTCTTTGCCTGCCTCTCTGCCTACTTGTGATCTCTGTCAAATAAATAAATAAAAATCTTCAAAAAAATGCAAAAAGACAGTTTTTCATTATGTTGCACCTATGTGACTAACCGTATAAGAAAATATTTGAAGGATTCAAATATACTTTAGACAAAACAAAGATAAATCTCTTTAAAGTAGTACAGAGGGACCCCTGGGTGACTTAGTTGATTAAGCATCTGTCTACAGCTCAGGTCATGATCCCAGAGCCCCACACTGGGCTCTTTGCAGGGAGCCTGCTTGCGCATGTTCTCTCTCTCTGACAAATGAATAAAATCTTTTTTAAAAATTTAAAAAAGTAGGGGCACCTGGGTGGCTCAGTGGATTAAAGCCTCTGCTTTCCGCTTAGGTCATGAGCCCAGAGTCCTGGGATTGAGCCTCTCATTGGGCTCTCTGCTCAGCGGGAAGTCGGCTTCCTCCTCTCTCTCTGCCTGCCTCTCTGCCTACTTGTGATATCTCTCTTTCTGTCCAATAAAGAAATAAAATCTTTTAAAAAAAGATTTTATTTCTTTATTTGACAGAGATCACAAGTAGGCAGAGAGGCAGGCAGAGAGAGAGAGGAGAAGCAGGTTCCCTGTTGAACAGAGAGCCCGATGCGGGGCTCGATCCCAAGACCCTGAGATCACGACTTGAGCGGAAGGCAGAGACTTTAACCCACTGAGCCACCCAGGCACCCCAGAAATAAAATCTTTTAATAAAAAAATTTTTTTAAAGTAGAAATTTGTATCATTGTATACATTTAATTCTTAAGACTGAATTACATAGGGGCGCCTGGGTGGCTCAGTGGGTTAAGCCGCTGCCTTCGGCTCGGGTCATGATCTCAGGGTCCTGGGATCGAGCCCCGCATCGGGCTCTCTGCTCGGCGGGGAGCCTGCTTCCTCCTCTCTCTCTGCCTGCCTTTCTGCCTGTGATCTCTCTCTGTCAAATAAATAAATAAAATCTTTAAAAAAAATAAAAAAAAAAAAAAAAAAAGACTGAATTACATAAAAATTCCCCTCAAATTTCCCTTACTCTAACATCCAAGTTAAGTATTTTGAGCATGTTTTAAGAGCAGAAAGTATGGTGTAGAGAATGAAAAGACTAACTTGATATTTTTTAATGTGTGAAAAAATTTCTCCTGATTATAAGAACACATATTGAATGTAGGAAAAACTGGAAAACACAGAATAATAGGGGCATAAAATTCACATAATCCAAATCACAAGTATAAAGGAAAAAATTAAAAGCATCTGAAAAACATCAACTACCCAGAGATAATCACTGTCAACATTTTGATACACACACAATTTTAACCAAATTGGGATCACAGGGTACATATTCTTACTTTTTTTTCCACTTAAATATATGGAACAGGCATTTTCAAGTCACTGAGCATTCTTCCCATTTTTCATTAGTACTATTAAGGTTAAATATTTTCATGTGATCATTGGCCATTCTTATTTCTCTGTGAGACAACTTGGCAATTTAAAAACTATTTTTTTCTTATCATATACACTGTAAAAATTTGGAAAATACCAGAGTATACAAATATAGGGTGGAACCTCACATAATCCAAGCTGTAAAAACAATTACCATTTATTTTTACTTCTCTTTGCACATACGTTCTTCTTATAGAATTGATATTCTGGATAAATCTGTTTTAGAGTATATCTTTTGTTCATTTAGCATCCTTAAAAACCATACAAACATTTTCCCTATGTCATTAAAGTCTAAATATTTATTTTTGTTAGCTTCATTTTTGTTCATAGAATTTTGTTAGCTGCATAGATGTACATAATTTAACAACTGTTCAGTGTCAGGCACTTGAACATGTTCTTTGTGGTTTTGTTTTTATTTCATTTATAATGTAGAGATAAACATCTCTGTATATAAATTAGTGTCTTAACCTATGATTATTTCCTTGGGTTATTTTGCCATTTAAATCCCTGGGTTGAAAAAATATGAACTTATTTTTTTTAATTAGGCTCCATGCTGGCCTTGAACTCACGACCCTGAGATCAAGACCTGAGCTGAGATAGAGAGTCGGAGGCTTAACCCAAAAATATGAACATTTTTAAGGCCCTTATTGCCAAATTGCGCTGACAATTATATCAATTTGCATTCTACAAACAGTATATAAGAATATCTGTACTCCCACAACCCACACCCTTGATGGCATTAAATTCTTTCTCTCTTACACATATATGCCCACATCTCATAACTCCCTACCACACCTCCCACCATAACTACCCCCCCAAACACACCTTGCTAATGTGATATGTGAAAATGATATCTTATGACTTTAAAGGCATTTTTCACTAATGGAATGAAGTCGTTTTTCGTTTGGGTAAACCATTATAGCTCCCCATCTCTGAAGAGTCTGCTTAATCCTTTGTATATGTGACACTTTTCAGAGGTAACCAAAAAGTGTTTGGGGGTTTCTGGTTCATGACAAATAATGTAGCATTAGAATGTAATTCTCCCCTTCCTTAAAATGACAAATACAAAAGACTATGTAATTATTTATTTTAACAGTAAGAATATACATTATAGAAATATAAGAGGAAGAGTAAGTCCACAGCAGCACAGGATAAACTGGAAACATGCCACCAGGAGGACAGTGCAGAATTCTGCTCCCCACTCCCCAAGCCATCAGAACTGAATGGTGACAAGTGCTAACCACTAAAGGAGCCTTCAACTTGAACCAAACAAAAGACTTCCCAAAATGTCAGTGTGCCCAAGAGAATCGTGGGGGGAAAACAGACCCAAATTCAGAAACAGTGGAAGCTGGATGTAGAGAAGTTGAAGTGGACCAGGGATTGCAGGGAAGTAATTAAAGATCTGTAGAACAGCTGCAGCCCCCAACATTCTCAGGAACGTTGAGCTATGCTATGAAAACAGCTCTGCTATGAGAAGGCTATGAGAACTGCTATGAGAACGTTCTATGAGAACGCTAAGCTATGAGAACAGCTCTCTACAGTAAAGATGGGATCAGCAGTAGGGGACCACCCACCTAAAGCCTAGGACTGGAGACTGAAGAAATAGCACCACAAATGACAAGACATACATCCACCCGGAACAATCCACCCGGGGCAATACCCCAGCCACTGAGCAGTACCAGGGTTCCTGTACTCCGAGTTTACTCCTGGAAGAACAATTCCCACCTACAGTGAGGGAAGCTGCGACAGGCACCACTCTGATCACATAGCCAGGGTTCCCAACAAAGCTGCACATCAGAATCATCTGGGGGGGCTTTTAAAAAATACCAGTTGAGGTGCACCTGGGTTCACCTTAAGTCAGTTAAGCATCTGACTTTGGCTCAGGTCACGCGGTCTCAGGGTCCTGAGATGGAGCCCCACATCACATCGTCCTTCCAGGTCAGCGGGCAGTCTGCTGGTCTCTCTTCCTCTGCCCCTTCCTCTGCTTGGGTGCACACTCTCTCTCTCTCTCTCTCAAATAAATAAATAAACTCTTTTAAAAAATGCTAATTGACATGCACATGGCCAATAGGTTTGTGAAAAGATACTCAGTATCAATAATTATTGGGAAAAGGCAAACCAAAGAGACAATGAGGTACCACCTTACATCTGTTATAATGGTTATTATCAAAAAGGCAAAAAAGAATGAGTGTTTGTGATGTGAAGAAAGGGAACCCTGTGTACCACAGGTGGAAATGTAATTTGGTGTAGCCACTATGGAAATTGTATGGAGGCTCCTCAAAAAATTAAAAATGAACTATCATATAATCCAGCAATTGAAGTTCATATTATTTGAAGAAAAAGAAAACACTAATTCAGAAAGGTATCTGCCCAGCCATGTTCACTGCAGCATTATTCACAATAGCCAACATATGAGAACAACCTCAGTATTCACCAATGGCTGAAAGGATAAAGAAAGTTTAGTGTACATATACACAACGGAATATTTTTCAACCATACAAAAGAATGAAATCCTGCCATTTGAGACAACATAAGTGGACTTTGAAGGCACTTTACTAAGTGAAATAACTCAGAGAGGAAAAGACACTTAGATGTGACAGGAATCCCATTTGTATGTGGAATCTTAAAAAAAAAAAATGCACTGATACAGAGAACATATTGGTGATTGCCAGAGACAGGGGGGTGGTGAGTAGGAGGGGTATAGGATGGGAGAAATGGGTGTAAAATGAAATTGGAGAGAAACTGAAAGAGAAGGCACAAAGTGACTGCAGAAGTCTTGGGTGACAGCGGCCTGTATTTGGGTACTGGTACTGGAGATGGGTTTTCTATGTTGGAGGTAGGATCAGCAGGCCTTCCGGTAGAGTGGGCATGAAGAACAGAGTTGTAAGGATGACTCCCAGGTTTAGGACTTTAATAGCTAAGTTCTTCAAGGTACCATTTTACCAAGATGAGAAAGACTAGAGATCAGCAAGTTGCCCAAAAATACGAAGTGCCCTTTTGGTGCTTTTCCTCTAGAGTAATTTTTCATTTAAATTCTGGATTCTGTGATATGCTGCAAACACCAAAGGCAATTACACAATTTCTCTCACCTTCTCTGCCAAGTAACCATCTTCCTCGAGTACACATTTTTATGCATTATTTAACACTGTAGGATCAATGCCTCAGAGGTTAGTAGACACAAGTAGGTAGGTTCTCCATGCTTCTAATGAGGTCCACCTCTAAATGACAGCCAAACATCAACTCTAGAAACCTAGGTCCATTACACTCAGCAAAACTGGGGAAACAAGAAACCTAATAAAATGTATAGTGTCTTGTGACTACTTTTCACAATTATTTTGATCAACCCCTGAATAGTATAAGTAATAACACTCAAAATTCAGGGCCTCACCAAAGATAATTCACAACTCTTTAAGTGTCCCATTTTTGTGTGTATGTGATTTTCTAATATCCTGGAAATGAGATCTTCCCCCAACCTGCATCTGTCCAGCTGTTCTTCCCAAAGTCCGTAATGCAGAGCTTCAGCTATCCACTACCTATGCAGTTGAAGGACTTCCTATAAAAGTCTGCCCATTACTAAGGGCAAAGGCAAATACATCCCGCGGGGAGGCCATCATGGAATATTACTTTATCTTATCTATGGTCTCCATGAATCAAAAACATAAGTAATTGCATGCTTCAATCTCCAAGATAAACTCTGTTCAGAACATAGCTTCTCTAAGAACAGTATACAGAAAGTCAAAAAAAAAGGTCTTAGGTGAGAAAAGGGTAAGGAGAGAGGGAGAAGGACAAACTTTACGCTCTGTACTTGTAAATATTTTGGCTGTTACAAGTGTGTATGTGTGTATGCTTGTGTATTACATAATTCTAAAAAGAGAAAAGGAGAAAGATTACCTAAAACCTCTACTTCTCAAACCTTCGTAATAAAAGAGTTTCTCCAGGGGTGCCTGGGTGGCTCAGTCGGTTGAGCGTCTGCCTTTGGCTCTGGTCACGGTCCTGGGGTCCTGGGATTGAGGTCCGAGTTGGGCTCCCTGCTCGGCGGGGGGCCTGCTTCTCCCTCTCCCCTGGCTTGTGTTCCCTCTCTCACTGTCTCTCTCTCTCTCTCTCTCAAATAAATGAAGGACATCTTTAAGAAAAATAAAAATAAAAATAAAGACTATATTAAAAAGAGTTTCTCCAAAGTAATGAGAAATCTGTACTTGCTTCATGTTACAATTACCGAATAAGTAATGCTTATTACATAATTACTTTAAAAGGATTACAGTTGTTGATCAAATAAGTGACTTCTAAAACATTTGGTACTTACAAGGCACCAAGGACAGTATCACCCTAGACTATCTCTTGCTCTCAGACCACTCACTTCCCTTGCCCTCTTCCTGTGCTCCAAGTGCTTCAAATCCCACCCTGCCAACAATCCCCAAAGCGAGCTTTCTCTCAAGCACAGAGTGGGTTGCCTACCAGGTATCTGCTCTTGAATGGCCCACGGCCTCCCAAGCTCAACATGTCCCAAAGCTGAATCATCATCTCCTTCAGACCTGATCCATTTCATTTCATGTTTGACAGCAACTTTTGAGCTACTTATTCATGAACTTAAAATCTCCATAATGGTAGTGACTTTTTGCTCAAAGCTATCATCCCTTTTGCCTAGAACAGTGACTGGCACACAAAAGACAATAACTATTCATTGCACAAATAAATACTTAAAAATTTATGCTATAATGTTAATCATAAATTCAGAAAACTAAAAAGATCTTGGGGATGTTGCCCTAGCCAGTACCAAAGTTTACCAAAAAGGTGATACCTGGAGGTCCATAGGCAGAAACTGGAGTGCAGAAGTTACAGCTGACCAGAATGTTACCTGGAAAAAAATAAAACCAGCCAACCAACCTGTACTTACAGAGAGGGCCCAAAAGTTTCCCATCGGCAACTACCACTCCTATCTTATAACAGACAAATTCCTACTTTATATTATATCCCTTTGACCCTAGTCTATATCCATCATCAGAGGTGTTGGGCATAGGCTGAGGGCATTTTTGCACTGTAAGAGTGACTATCCCAAATTATCCTTAAAGTCCCTTTTAAATTTCAGGACTCTATAATTGTATTTAACTATATGTGCTTAGTAATAACTTAATATTAAGGCGTTAAATTGAATAAATACAAATATTTGGAAAGTTATAAGAAGAAATCAATGCATTTTTTAGACATACTAAATAATGGAACCTAACAAATATTTCTGAATATATAACCATTTTCAATTACCCAGTCACTGATGAATAACTTAGTTTCAATTGTGTTGTTTAATATAACTGTGCTTCCGATTTCAAGTTCATGAGTGAGTGGCTCCAAAGTCACAGTCAAACAGAGAGGAAATAAAGGAGCTCCTTGTTTTATTTCAAATTTGAATTTAAAGGGCTGCTTACATCATTGCACTGTTACAGATCAGAATGTCCCTAGTACGTATCGTTTTATTCATGAAGAAGACGACATCTGTCTTCCTTTGGGTAACATATCAAGGATAAGATCTTGTTGTACCAATAAAAGTATTGGATATATCTACAAAACATCCAAAGTTTTGCATTCTCCTTTCAGCAGTTTTTAAAAACGTTCCTTAGTAGTCACATTGTTGACATGATCCAAGGTACTGGTGAGAGCATTTTGCCCCCTAAATTGCAAATCCCATAGGGAAATGATCCTGTCTTACTTGTTCACTGCTATTTTTCTGGTGCCTCGCAGTATGTCTAACAAATGCTAGGTGGTCAGTAAAAGTTTGGTGAACCAATAATGAAATTTCATTATGTAAATATTCACCTCTATCCTCTACTTGTAATGGTAGCAAAAACAAACACCTATAGACCAAAAACTAGTAACAAGAAGTCCAAACACATTTTGAGCAAAGGCAACATCTGAACAAGGAAGAGGGTTTCAAGATGACCCAATTGAAAGAAGAGTACTCATATGTTTGACAAAGTTCTACTACGGTTATTGGAAAATCTGCGAAATCCGTAGTCACAACTTTGAATGCTACAGAGCTACTAAAACTCCACAGCCTTCCTTTAAAAAGACTGTAAGCCTAAAAAGAAGCAGAGGATGAAAACAGTTTGCTTGGCTGGGTGCTGAGTACGTGCCAGGTACCGCACTCTGCAGCTTACAGACTTACTCCAGCTAATCCTCACGAGTCCCAGACCAAACAGAGGTTGTTATCTCCGTGTTACTGATAAGAAATCGGATACAAAGAGGCAAAGGGACCTGCCTTAGGTCACACAGTGGCAAGGCAGAGGTTTCAACCAAGAGTATTGTTGTTTTGGGTTTTTGGGTTTTTTTTTAAGATCTATTTATTTGAGAACGAGTGTGTGCAGGCCTGTGGGCATGTACACGAACAGCGAGAGGGGCTGAGGGAGAGGGGAGAGAGAATCTCAAGCAGACTCCCCACTGTGCACAGGGCCACACACAGGGCTGATCCCACGACCTTGAGATCACGACCTGAGCTGAAATCAAGAGTTAACCGCTTAACCCATGGAGCCGCCCAGGCGCCCCCAACCCAGAGTATGCTCTTAACCAGTTGGCTATGCTGACAAAGCCAAAGCTTCTCCTCTAACCATAAAATTGCCAGGGCAGCTGTGAGGTCCAAATGAGCACGTGGAAAAGTGGTTATAGACACTCAGTAAATATTAATTACCACCTCCTTCCCTAGGTCTCCTCTCTCCCTTTTTTCATCTAGAGGCCTCCCAACCTGACTCCTTAGGCAATGCTCCCTAATAAAGTTGTAATAAAGATAAGCCGTGACACAATAACTTGCCTCCTCCCTGCCTACAAGTTTGGGGAACTTTAGGATAATTTAAAGAATTTATGGTATTGTTTGATGGAAGCCACTGAAGAGAAATTAAACGTATTATCCATAAGTGGGGATGTTAAATACACTGCCTCAGATCATACAGTTAGTAAGAGGTAGAACTGAGATTTGAACCCAGGCTTCCCCCCCACCCATGGAGTACTCCCTCCACTACCAAAAGGGGAGTCACATAACTACAAGGTGGGTTACCACAAGAAAAAAGGGAAGATCAGAGAATAAAATTCACATTAAAATTTAATAATATGTGGAAATGGATAAGAAATTCTGCCAAAGAAAGGCAAAACTAGAATACAAATGACTTTGCAGAAGGAGGGTTATGGCAGAATCTGTAAGTAGCTATTATACTAAACCAAGTTAGTATAGGTTTGGAAAGGCTGAATGAATCAATTTTTAAAATATTTTCTCTTCTGGGATGCCTGGGTGGCTCAGTCAGCTAAGCGTCTGCTTTCAGCTCAGTTCTTGATCCCAGGATCCTGGGATTGAGTCCTGCGTTGGGCTCCTTGCACTGCAGGGAGCCTGCTTCTCCCTCTGCCTTCTTCTCCCTCTGCCTGTCGCTCTCCCTGCTTGCGTTCTCCCTCTCCAACAAATAAATAAATAAAGTATTTTTTAAAAGACCTTCTCTTCTAACCAAAGATACAATAATTATGATAGAAAGGACTACATTTTTCTTTTTTAATAACTTCACAAGCATAGAGCCTAAGTACCACATAAAACTGTGGTTATATAAAAACAATAAGAGATTTAAAATATATGTTCTGGGACGCCTGGGTGGCTCAGTTTGTTAAGTGGCTGCCTTCGGCTCAGGTCATGATCCCAGCGTCCTGGGATCGAGTCCCACATCGGGCTCCTTGCTTGGCAGGGAGCCTGCTTCTCCCTCTGCCTCTGGCTGCCACTCTGCCTGTGCTCTCTCACTCTCTATCCCTCTCTCTTTGACAAATAAATAAAATCTTAAAAAAAATTAAAACAAATAAAATATATGTTCTGAACAATTTTTATATGGACCATCAATTAAAAGTAAAGCATGAGTCTTAAAAGACATTTTTGAGCAATCAGGAAATTTTTAATATACTGAGTATTTAGATGATATTATTGCTATTTTTAGGTTAATGGCATAATAGTTGTGGGTTTAATTTCTACTGTTCAATCCTCATCATTACTTTTCAAGCTGGATTGAATATGGGCATCATTGTTTATTTTTCACTGAAAATAAAGCAGCCCAATTATTTTCAGTATCAAGGCTTAATTTCTGTTACTGTTGTCTTTCTCCTCTGATTGGGATTTTCCTAATTTAATGTCTAGTAACAGTACTCAACTTTCATGACATATTTGGAAGACATGGTATTTACTATTGAGGAGTCAGAATTATCTAAACATATTAACCAACAGTGGCCAAATAGTCAACTCATTGAGACTAGCAACACTTGTTTTTTTATTTTAACAGAGCTAGAGTCAAATTGTGTTTCATATGTTTGGAATGAAAGTTTATTTATATTTGCCTAGTTAAATTGTGGACATACCATAAAAGCTTCAATTATGCACCAGACTAGGTTCAGAATATTCTGTAATGGACAAATTGAAGATTAACATTAAATTCACCCAGACAGTCCACAGCTTAGTGCGGGTAATGTTCTGCTTCTTCTTCTTCTTCTTTTTTTTTTTTTTAAAGATTTTATTTATTTACTTGACAGACAGAGATCACAAGTAGGCAGAGAGGCAGGCCCGGGGGGCGGGGGGGAAGCAGGCTCCCTACCGAGCAGAGAGCCCGATGCAGGCGCCCCAATGTTCTGCTTCTTGATCTTGGTGCTGGTTATATAGGTTCATTCAGCTTGTGAAAATTCATTTTTTCCTATGTATATTATACTTCAATAAAAAGGTGGTAAAAGGGGGCCCTGGGTGGCTCAGTGGGTTAAGCCTCTGCCTTCGGCTCAGGTCATGATCTCAGGGTCCTCGGGTGGAGCCCCACATCATCCCATCTGCTCAGCAGGGAGCCTGCTTACCCACCCCACCCCCCGACCCCGCTGCCTGCCTCTCTGCCTACTTGTGATCTGTCAAATAAATAAATAAAATTTAAAAAAAAAAGTTGTAAAAAAAATTTCTCTGTTAAGTTACATACTGAAGTGTCATAGATAAAATGATAAGATATCTGGGATTTGCTCTAAAAGACCAGAAGAGGGGGGCTGGTGTATGGTGGTGGAGAGGGAAGAGGATGAAGAAGGATGGGGAATAAGTGAAACCAGATTATAAAAATGTTGATAGTGTTGAAATTACATGATGGGTTCATAGAGGTTTATAATACATCTTTGAAAATTACCACAATGAAAAAAATTGTTAAAGGGAAGGCATGATTGCTGCTGCAACTGTGTTTGCGTGTGAGCAGGTGAAAGAACAAGGAAACTGGTTGACCTTGAAAAACCATCATCGTGAAAGGGAGGAAATTAATGGGTGAACTACAGCAGCAATGTGACTCCTCACCTGTCCCCCATATACTCAAATGATGAACTTGGGGCTTCAGGGCTTTGAGGGTGTAGGGAGAGAGGTTTTTTAATATTCAGTGGGCAGAATGCTTTCCAGGGTGGAGGCCACACCTACTATACTCAAAACAAAAAGAAAAGATGGTCTACACAGATAAAATTTAAGTGTGTGTGTTGTGGTAACTGGGACAATCAAGCTCTAAAATTGCCCTGATGAGGGCACTGGGTAGAATGCACTTTGAAAGTGACTCTGATATCCTCTCTCCTCAAGGACACTGCATCCCAAGGTCTGCTGGGGAAAGGAGGATGCTAGTCAGTTTCTGACCACAATATCTGAGCTCAGAAGGTGCTTAACCTGCGGAATGATTCAAAGCAAAACTTTCCTTTCAAGAACTTTAGCAGGATACTTCTTTCTATTCATCCTACAGCTGTGAAGAAATAAGAGCTTATCTCACAAGGAGGCAGGGAATCTCTAACATAGAAACACACCCTACTCAGCAGATCACACTGAGCTCCACAAAATAAGCAAGTGTAAATGCCTCTGTCATTCAAATTCTGACATAATAATCATCTCTTAAAATGCCCCCCAAAAGTCTTGGACATGGTATTCTCTGCTTTATACAAAAGGCAAAAGAAAAGCACCTGTCCCCCAAGCTAAAAGATTAAAAGCTCAGCGAAAAGGGGGATCATCAGATGCTCATGACGTCCACCACCTGGGTTCTACAGAACTCATTTGCTAATCTATTACTGAAAGGCTGCCAGCTGCATGAGTATCTTTCAGTTCAGGAATTTTAGTTCAGTAATTTCAACAATGCGTCCATTTTCTCTAAATTCCAATAGAGTAAAAAAAAAAAAAAAAAGAAACTGGATGCTCCAAAACATTTCTTATAAAAGAATTTTATCAGTAACACTATACTTTCTAACCCATGTTTAAAAACCTATTTAGTTTCTCTTTGGGTAACTTTCTGGTATACTAAAGTATGCCAGATAAATAACTTTAAAAAAGCCTTCAGTATACATGATCACTTTATCAAATGTCCAGATAGCAAGAAACCTGAAAAGATACTAAATATGTCGGATATGCTAGAACAAAGTGTCCAATTAAACATGCATGGACAGGTACACAACCACCTAGAAGCTGGTGAAATAGAACCACCCTTGTTTTCCTCACTTACCTAGTGAGGTAAGAGACAAACCTCTGGGTATGGGGTCAAGTAACTGCATCAGAGAATATCTGTTGGGGGCTTTGGCAGGTACAGTACAGCTATCCAGACACCAGAGGATTTGTTTTCATGACCAACTTCAAAAATCTTGCCTCACTACTTAAGTATGACCTGACAGACCCACAGCATCAGCATCACCTTGGAACTTATTAGAAAAATAGAATCTCTGGTTGCACAAAGACCTACTGAATCAGAAACTGCATTTTAACCAAATTCCCAGATAATCTGTATGCACACCCCAGTTTGAAAAGCCTGGAATTAGGGGATTACTGTCAGTTTGAAGGGAGTTTTCCAAAGAGCCCTTCCATGGGCCACCCGTTTCCCATTTTTACTGATGACTCACATGAGGATATTGAACAGCCCTCATCAAATCCCAAGTGACACTAATCTAGAAGGAAACACTCAACTGCACAAGTACCTCTTAGAAGAAACCAGGCTTGACAGCAGATCACATGAAAAGATATAAAAAAGCAGGGATTTGCTACAGAGGGGAAAAAAATTAATGCCCACTTGATTGTTATTACTGCAAATCAGAACGCTTCTGGAGAAATGGCTGGCAATCTGGCCACATATTCTAACAGAATGACTGACAGCAAACTGTGACCACAGACAATGGTGAGAAACTGACAGAGGGAAAAGGCTCTGGAAAATTCTATCTTGGGGAATGGCCGACTGGACAATATTAAACCTGAAGAAGAGATGACTAGGTGGGGACATCATGATTATATCCGTATATTTGAAAGACTGTCTTGAGACATTTCATTCTACAAATGTGTTTTTGAGCATCTGCTATGTGCCAGGAACTATGCCAGAAGTTAAGGACGCAGAGAGGAAAAACCAGAACTGATCTCTGATTTTCTCAAGTTTCCTGGCCAGTGGAAGAAATGTGACTATTGCTCGAGAAAGCAGAACTATGGTTCAGGGAAAGCAAGTGGAAGGGCAATGGCACCCTACAAGGAAGCCCTTCTGGCCAGAGGGCTCCAGCTTTGCAAAGGAGTGGACATGCAGAAGTGGCTGAGCAGAATGGGTTAGGGAGGGGATGACAACCTCCCAGGAAGAGCCCAGGAGGCTGCCGGGCCAATGCTAATATTCCAAGGCTTCGGATAACTGGGGCCAATATCATTAATCAAATACAGGAGCTGTTCAGAATTACACTGCATTCAATTTAGTCACGAACAAAATTTTTTTAAAGCTTAATCACAACTTAGGGTTTCAGCTAAATTTTGTATGTAAATGTCAATGATATCTCATTTCTCCTTTAATAATAATTTTTAAAACACAGGACTTAATAAAAAATCCACATTAACATTTTAAGTGAAAACCTTGTTTAATGAGTCATTTTAATTATAATCTTGATTCTCTCAGTAACTCCTAAAACTACCATATTTAATGTTCTTTGACATACCTTTGGAGTTGCTCATTTCACTTCTGAGAAAGTATCCTAAAAACATAACAATTACTTTCCCTTTGCCAGAAAGAACAAAAGAAGGAGGGGCGGGAAACTAGTGCATGAAGGTGCAAATGAACATGCAATGTTTATAAAGAAAAATAATAAATAAACTAACGTTCAACAGCACTGCCAATCTGTTTCATGACATGAAGCAGGGTAAATAAATAATATCCAACAAGTAGGAGAATGTTTAAGGTAAATTGATAAACGATTACAAATAGTTATGAAGGTTACACAGCAATATGGAAACATACTCATAATGACAAGAAAACAATGTAAACTTGTATAATTCCAGCCATATAAAATTCACGCATGTGTGCAACAAAACTAGGGGAAAAAAGAAAAATTTTAAATTGATTTTCTAGAGTGTTAGGATTCCTCTTTTATTTAAAATTTCTACTTCAGAGTTCTCCCAGGGCGCCTGGGTGGCGCAGTCTGTTAAGCATCCAACTCTTGGTTTCGGCCCAGGTCATGATCTCAGGGTCATGAGATGGAGCCCCGTGTGGGGCTCTGTGCTCAGCACAGAGTACTTGAGACTTTCTCTCCCTCTGCCGCTCCTCTCCCTCCCTCTCTCTCAAATAATAAAACAAACAGAAGAAAAATAAAATGTCTACTTCCTGTTGACTATTCAAAAAATACTTTTACAATGAATGTATTAGGAATAAAAATAATTTTACTCATAAGTGTACTAATTTATTCATCAGGGGCACCTGGGTGGCACAGTCAGTTAAGCAACGACTCCTGGTTTTGGCACAGGTCTGATCTCAGGGTCCTGAAATCGAGCCCCACATGGGTTTCCATGCTCAGTGCAGAGTCTGCTTTGGTTTCTCTCGCTCCCTGCCCCTCCCCCACTGTGTTCACTCTCCCTCACTGAAATAATCTTTAAAAAAATAATTTATACATTAGCAAGAAATGAAATAATAAAGGTGACAGTTTGTTTTCAATTGGTCCTTTGCCTTTTATAAAGCTATTTAAGTTCATAAATAAACAAAAGTGAAAGATAATGAGGTTTGTGTTATGAAAAGGGCTCAACAGTTGTGACAAGTAAAAAGGACTTTGTACAGCAGACGCCAATGAACTCTGGGTAAGAGCAAAACTAAATTTCTGGATTCTGTTTTGCTTTTCACCTTATTTGATCTCACTTAAAATCATTCATGCCAAGTTGAATTCTTTCCCTCCTTTTTCCCCTTCTCTTCAAGTTCACAGATGTGAAGAAAAAATATACAGCCCTTCTTTTACAGTCCTCTCCTGTTCTCCCAGCAATACCATGAACTGCGGCTTTCTGGAGTGGCTGCCGGCAGTCAGATGTGTAGGATATCCGGCTCCCATCTGTCACCACAGTGATGCCACGACTGGGCTGAATTAGGGCCAAGAGATTTGGGTTCAAATTTTCCACATCTTTAACACAGAGATAATAGAACTTACCCCCAAAAGGTGATTGTGTCATAAGAAAGTCCCTAGCACAGGGTGATGCTCAAGAAATGCTTACCGTGTACTTTTTTTCTCCACCTTCCACTACACATTCATACAGACCACAGACACAGACAGACCATCAGTCTCTAAACCCCTGGGACCCTGGGAACTGGAGGAGAAGTTCTAGGCAGATCCATACTTCAATTCTTCAGTACAAGCAGTTAATGAGTCCAGTTTTATCCTAAGCTAATAATGGTGTCCAAGTCACCAATCTCTTGGGGCCCCTGGAGAAAGACTAGCCTCCCAAAGTCCCATCCTTCCAACTGTGCCACCGTTTCAAGTGTGGAGTTGGGAAACAGGGCACAAGAACTGAATCTCCCAATACCAAAAGAGCTATTTTAACCTCTGAAAGAGTGGGGGAAAGAACGTGGATTAACAAACTCTCCCCTCACCCACCCACTCCTCATGCCTTCTCTCTCTCCCAACTCCCAGGAAATGAGGACACTGAGGTCCACTGAGAGTGTGTAAGGCAGAGCCAGGACTGCATGCAAGTATCTGCCTTCCTGCCTAATTTACACTACCACAGTCATACTCTGTCCCATTTAGTCTGTGCTAGTCAGTTGCCCAAAGGCAAATCAAAGGTTTAGTTCAAGCTCACCATGATAGCATTTGACTTTTATTGGTTTAAGATGGTCATATGTGTCTGGAGGGGAACGAGAGACCACTCAAGACCAAAGAATTCGTAGAGGTTTAATCTCTTTTTATTGGGTCTGGAGACCTACAACTAAGGACCTCAGGTTTACTGTAAGCACCCACCAGGTAACAGAGTACTCTTCTAAGTGCCCTGAGTTACAAAGAACAATCCAATTCTTTCTTTTCGAAATTTACACTTGAAGTAAGAAAACCAGAAAGCTAAATATGAAGCACAGGAGGAGGGCAGTGTACACAGAGCTTTACCCAGTAAAAAAAACAAAACAAAACAAAACAAAACCCGCTAGAGAAGCAGTATAGTAGTGTATTAAGAGCTCAAGTTCTGGCTCACGCTGAAACATGGGACAACTGGGCAAGTCTTGACTCTTCTAAGCCCCAGTTTCTTCAACATTAAAATGAGGTCAGTAACAGCATCTAGTATCAGTGATATCTTTATCAACAGGTGTTGTTATATTAAACTAAATGATATGTATAGCAGTCCTTGGCACAGTCCTTGGCTGGCAGGCCACGAGGGCTCAGCCAGTGCTCGCTTTTATTATCAGACACAAATGTAGTCGCTTACTTCTGTGGCTAGAAATCAACTTCGGTGGGTTTACTTGCATTGTAAGGGCACTCCAGGACTTAAAAGCCTTTCTTTTCTTTGGGGGAAACATATTACAATATTACCAAATGTAACAAAATGCTTTAAGGTTAAGACCTTAATCACTGAGATAAAAGGAGTCCATTAAATAGACATTTTTAAAAAACTTCCACTTAGAGGTGAGTTTTGGCTGAGAGCACATCCAACAAGAAATTGAGCCACCAGAAAAAAAATAACAAAACCTTGGGATGATCTATTAGAATCAAAGTATGTATAAGTATAATAAGGAACATCTCAAGAAATGAGCCATCACAGTCTGGAGGACAAAGGCCTGGGGGATGAAAGTGATGATATCTGTCTTCACATACTTGAAGGGTTATATATGTTGCATATGGTGGGAAAAACTAAATAAATCCAACGGGTCAAAGGTCACAAAACAGATTATAGCTTCTTGTGAGGGAGAATTTTCTTGGGCTAACTAACAGAGAAGCCTCCCCACCCAACCCCGCAATGAGAAGGGGAGTTGGCATCTCACCAGTGGGCATATTGGAAAACTCTATGTCACTTCCCATCTGAGAGTCCACGATCCTAATGTCTTGTTTGGACACCAGAAGTAAACATGCCCAGAATCAATAGAGCGCAGCTCGTGCGTAAGCATTGCTCACCCTAATAACAAGAAACACTTGAGAGAGTAAGATGGGGGCTCATATTCAGTCCACTATTAGTATACTTAGGCAGTCTTATTTCTTTTGAGAGATGTCTACAGTTAAAAACAGATGACAACCCCATAGTGTTCTTTCTTAAAAACTAACCCGCTCCACAGCACATCAACAAGGCACGAGTACAACCTGTAGCATTAGAGTAATCAAAGAGTCGCAATCAAAGGCATCTCCGCCTTTTGCTCAAGTCAGGCTCAGAAAACTGAACACGGAAAAAAATCCAGGAAGATCCTAAAAATCAAGCCACTTGGAAAAAAGTGATTCGACATTTTATTTTCTTTGTTCCACCTACCAAAGAAAAAAAAAGGATAAGATGGGTTCGGAACCAAGAGAAAGACAAAAGAACGCAAAGGGTAGACGACATTTGGAGGAAATGAGGGTTTCAAGGCCTTAACCATCCTGCTGAACTGCAGGGCTAGGACTTGCATGCCTGAGTGTACACCACGGTCTCTGCCCATCTCTCCTTTCTCTCCCACAGTGAGCTGGTTAGCAGGAGGGAGGGGATCAAGGCAGAAGCTGGTCTTTCATTCACCCTGGCTGCTGCCTTTCAAGGCTATCACAATTCAGCCAGGGAGACTTAGTGCTCATTACTGCAAGAGGCAACAGTAACATCGAACCCAGAACTGTGAAATCACAAAATATGAGGCACATAATGACAATTTCTGAAGCGGGAGCGAGGGTGTGGGGAACCAAACTGCCAGGCAGTGCAGGTTTTTAGAGGCTCTTCTGAAGCAATTCATATTCTTAAATTCTCAGATTTCTTTTCCTTTCAGAAGATGGAGACAATTACTAATTCTTCTAAGTAAATTCCTTCTGTTCAAAGAAGATATTATACTAGAATTCACAGCCCTGGGACCCAGTGAGAAATGACAACTCTACTAAAGGACATACAATCAGGTGTAGATACCTTCATTACAAAGTGTGGCTTTCTCCTAAACTGCAGAAAGCAATCTTTGTCCTAGATCACAGGGCCTTTAGTTGTAATCCTAGCCTTCGGGCACAATTAGACTAGGGAGACAAGTAAATAAGCAGGGTGCTAAGTGCTATCACATCTATTTTATGCTCTAGGAGAAATGGAAAAGGAGGAGAAGCAGCACCTAACCCAGCCTGAGGGGTCAGGGAAGGCTTCCTGGAGGAGGGGGCACCTGAGATGAAGCTGGAAAGGCAAGTAGGTATTGGTGTAATGAAAGGGGTCGGGGCTCTCTCTATTCAGAAAGGCACAGAGGAAACTCAGAGGACCAAGATCAGAGGCCTAGAGAATGCTATCATTTCTGGGCTGGGCTGAGGAGTTGGGAGACAACACAGGGGGGGCCACAGGATGAGGAACCGGAGAGACAAGGGGCTAAGGAGAAGAGCATTCCAAAGCAGGAACAGTGTGACTGGGTGCAAATCAAGCCAGGCAAGAGCTAAAGGCTTGGACCTGGCTAACCACAGAGGGCCATGCCCTTTGCCCAAGACATTTCAGGGAAGCGGCGTTGACAGAGGCCAGAGCACAGAGGTTGAGTTGAGGAGGTAAGCAAGTGGACACTGTGGATAAGGCTACTGGCAGGAAGCCTGGCTAAGAACAGGGAGTGAGCTAACAGGAAATACATGATCCAATTTTCTTTACTAGTCTGAACCTCTGCTTGGAGCTCCAGACTCACTTCTACTAAATTCCTCCTCTTCCCTCACCCACTATGTTCAATATGTACCATGGCCTCCCCTCCACCCATCCTCCACTACAGCCAGAGCAGTCTTTTTGAAACTCTAAATTGGACCATGCTACCCCCTACGCAAAATGTACAATGGTTTCCCACTGCCCTTAGAATAAAACCTTAACTCCTTGTCATAGCCTGACATTCTTATGTGATGCGGGCCCCGCTTCCCTCTGCGGCATCTTTGTAGGCAAATCGCCCTCCTGCTTGCTATGCACCTACTCGGCCACCTTTTAGTTCCCAAACCCTGCAAGCACAGGGCAACCTCAGGACCTTTGCTCAGGCTGCTCCCTCTGCCAGGAATGCTCCTGTCTCACCTGCCCTCCTCCAACTAAGTAGCCAGAAGGAGAATTGCTCGTAAAAGTAGCCAGAAGGCGAATTGCACCACAGAGGTCCTCCTCTGCCCTGTGCCTAGGGCTTCACCACCAACCAGCTGCAGAGTCCAGCTTTCCCAGCTCCCCATCAGGGGCTCTGATGTCAGGGACTTGAGTCCGAGCTCTTTTCTCTGCTGCTGGTTGTGCTGCTTCCGTCACGGCGCCACCTCATCAGTTTTCTCATCTTGAAGAAGGGAAACAGTGCCTGCCTCCCCAGCTGTTAGGAAGCTCATCTCAGAAGGGGTGTAAACACCGGTTCTCACCTGCCTATGTCCCCTGACCTGAGGATATCTCCCACCTTTGCAGCGCTGGCCTTCCCCAGCAAACAGTTCCAGACCCTTGGCCCTTCCCACACTCTGTCCCTCACGGCAGGAGGGGCAGCCTGTCTGTTCTGTCCTAGCACTCACAGGGCCTGCCTCTCGCTCCTCAGAGCCCCTGCCACCACTTGGCACACGTGAAAACCCACACACTCCAAATTCACCTCCCACCCAATAAATGCCTCCCACAGCCCTCTCTCTTTTGGCCTTGGTCACCAGCTCCCATCCTAAGCCTGGTACATAAAAATCTCCCAGACAGTCATCCATGTTTTTCTCTTCCCCACTCTGCTGGTGGGACATGGACACTCAGGGAAGCCTTGGAATCCCTGTTTCGAAGATGGCAGAGCATCCATCAGTCTGGGCCCCCTCCATACCCCAGAGCAAATTGGATTTGAAATGGGCATGAAAATGTCGACCATTTGAAGCCACCGAGATTCCAGCAGGGTTTACCTTACAGGAGCTAGCATGTCTCTATGTAACAGAGGCTGGACTTACACAGCTGGACAGAACAGGGCGGGCTCTAGTGGTAAAGAACATTCATACTAAAGCCTGGAGCTAGGGTTACTCCTGGCCTCATGACACCAGCTCTGTTTATATAGTACTTACCCTCTCCATAGTACTTTAAAATACATGTTCTCCTCTGACACAATCATCACCACCATCACTTACTACTCTTGTTATAGCTGATGGGGAAGAATGAAGAAACAGGCCTAGAGAAGGTAAGCTGTGTCCAAGGCCCCAGAGCTAGCAAACGGAGGCACCAAGACTGGACCAAAGGACTCCTGACTCCAAATCCAATGGCATCTTCCCTATAGCATCCAGTCTTTCCGAGCCTCATTCAAGGGAGTGCTATGGCAGTAACACTTGGGGCGGGGTGCCTGAGTGGCTCAGTGGGTTAAGCCTCTGCCTTTAGCTCAGGTCATGATCTCAGGGTCCTGGGATCCAGCCCTACATTGGGCTCTCTGCTGGGCGGGGAGCCTGCTTCCCCCTCCCTCTCTGCCTGCCTCTCGGCCTACTTGTGATTTCTCTCTCTGTTAAATAAATAAATAAAATCTTTAAAAAAAAAAAAAAAAAGAAAGAAAGAAACACCTGGGGCTGAAGTACAGGGGCTCTGGAATGACCCAGAAAAGACAGGCAGCCTGGCAGAAGTGGTTAAAGGCAGACTGTGGAGGTCTTCTGTACAAACTCAGACTGCGGAGCTTAACTTTCATTCAACAGTGGGGAGCCACAGTCAGCCTCTACCTCAAGCCCCACAGCAATCACACTACACCCTTGGAGACCTCGCTGCACAGCTCATCCGGGCCATCAGCTGTTGCCAAATGTCCACGTCGCAAAGAACACAGAAGCCTTGATGAGGGCAAAACTTCTGGTCTCCTACTTTCTGTAGCCATCTCTGTATCCCCAAATAGTCTCACCTCTTTGCATACGAAGTGAAAGAGGGGCTCCCCCCTCTGGCAATATTACTGACCATCCCCTATGCGCACCTTCCTACCCCTGGAGGAGCATTTGACCAAGAATATGACCTTTCTTTCCCTGGAATCTCTGCCTTCTTCCTTTCTTCCAGTTCTATCTCTTTAGCCTCTGAACACGCTAGAGCCCCTCTCATCCTAAAATCATCCCTTCGCACAGCCCCTTCTCGTCCGCACGCTTCAGAAGTGATCTCCCTGAAGAAACAGGAGCAGCAAACATGCATCTCCACTTCACAACCACGGATTCTCTGTTCCACCCCGTCATGTCTTATGACACTGAAAAAATCACCTCTAATGACACCTCCTCGGAGCTAAGTTCAGTGGACATACACCAACATTTCTCTTGGCCTTGAGGCTCTTGACAATGCTGCACTCCCTCCTTGAAATTCTCCCCCTGCCTTGATTTCCAGAAGCCCGCTCTCTCCTGGTTATCCTCCTGTTCACTCCTTCCTGGCATCCTACCCTGGTTCCTCTGCCTCTGCCTTTCCTCCCAATGCTGGTGTTTCCTGACTTCATCTTGATCCTGGTCGCCCCCTGGTCCGTCCTGGTTCCATCATGACACCTCCTCTTACCTTACATACTCTGTGATTGAAATCAACCACAAACATAGCTTCAACGGACAGACCCAAGCCAGTAACTTCCAAACTCCTACATCGGCAGTCCAGATCAGTCGTGTGAGCTCTTCTCGACCTCACTGCATCTGCCTGCGCTTGTCTCCAGGTAGAGTCCACGGCACCTCAAACTCCACATGGCTAAAACCACACTAAGCCTTTTGTTTACCCCACGTGTTCTTCCTCTTTCTGCATCAATAATGAGAGCATCTGTCAAGTCCTGCATCAGTCTGGGGTCTCCAGGGAAACAGAACCAGTAAGATACATGTGTGTATGTGTGTTAAGTATACACACACATGCACAGATTAAGAGATTTAAGAACTGGCTCACACAATTGTAGGAACTGGCAAGTCTGAAATATGTAGGGAAGGCCTAGAGGCTGGACATTCAGACGAGTCCTGATGCTGTAGACTTGGGCTCATTCCCCACTCAAACAGGCAAGAAGACGGTCTGGCCCTCTCGCCTCTACACTCCCAGCACCCTACACATAGCAGAAGCTCAGTAATTGTTGGTGAATGGCTAACGAGGCATAAAGTGAAATGCTATTAAGTGAGAATGGGACCAGACCAAAAGATGTGGATGGCTGTGCATTTTAATGAGAAAGAATCAGGAAACTTGAATAAGGCTGTATTATAAATCAAAATACAGTCCTTCTGAGACATTTATTTGCCAGAATTACCTAACCACTACACCTATGCCTGAATGAGAACCATCACACAGACAGAAGCACATCTGTTCCAGTCCTTTGCCTGAATGTCTCAACAACTCTGTGAAGTAGATATGGAAAAGAAAAGGCACAATTTATGGTTAAACTGAGGTTTCAAAAGACTAAAGTCTTGTCTAGGTTACTACAAAAAATATCCACAATGAAAGGTCTTAGATCTTCAGGGATATGCAGGACGAGTGACCATAAAACAACAGAAGGTCAGACAAAAAGGAACCAGATAGTCCAAAATGGATGATTTTGGATTTAGGATGTTTATCTACCTAAATCTGTAAAAACTAAAGATATCTTCTACAATTTACAAATGATACTTTTATTCTATTTTAATCATTGTTCAGAAAAACTTTTGTCTTTCTACTCTGTAAGTCCATGTTATGTATTACAATCTTAGTATTATCACAAAGCCATTGTTGGAGCAATAAATTTCTTGTTAGATAGTAAATATCTAGGAGCACTGTTTTCTGAAATAATGCCAGTAAGTATTAAATCTATAGTTCATTAGGAATGACTAAATAGGCTATATTAACCCCAGACACCAAAAAATTGTTCATTTTCTAATTATTTAAAAGCATTAAAAATTAATGAAATATTAATAATATTTAGTTTCAGTATTACATCTGGGGATTCTCTGAAGTACACAGTGTTCCCTGAAGCCACAGAGTAGTGGAAACCCTCCATTAGCCATTCCTATTAGTCAAAGCAGGGACTGATTACCCCCACTATATTTGTATATATAGTTAACTGACCTTCTCAAAGCTCTTTTCTAGGTAGTGTCATTTATTATAAAACTCTTATAAACCTTGTTAAAAGATTCTTTTATTACAGTTGACAGAAAAGAGAGGCAAATGCCCAAGGTCATGTCATTGGTGAATGGCACAAGCAGGACTATACCCCAAGCCTTTCTGCCTCCTGGCCTACTTATGTATAAATCTATCATGGCTTCCCAGCCATGGATCCACCAGACTTGGGAGCAGCATGAGGCCAGAGAAAGACCATGTCTAACTGCTCCCCACTGGTGTCTAGCATAGAACCTGATACACAGGAGGCACAAAATAAGGACATTATTGGGGGAGTGACTGGATTCATTTTCTTAGAGTTGCTTTAGTTACCTGCATGGTAAAATGGGGGTATACAGTATTGCCAAATAGCTATTAAAATGCTACTGGCATTATCAGGAATAAACAAAGAAAATACTATTTTTTTTTTTCAAAACTGTATATGCTGATTCCCAAAAAGATCAGAATTCTGAGCCAGGGTCCCATTTCAGCACAAAAAGTAGCAAATGGTATGTTTTCAGCTTCCTAGAAAATTAAGTGTTGAATTGAAAGGGCAAGGAGAAGAGGGGAAAATTCAGTCTTATATGGGAAAGGAAAAACTGACCACAAGGTCTCAGACCTAACAATGACCATGTGCAAGGGTGGCACAGTGGTCCAGTTGTAGCTAACCTATCATGGCAAGAAATGAGCTTGCCAAAGGAGGAGTCACCCAAATGGACATATGTCAGCCAAAGAGCCTTCACTATGGCACAAACATGTAGCTTTGAGGCAGGCCAACCCCAGAAACAAGGCACGCAGAGGCCTGGAACAGGTAGACCCACTCTGTAAAACCCTCTGTGATTACCCATGCTAGAACAAGGGAGAATGAGAAGAAGCTGGCCTCCTTCCGTTTATCATGGCCCCAGCACATAGGGCTCTCCTGCCCGCACTGCCAACCACTCCCAAGAAAGACACTTGGAAATGAGATGGTGAGTATTCAAGAGGTCTCCTAACGTGCCTGACTATTCCTTTCCTATAAAGGCCTCACCAGCCTCACTTAGAGTTCCTTCTTCCCTCAAATCCTAAACCATAGACCTAAACATATACCTTCCATTATCACTGGTTATCTGGTTTTCTGTTCACCATAGCACTGGATTTCCAATTCTTTGGATTTTATTTATTTTATTTATTTATTTGGCAGACAGAGATCACAAGTAGGCAGAGAGGCAGGTAGAGAGAAAGAGGGGAAGCAGGCTCCCCGCTGAGCAGAGAGCCCGATGCGGGGCTCGATTCCAGGACCCTGGAATCATGACCTGAGCTGAAGGCAGAGGCTTTAACCCACTGAGCCACCCAGGAGCCCCATGCCCCTTAAGGGCTTCCATAGAAGCCCTTCTCCACCATACATTCCTAAATACTTTATACTTAATTACAAAGACCAGTTACCCAAAATAATTAAGGAGTGAGGCATTCTGGATGAGTACAAGTTAATTCAGTAAGCACCAACGTATCTCTGTAGTCTAGCTAAAATAAATGATGTCTTAGTAAACAGGGACTATCACATATAACAGTTCCAAATGTTACCAAATCTTCAAGATCCTGTGTGAATAAAACACTCTCTGAAAGCGCCCTGCCATCCCCTCTCTCCACTTCCACTCACCGCCAGAAATAGCCTCTCTTTCGTCTGCGAGCCTACATTTTGATTCTACCTCCTTGCAGCATGCAGCAGAGTCTGCTTGAGGTCAGAGATGTAAATGCGTCTTGTCTAACTCTTACAAAATGTTTGAAAACAGACCTTTTTTAACCCTTTGCTGCCTAGTTCACAGTAGGCATACAAACACTTCATGAACTGAGTACATTTAGTGGTTGAAACATTATAAAGAGCACCAAAATACAGCAGAGCCTTCGTAATACAGCATAATACAACAGAATCCAGGGGTTCCTGAGCTGTGTAGGGCAGTTAAGTATGATATTAAAATACTATCATGAAAATATTCATTGGCATCTGTTCAGTATTTCTCAGCTTTAGAAGATGTTTTCCTAACATGGCAAAATATTCTGAATTTCTGTTTTCTTTTTTAAAGTGGAATTACTTTTTTTAAAAAATCTCAACTTGCAAAGGGAAAGTTCTGGTTGAACTGGCATTACTAAACTTCCATTGCCACGTTTTCTGGGTTTCAAGATGTGCATTCAGGTGGCGCCCTGTAGTTCACCAAGGAGATGAGGCAGTAAGTGGAAGGATGTAGTAAGTGCCAGGAGTATAACCAAGATGCTGTGCCACGTTTGGCGCCCAGCTCAGCGGTTTGAAAGCCAGGCTCGTCAGCACCAGCCATGCTCAAAGGAAATAAGAAATGGAACACATGATAGAGCAAATCGAGTTTTAGGCTTGAGGTCCATAGCAACCACTTCTAGCAAGGCTGACAGCATTCTTTTCCTGCAGCTTTAGTGTTTGGGTATGACAAACCAGGCTGGAAGTGAAGTTTAAATATTCTAAACACTGCAACTCAAACTCAAACCTCCTTACTAGCAACAGGGGATTCTAAATAGTCAGCCAAGAATGACTAACTCTAAGTTCCCTCCCAGCAGCTATTCTTTTGCAGGAGTCCTCTTTCTTGTCATGAAAAGGAACAGAATTTTCTTGGTGAAAAAACAGAGAAGGGGGTGGGGGGAGTAGGGCTGCCGCTATGGTGATATTAAGTATCTAACCATGTATACGGCCCCTTGGGAATAATCACCGCTCTTGTCTTTAGCTTGTCAAGGAGTAAATGTTTTAGTCCCACACCTTCAGAGACAAAAATGTGTCACGTAAGTTAATTAGAAGGGTAACTGAAGCACTACAATATTCCAGCTTAGGACAGAAAGCATTCAAAGTTGTATTACTTCCTTCTCAGCCTCATAACCTGATCTCTTCCCATCGAACAGGACAATTATGATTAGTTAATGTATTCAGGGACCACCGAGGCAATGAATGTCCCCGCACTGCTGTCCATTGAATTATTTCATACAGCGTTTCCAGCTCTGTCATCACCAGCTTCTCTCCTTGCTGTGGTCAACGTGCTCACCTCTAATGGTGGGTCCCTTAATTCACTGCTTCTGATATCAGACAGACCTGGAAAGCTAAGCTATTTAGAGTCATGGGCCAAGGCTCATGCCTCCCCGCCTCATCTCCTTCATACCCACGCAGTCAGTTTCCAGACCCCATGATCTTAAATACTATAGCTGTGTTCCCCAAACTTGCCTAATTATAAAGAATTACCAGGTATGTGTGTGGTAGTGGGAGAGTTTAAAATATACATTCCCAGTCTCCTCTCCTATAAACTCGAATCCAGTGGCCCTGGGAGAGGGCCCTGACATCTGTATTTTTAACACACGGCCTCAGATGATTTTCATGACCAAGCTTAGAAACACACACAACATGTCACGGGTGCTGCCCCCTTGAATGGGGGATTCCTTCTGAAGCATAATGAACCTGGGCCAAGGCCAACTCCTTCCAGAAAGACCCTGCAACCAATAAAGCTGAAAGGTCTTTGCTCTTCCACTGTCCTCAGGCAAAACCCCCTCATCTTCTGAGGATCCTGCAGGGCGGCCATGCCTCTTCTCTTGCTGGTAATTCATTCACTGAAGACTTGGTGCACTTTTCTTCTCTCCATCCCAGATGCCTGCCATCCCTGGGATGGGTTTTCTGACCACATGGATGACCCAAACAACTCTCCAGCCTCTCGGTTACTTGACCTCCTTGATGTCACTCATCTTCACTGAGTTCACTTCATTTTAGCCATCGTGCCTGTGGCAAAACCTAGGAGCCCATCATGTCCAATAATTAACTGCTCCAGCTCTAAAATCTTCCACTCACATGTCCCTGTATAACCATGTCCTCCCATTACTCTATCACTCCAATACAAACACACACTCCTTGACTTCATCAACACCTCTGGTCCTTTTCTCCTTCTCACCCAGCCTAAAAACCCTTACCTGTCATGTTAATCACTCCCTGGCCAATACCCAGACCCTCTGCCCCACCAATCCTCTGCCAGCAAACCTCAGCCCTGGCTCAATCCAACCATATGCCTTCCATGCTCCCAAAACCTGGCAGCTGAATGGTACTGATACCCCAATCCACCCATGGTCTCCGACCTCAACAGAGCCCTGCATACTGTCAGGAAATCATGGACATTGCCCTAAGTTCACTCTTCCTGACCTCAGTTCTATGTCAAATCTCCTTCTTCTCCCTTTGACCTCTTCTCACTTAGTCTTAGCAGACAACCTCACCCTCTACCTCACAGGGTTGTTGGAAATGACCAAACGAGCACTTGATCCTAAGCCAACCCACCAGAAAATTCAACTGTGACCCAATATTTTTTTTAAATTTTTTATTTATTTTAGAGGGGGGGTGAGGGGCAGATGGAGAGAGAGAATCCCAAGCAAACTCATGCTAAGCCTGATGCCAGGCTCAATCCCACGACCCTGAGGATCGTGACCTAAGCCGAAATTAAGAGTCTGCTGCTTACCTAACTGAGCCACCCAAGCTCCCCTGGTGAGTATCTCTCTGATGAAAGAGAAAAAACCAGCCAGACTCTCAAAAATGGCCAGCCTCTCAAAAGATCTATCCTGAGAACCTGAGAATCTTTAAGATGAAAAGGAGTTTAAAAAGAAGAAGACTGGGCGCCTGGGTGGCTCAGTGGGTTAAGTCGCTGCCTTCGGCTCGGGTCATGATCTCAGGGTCCTGGGATCGAGTCCCGCGTCGGGCTCTCTGCTCAGCGGGGAGCCTGCTTCCCTCTCACTCTCTCTGCCTGCCTCTCTGCCTACTTGTGATTGCTCTCTGTCAAATAAATAAATAAAATTAAAAAAAAAAAAGAAGAAGAAGACTATCTTACCTCAAGCATTTAACAAGTATGAATCTAAACATAAAGTTGTCATATATCACTAGAATGATTATAAATCACAAGCCAAATAGTGAATTCCCTGGTCATTTTTATAAATTCAAAGCCAGAATCAGTGAAACAATACTCTTAGTTATGATCTTTCACTCTTACCCAAATTTGAATTTGTTGATGGGGCTACAAGTCTTTTCCTGAGGGTTTTTTCCCCTCCTTATAACATTAATAGCCAACATTCACTGTTTTTTTTTGTATAATTATGTTACTCACCAAGACCCTGTGAGATAAGAACTATTATTTTTCTCCATTTACAGCTGAAAAAACAGACTTAGACTTGTTAAGTAATTTGCCCACAGGCTTACAGTTAGAAAGCAGCAAAGGCAAAATTAAAACAGAACTCAAACTCATCTATGTGCTTTGGCATAGTGATTTTTAACAGCAATTTCCCAGGAAACGCAGCACCCTAATCCAATTTTTATACTCCCGTGTATGCTCAGAACCCTCAAACATTACTATTATGGCCTATTTCACATTCATTCATCCCTGCATTCACATCAGAAGACAGTAATGAATAGGAGGAAAGTTTCTACAGTCAGATCACATAGATTCAAATCCTAGCTCCACCACTTTCTCAGCTGCGTAACTATAAAATTTATTCCTCTAATCTCATTTTTTCCAACTAGGATGCAGAAATGATAGCGTAATAATCACAGTCACCTTCGTCAGTTCTCCCAAAGATTTAAAGCTAATACATGATTAAAAAAAAAAAAAATACACGATTGCACTTAGCAGTGGACTTGACACACAGTAAGTCTCCAAAAACATTAGCTGTTATTGAAACTAGTATTCAAGGGGCGCCTGGGTGACTCAGTAGGTTAAGACTCTGCCTTAGGCTCAGGTCATGAACTCAGTGTCCTGGGATCGAGCCCCACATTGGGCTCTCTGCTCAGAGAGGAGCCTGTTTCCCCCTCTCTCTCTCTGCCTGCCTATCTGCCTACTTTTGATCTCTCTTTGTCAAATAAATAAATAAAATCTTAAAAAAAAAAAAACTAGTATTCAAAAGGTATTGAGGACCCGCACCCATTGGATTCAAGGCAAGAGCACTGGGTGCCAGGACTGCACCATAAACAGGCCAAGGCTCTCTCTGCCCTCGTAGGTCTTGCAGTGTCCTGGGAGAGCAGACAAAAAAGAAGGAAACAGATCAATGAGATACTTAGAATTTTGGTAAAGCACTAAGCAGGAAATGCACCAGTACTAAGAGGGGACAACAGGGAGGAAGCTACCAGGTAAGGGGTGATCAGAAAAGGCCCCTCCAAGGAGGGACATTTTAGCTGAGAGCAAATGTGGGAGAAGGATCTTTAGGAGAAGAATAGGGGAAGGGTGCCAAGGAAGAGAGAAGGGCTTGTACAGAAGAGGAGGAGAGCTGGAACATTAGAGGAACTGACAGTTCCAACCTGAAAGAATGGCTGAGCAAGTAGCAGAGGTTGGAGAGGGAGAGACAGAGGCCGAGCACCTCAGATTAAGAAGTGTGGGTGTGGGTCCAAGTGCAGTGGGAAGACTGCAGGGTGGGGAGGGAGGGGCGGGGGGGGTGGATAACATGACCTGGTTTGCTTTTAGTAGCATCACTCCGGCCACAACGGGAATGAACAGAGGTTAGAAGAAGGGAGGAGCAGGCCAGAGCAGAAACTGGGAGACCAAGTACAGGCAGAGGCAGTCACCCAGCTGGGAGGACGGCAGCCGGATTAGGAGGATGGAGAGAAGGCAGGAGTTGAGGTATTGTGAGCCCCGGCCGACGGGCTGCGCTGATGGGTTGGATGTGGGGTGAAGAATCGAAGACAACTTTCAGGTGTTTGGCTTGAACAATGAGAGGACAGTAAGGACAAAGACAGGGAAGGCAGGGGGTGAAGAAAGCTGGAGAGAGGGGAGACAGGAGTCCGGAATAAGGGATATACATCTGGAGGGTGGAGAGGGAGATACTTGGGGCATATGAGGTTTGAGAGGACAGTGGGGCAGCAAGTAGAGACAGCAGGAAGGCTTTGGGTAAAAATGCAAGACTAGCATGAGAGAAAGGTCCAGGAGGGGGTCTAACCAAGGGAAGGGGGGCTAGCATCCAAAGGGTATTAAAGTCCTGGGGATGGATGAGATCATTTAGGGAGAGAATATGATGACAGAAGGGAGGTAGCCAAATGACAAAAGAGAAGAAATAATAAGAAACCAGGGTGGTGTGTGCCTGGATGGCTCAGTCAGTTAAACGTCTGCCTTTGGCTCAGGTCATGATCTCAGGGTCCTGGAAAAGAGCCCTGGATCGGGCGCCCTGCTCAGTCGGGGACTTCTCCCTTTTCTGCTCCCCCTGCTTGTGCTCTTGCTCTATCTCTCTGTCAAATAAATAAAATAAAAATCTTTTTTAAAAAATGAAAGAAAAGAAAGCAGGTTGGTAATCTAAAACTGAGCATGACTGCCGGTCAAGCAGCCCGCGCACAAACACACAGAACTGCCCCAACTCTGTGCTCGATAAAGGCCTAAGGAACAAGTAAAAATAAATTCTTAATGCGTTCCTTTTAGGACATTAAAAGAAAACTTTCATTTAGAATTTTCCCCCAAGTTCTTGTATATTTGAGGCATAAGAAAAAAACATTTTTGAAGGTCTATGGATTGTATACAAAGGAATCCTTTTCCTTATGCGCAAAAAACAAGGATTTTTTTTTTTTTTTCAAAAACTAGCCTAATTGAAATTCAAGCTTTTAAAAAGGCTTACATTCATGCCATTTCCTTTCTGTAAAAATTCTATCCCAAGATACAATTTTCCCCATCCTTATAATGAAAATGCAATTATGTTTTACTACAGATATCATTTCATACTGAAAGATGAAACTGTTACTTTCAAACCGTTCAAGAGTCACATGAGAGATGTAAAATGCTCAGAGATCAAGGATTTATTTTAAAATGTTGAGGGGAAAAAAAAAAACTTAAGTATACCTGTGAGGCCATCCAAAAACTGATAAGGAGTTGAAAAGGATAGAACTGCCAGGAAAGTAAGTAAATATAACAGCTACTCCTCAAATGAAAACACATTAAAGCTGTAATTATATCTCTGGGTATCTGTTGACACAAAAAAACTCACTATGCTCTTGAGGCTTGTACTATCACTAAGAACTACCGAATTGAAATCACAGCTGTAAACATAACTGGATACTTTACACTTTTCGAAGATTTCCAATGTGACACAAGGGATAACGCATACAAAAAAGAGCCAGTAACAACTGCCAAAAATGTTTCTTCCCTCGATTGTTCAAGTTAGATCAAGACTATAATTCTTAGATTATAAGCCTCACTTGTAAAATTCTTCTCAGATACGTAAAGGAAAGGACTATCTTGACTTCTAACGGATTGTTGCCCCACTCCAGGATAGACCTATCTAAAAGCCTAGGAGGCTACAGGAAGGTGATAAGAATGGTCAGATAATGAGCATTCATTCACTCACTCATTCAACAAATATTAAGCAGCTATAATGTGTCAGGTGCTGTTTTGAGCCCTGAGGACACATCAGTGGAAAAGTCTCACATTTCTGGGTGAATGGGGGAAAAGAGACATAAACTAACAAATAAATATGTACGCACCAGTGGGAGTAAGTGCTATGAAGAAAAGGAAGGTTAAGGAGGGTTAAGGAGAATAGGGGAATGGGGTGTATTTTACACAGAAGGGTCAGGAAAGCCTAATAAAGTTACATCTGAACAGAGACCTGAGCCAAGAACCATGATATCCAAGGAACAGAGTTCTAGGCAGAAGGAATAGAAAATGCAAAAGCACTGAGGCTGGCATATGCTTAAAGTTTTAAAGGAACAGCAAAGAGATGTGTTTGGCAAAACTGGAAGTGAGAACAGGGAAGTAGCCTAGTTAGCCAGGGCAAGGACTTCATATTTTACTTTAAAATGAGAAGCTACTGGAGCGCTCTAAGTAGAGGATCCAATTTATTTTTTTAAAGTATCACAAAGGGAACACAAGTTCTTACTCATACACAAGTTTTATGAGTAATAAATAGGTCCAATACATACCTACAGAAGAGGAGACAACATCTCCACCTTCAGAGTATTTTAAAGTTGCAAATCAGATTAAGCAAAGAATTATGTATAATCACCACTGAATCCCTACATCCATCCTCCTCCTCTCATGCCTTTATGAGGCATACATAATCTGTAAGATTATACATAATCTAATTATAAGTAGGAAAAAAGCATATGATAAAACAATCACCTAGTATAGTAGCACTTTTGTAAGAAAAAAATACTTATGCAGAGGAACAACAGACTAAAAGGATAAATACCTAACTGTGGTTTCCTATCCTTTATGGGATTACGATTTTTTTCCCAAGCTTTTTTTTTTTTTTTCTAGTTTAATGCTTTAAACGTGAATTACTTTTGTAATTTTTAATGTTGTCTTAAAAAAAAAAAAAAAAACCTCCTACCAGGAGAATGCTCTAGTCTGAAACCATACTTAAATATGAAAACAAAACACAGAGAACATTTTCTGCAAAAATTACCCCATCTCCACGCAATGTTTGCCCGTTTGCAAAGCAGTGCACAAATCAAGCGCTGCTCCATGTATCAAGGTCACAAAACCAACTTGGTTAATATGTTTATCATTACATAGTAGCTCTGTCCTCTACAGCTACTTTGATACCATCTTTCCAAGGCAGCAATAGAAGGGCCCTTTCATTAATTTCCTAAGACTCTTTGATACTACTTTGCTGCTTCTGGATTTTTCCACTGTATGTCTCTTAGAAACAAATTAAGCCCGAATAAGTTGTTCCAGCTAATGAAGTGCGCGTTTGGCTCTTTCCCCGTGGTTGAGGACAATCCGGCAAAATACCAATTGTTTCAGGACGCGTTTTCTCTTGGTTTCTAAATACCGCGATGCCAAGTTTCTACAAATAAAGAACGTCAACACAACAACGCACAAGAACACGGATACATGGAAACTACTGTCGCCCCTTTTTAAACCGAAGATGTGTGGAGTCTCCTGAATAAATACTATGTGTTCACATGACACAGATAAAAACAGAAAGGAGTGTGCCCTCCCCTCCTCCTCTACCTAACCTCTCCTCCCCACCACAGAACAGCTTCTCCCAGGGCACAAGCCCAGGGCAATCACTGCTCAGAAATGCAAACCACGCAACTCAAAGTGACTCAAGCTCTCAAACACTTTCCACCTAAGCTCCACATCCCACCCGCCCCTCAATCACTTCCGACAGGCTGCTCTGAATGGAAACCCCAAACTGCGCTCACACGCCCCTCTCGGCATCCGGGCTCCCCGGGCCCAGGGTGAGTGTTTTCGCGTGGACAAACGGGGGTCCCGGGGTTCAGGGCTCTACTGTACCCCCAAGCGGCTGGAGTCCCCGGCTCAGCTGCCTCCTCGGCGGAGCTGGCGCTCTCCACGCCAGGGGCAGGGGCTGCCCCACGCCCGCAGCGGCCCGCGGGAGCCGCAGCGAGGGGCTCCGGGCGGCCCGGCATCCCCGCCCCGCCGTGCGCGCCCCCCCTCGGGGCTCCCGGGCGCCCACGCGGTCCCGCACCGCGCGCTGGGACACGCACCCTCGCGGGGTTGGCCGGGCATCTGCCCGCGCCCCGCTCCCCTCCGTGCCCCCTGGCGCTCGCGTAGCGGCTGCGGCCCGCGGGGTCTACACCGAGCCCCAGGACGCCCGAGCCCGGGGGCTCAGTTGGGGGGTGCTGACAGATGGGGCGAAGGCGGGGCTTCGGGGGGAAGGGGCGGAGCCTGCGCGCATGGGGGTGCTGGCGGCTGACAGAAAGACCCGGGGCAGCGGGCGGGAGGGGCTGGCGGCCGCCGCGGGCAGAGCCGGGGGGTCAGGCGTGGCGGGAGGCAGCTGGCGCAGACACGGGGGGCTGACAGGCAGAGAGAGACACACACACGGAGACTGACAGTCGCGGGGGCGCGCGGGGCCGGCGGGCCGCGGCGGGCGCTCACCTGGCAGCGGCGGCGGCGGCGCCCGCGGCCGGGCCGGTCTCCCCGCGCTCCGGGCCTCCCTCCCGGCGGGCGGGCGGGCGGCCGGCGCAGGGCCCGCGGAGGCGGCGGCGACGCCGGAGCCTCGGACTGCTGGGCGGCGGGGACGCAGCTGCACCAACCGACTCCGGGCCGCTCGGCTCGGCTCGGCTCGGCCGCACTCGGGGCTGCTCGGCTCCGCTCGGCCCCGCTCGGCTCGGCTGGGGGCGGGGCCCGAGGCCCCCCGCCCAGGTCGCCTCCTGCGCCCGGGGGGGGCGGGGCTTTAGTGCGGGCGCGAGCCCCCTGACGTCGCGGGGAGCGGACCTTGCCCCGGACGCATGCGCAGGCGTCGTCCCGCTTTTCCCCGCTAGGAGACTGAAGGGGGCGGAGAAGGAGAGCACAGGGGGCGGATGCTGCGGCCCCAGAGGTTCCCGGCTTTTGTGCTCCATATCCTGGTCTTTATGGAGGACCACCTAAGGAAGGTCACACAAGGCTACTCTTTCGAAAGGATGTAGGCAGGGCAGGGATCCTGGTCCCTGCCGGCCCCTCTCCCTACAGTCCGGTGTTGCCCAACAAGCATCGCCTGGGAGTTGGTGTTTCTTTCTTCCCACCAATGCTCCACGGCAGTTTTTAGTCTCTTCTGTTTCTAAAGGACAACAACCTCTAATGGCTTTTTAACATTAAATTTTCGGGTACTTGACAACTTGCAAGCATGAGTCCCCGCAGGTACAATGATGCTATCCTTTCTTAACAGCTTCCATTGTGTCACCTGTAACACCCAGGATGGGGTTGGGCCTTTCTGTGTTTTTTTCGTCATACGTCGCAGATACCTGTGTTGTCATGGAGCCCAAGCCTATGGCAGATATGCTCAGAAAGCGATCCCCACCTTTAGAATCCAGTGATTAATACACAGCAAGAGCTCTGCAGTCTGACACATCTAGGTTGGCATCCCGGATCTCCATCGTACTGACAGATTAATAATTGGCTGGGTGACTTTGGACATGCCACTTAATCTTTAATCCAAAAAGAGCAATGAAAATATTAGTAATTAAGCCAGTAGAAGTGATTGAAAGATTTAAATGACAGCACCCATTAAGCTTTCTGCACAGTACCTGGTGTTCAATAAATAAAGAGGACTTGAACATCAGGTTGCATTTTAACCCTCAGATTCTGAAAAACAGTGAACGTATAAAGTATTGAGCAATGTGTCAAACTTGACATATCCAAAGCCAAACTCTGGAACTGGCTCCTCAATTTGCTCCTTCCAGTCTTCCCCACCTCATTTAAGATCAGTTACATCTGTCTGGTGGCTCTGGCCAAACCTTGAAGTCATAGTTAACTCCTCTTTTCCTATCAACATATCCCACATGTAATCCAATAGCAAATACCTTTAAAATACCCTCCTTTGAGCCTTTGTCACCTTCTCCCTGGAATATTGCAGTAACCTTCTACGTGCTTTCCCTGATTCACTCTGCTCTCAGAGAGCTTGTTCTCAAGAAGCTAGAGGGATTCTGTTAAAACATAAGTCAAAGCATATTTCTGCCCTTCTCTAAAGCCTCCAATGCCTTCCCATCTCAGAGCAAAAATCAAACTCTTTTTGTCAAGGGCCTCCGAGAGCCTATTGTGACCTCCCCCCACCCAACACTCCTCCCCTTCTCTAACTGCCTCTCCTTGCACCCTACCCCTTTACTCCATTCCAGCCACACTAGCCTCCTTCCTATTTCTGAAACATGCAGGCTCACTCCTACCTCAAGACGTTTGCATTTGCTGTTTCATACCCCCAAGGTTTCAGAAAGGCATGTGCCTTTACTCCAAATATCAAAATTTTCAAAAGTAACTGCCTCAGACTCACCTAGACCACTCTACTAAAACATCAAGTCCCACCCTCCCCCATCATTCTCTCTCCCCTCATCCCGCTTTGCTTTTCCTTATAGCCCTTATGACCTTAATATTTGTAATGTTCTGAGGGCAGGGCTTGGTGTTGCTCATCTGCAGTATCTGGAAAATGGCCTGGTATGGTGAGATCCTCGCTATATATTCCTTGAATGAATAAGAGTATATATGGAGGAACGCCTGGGTGGCTCAGTTGGTTAGGCCACTACCTTCGGCTCGGGTCGTGATCCCAGGGTCCTGGGATCGAGTCCCGCATCGGGCTCCTTGCTCGGCGGGGAGCCTGCTTCTCTCTCTGCCTCTGCCTGCCTCTGCCTGCCTCTCTGCCTGCTTGTGTGTACTCTCTCTCTGGCAAATAAATAAAATCTTTAAAAAAAAAAAAAAGAGTATATATGGAACATGTTGCTCAGAGTTAACTTCATTTACTCAACAAACTTTTTGAGCATCTATTCCAATCCAGGTACTGTGGGATATGGAGGTAAACAAGGCATTCTCCCAAGCACTAAGGAAATCAGAGTTTCAAATGAGAAAGACATATAAAGAAGTACTTTTGGAAGAAATATGGGGCACCTGAGTCGCTCAGCCCATTGAGCGTTTGCTTCAGCTCAGGTCATGATCCCAGCGTCCTGGGATCGGCAGGGAGCCTGCTTCTCGGTCTCCTGCTCCCCTTGCTTGTTCACTCTCTCTCTGTCAAGTAAATAAAATCCTTAAAATCAACAATAACAACAACAACAACAAAAACCCTTAAAAAATGGAAGGGAATCTGTAACACTACATGTATGTGCTACCTGCTTTGGGAAGCCAAGAGAAGGACATAATTAATATAATATAGGAGAGTGTAGAAAGTCCTTCCACGGGAGCTGAGTCTGAAGAATTGAGGGAGGAGGAGAGGACTCCAGGCAGAGAAAACAGCATGTACTCAATAACCAGTTACTGAGTTAGGAATATAACCAGTTGGGATCTATGTCACAAATAGTATTTACCCAAGGAGACAAATTATTTTTCTTTAAAAAAATAAATAAGCAGGTTCCAGATGATCGCTATAATAATGTCATCTGAACACACTCACATTCTGATGAGCTTTCTGAAGCAGGAAAGGAACTGCCAGAAGTATAGTTGATGCAACAGAATTGCCACCTGACTTCTGTTTTACTGGAATAGGCTACACCTGTGACCCTTTTGTATACGTGTCAAGGTCCAGAGCCAAAGAACTTGCACCAGTTAGGAGTTTGCTGGCTGCGAGTACCAGTATTCTCCCAGATCACTTAAAAAAAAGGAGGAGGGATTTATCTTACAGCTTTTTAAGGGTCAAAGGGATGGGTCTCTCAGGCCAGCAAGAACCCAGATGGACTTCTGGATGGATTGGAAGCACAGGGTTACCAGTAAGACTCTCACCACAAGCTTGTTTTCTCTCCTTCCAGGTAATACAATGGAAAAATACATCTACCAACTACTCCCAAGTACGTGATATAATTCCAGCTACACTAATTTTTTAGTCTCTGTGGGATCTTTCCAATCCCAAAATCTCAGAGAAGAGGCTCTAATTGACCCAACTTGTGTCAGGTGTCCCTTCCCTCCCCCAGAACAATCATGACCAGCTTACAGGTCACGTAGTCCATGAGAAACTCACTTCTGTGGATCAAGACCACAAAAAAAGAGAATTGCTTTGAGTTGAGGAAATATCTTTTTTTTAAAGATTTTATTTATTTATTTGACAGACAGGGATCACAAGTAAGCAGAGAGGCAGGCAGAGAGAGGAGGAAGCAGGCTCCCCACGGAGCAGAGAGCCCGATGTGGGGCTCGATCCCAGAGCCCCGGGATCATGACCTGAGCCGAAGGCAGAGGCTTTAAACCACTGAGTCACCCAGGCACCCCAAGTTGAGGAAATATCTTAAAAGGAGTCCCTCAAACAACCATGAACTCCACTTAATGGCAAAACACCTGGGAGGCATTTGATAGTCACACAGAAAGTGAGTACTGAGTTTTCCTGATTTCTGCAGAGTAGGGAGGCTTCTTTTTACATAGCAATCAAAACCATAAGTTATTCCTTTCCCAACAAAAAGTGGGCAAAAACTGGGGTGGTCTCCATAAGCCCTCTGTGGTGCATATTCTGCTGGCCTCCTGTGGTAGTGCACATTAATGCTAGCCACCAGACATTTCTGGTGTGTTTTCCATACACGTGATAGGATTGTACTTCCTTAGAGTTTTGAGTCAGGGATGGCCACACCACTTCCTTTGGTCAAATAATGTGTGAGTAGATGTACTCCCAGGTCCAAACTTTAAGAGCTAGTAGGCAATTCTGTATACTCTCTTTCCCTCAGCAACAACAGGCAACGCTGAAGATGGTGGTAACTCCACGATTCTGGGTCCTGAAGGGAGGAAACATTAAATAGTGGTCCCCCAGGGAACTCACAGTACACATGTAGTAGGAGCAAGAAATAAACTTTGCTGTTATAAAAAGACTGGGGCTTGTTTACTACCACAGCAAAACCTAGTCTATCCCGACAGATACACCTTCTAACATCCAGTCTATCCCACTGGCCATTGTACAGCACGGAGGCACTTTGGATGGGATAGACCCCATCCCCCACATGTGAGTGTGGATTCTCTGCTAAGTCAGTTGACTTAATCCCATCTACCTCGTACTGATGGCTTCAGGAATAGATCTCTTACCGAGGCCTACATCTCTCAGTATCCAATATTTTCCCCATCACAATAATTGAATAAAATCCTATTTCCTTGGATGTCAGTGAAGGACTATTTGCTGCTGGCAACTGTTGTGTGACCATGAAGACAGCCAGCCTAAAGAGGAAGCCAACACATGAACAGGAAAAGTCAGAACAAAGAGAAACAGAGTTGGAGGGCTGATTAAGGCTTACCTGAACCAACAAAGTCAGGTAAATCAATAAATTTCCCATATTATTGGTTCTCATTTGAGTTGGGTTTTCTAGTCCCCAGAAACATTCCTGCTGTGGCTCTCCTACCATATTCACTGCGTAGTGCTAAGCAGTAGGTAGCACTACAGAATCACAAGGGGGAAAATGTCTCGACTTTAGACAATCACAGGAAGAGAAGCTGAAAATTCTGTGATTTACATGCCAGCTCTTTTTCTAGAACAAGGTATCACAATGCAGGCAGAGGGCAGACAAGGAACAGTAACCAGCTGAGAACCAAGGATTCGAAGGAGAAGGATCCTATAGAACCAGGAGAGTGACAGGCCTCCGGCTTAATCAATAGTACATAGTTGGTATCATACAGAGTGTTCTATCCCTCTCTAAACATTTCTGTTGCATTTATCAAGTCTGGAGTGAAAGAATCCAGGAGGCAGTTTCATGCAGTAGGTAAGGAGGATTTGACTTTGAAACTACTGGGCTTGAATCCTGTCTCCCCCACTTACTCGCTGTGTGAACTTGAGTAACTTTCTTAAATCCCTAATGTAGTTATGACAATCGAGTGAGATACTTCCTGTTATTATTAACAAAGTATGTGATGCATTATAAGGACTCAGTGGGTAAAAAGGATGTCCCATCAATTTTTTTAAGAAAGGTTCTGGGACACCTGGGTGGCTTAATCAGTTAAGCATCTGCCTCCAGCTCAGGTCATGATCCTGGGGTCCTGGGATCAAGCCTTGCATCAGGCTCCTTGCTCAGTGGGGAGGCTTCTTCTCCCTGTGCCCCTCTCCTCTGCTCATGCTCTCCCTCTCTCTTTCACACACACACACACACACACACACACACACACACACACACACATAAATAAATAAAATCTTTAAAAATAAAAAAAAAGAAAGACCTGAATCTAGTTTGCCAACTTGTTGCCTCTTGGCTCTAAAGCCTCCCTTCTTTGGCTTGCCCTGTGATCCTGGAGCTGAATTCTGTAAACATTTCCCTTATGCTAGTGGCACAATGTTAGGCTCTGTCAGTAGAGAGAAGGTTGGAGAAATTTACAAAAAATAAATAATAAAATAAAATAAAAAATCATAAGGGGCTTCCTGGTTCAGAACCTTCCTGATTCTTGCTCCTATGGTTGCCCGTGGTCTAGGGAGACCCAGTGTTGCTCACCCTTTAGTGAGCTGTTCCGCCTGCTTCTGGTCTATAGCCTGTGGCCATCCATCAAACATCTCCACCGTCCACTGGGCTAAATTCCTCCTCTAACAAGGCCCCAGTCTCACCTTGGGGTTGGGGGACAGGCACTTGCTAGTTTGTCCTCGCCTTGGTCACTCTGCCTCAGCCCTAGAGATGGTAGGTACGGTCTATAGTTACTATGCCTACATTCTTCGGAGCTCTCTTTTGACCCTTTTAGTTACTGACTATCTTTCATTAGCTAAGAATTCTTCATATTAAAGGTCCCTTATTCAAATTACTGGTGTGGTTTCTGCACCCTGAGTGAGCCCTGTCTGATACACCAGTGGCCCCAACTGCCCATTAGACAAATTTCTGGTTTTAAAAACGAACTAATTTGTGGGAACAGGTAGGGGGAGTACAATTGTGTGTATAATATAGAATAGTAGTTACAAAGTCATGACTTCATCCTCAAGAGAACACTGTAAGAGACATATAATGGTGTCCTGATGTCAGAGCCAGTCTTCTGCCTGTCCCTATAAATGGGGTTCTGCTGGACCAGCCCAGCCCAGCCCAGCTCAGCCCAGGACCTGAGCCAGACATGACGGGCAGGATCCTGAGGCTTATCACAAGATCCTAGAGTCACATCTTGATTATAAATATATAGTTTCTGTTGGGTCAGAGAGGGGTTTGAATGTCCATAAAACCTTCCCAGCTCAAGGCACTGTTTGTCCCCACCCACCTCTCTTCCCCCCTCCCCCCAAAGTGTATTGTGCCTTGCCTGCTATTAGGTTCTGAGTATGCAGCCCTGAATAAAACCAGAGACCTTCATGTACCTTACGGTCTAGTAAGTAAGGCAGACATTGGTCAAATAATCAAAAACATAAATCTTACACAGTACGTGGTACCATGAGATCCACTAATAGGAGGCTTTGGTTCAAAGATGTTTAAGGAAATAGTTGATATGAAACCTAAAGGAAAAATAGGGGTTAAATTAGATGTATTAGTCTGCTCAGGCTTCCATAACAAAACACTATAGACCAGGTGGCTTAAACAAGGGAAATAAATTTTCTCAGTTCTTGAGGTTGGAAATCCAACATCAAAGCCCCAGCCAATTTGGGTTTTGGTGAGAACAATCTTCCTGGCTTGCAGATGGCTGCTTTCTTGCTATGTCCTCATATGACCTTTCCTCAGTATTTGTGTGCAGGAAGAGAGGGAAAATGAGCTCTCTGGTGTCTCTTCCTCCAAGGACACTAATTCTAGTGGATCAGGTCCTGATCTAGTGGATCAGGACCCTACCCTTATGACCTCAATTAATGACCCCCTTACTCCAAATACAGCCACACTGGGAGGTTAAGGCTTCAACATATGAATTTTGGGGGCATACATATATTTATTCCATAACAATAGGTAAATAGGGGCAAGAAGAGTACTTCCTATAGAGGGAACAGCACATGCATAGGCCCTGTGGTCATCAAGGATACGTGGTGCTTTAAAAAAAGAAGAAGGAAAATCTATAATGAGGCAGATAATTGGAGGAGATAAGGCTGGAGAGGTGGCCAGTGGCCAGATCATGTATAGCCTTGAAGTTCTTGGTAATAACTTAAGTCCTATCCTAAGAGCAATGAGGCTTTACTGAAGTGAACTGAGTAGGGACATTATAGTGAGTGGAGACCAAAAAGGAGGGATCAGAATAAGCCCAGAGAGAACCATAATGAAGCTGTCCAGGGTTATCTAGGCTCAGCCAAGATCACGCAAGTTGTCACTGGCTAGCCCGGAAGAGTCACTGGCCAGAAAGTTTTCCCAGGACCAGAGAAGAGAACCTGTTTCTGGCCCAAGCGAACTATGACCTACAGGTTCTCTGTGGTCTTGGCTTCTCTCAGCTATAGTCCACCTGGTAGACCCCATGCCTTATACCACACCAGTGAGACAGACTAGCTCTCTGCCTGGTTCTGTATCCCTAGCCCACACTGGCCCAGCTTACCTTCCTCCTTTTCCCATACTGGACCACAGAACTAAGATTCAACATGTTAGCCCCTGACAAAGCAGACTGACCAGTAACTGCCCATCCCCTCTCTAGACTCTTCAGTGTGACATTCAAGCCCTGAGCCAACAAAACTCTTTACACTTTACTTTAATCTAGGATCCTGAAGAGCTTTAATTTAAGAGAAGATGTGAACTGGAAGTGATCCATTCCCTTCACAGATGGTTTCAAGTCATCTGAGTGGACTAGATAACGTCAAGCTCTGAATACAGAGCAAAAGGATCCTAAAATGTTAGCCCTCCTAGGACTTAGGAGAGAAAAGCGTCTTTGGGGTGCCTGAGTGTCACAGTCCGTTAAGCGACCCACTCCCGGTTTTGGCTGAGGTCAAGGTCTCAGGGTCGTGAGATTGAAGCCCATGTCAGGCTCCCCATTTAGTGCAGAGTCTGCTTCAGATCTTCTCTCTCCCTCTTCCCTCCTGTTCTTGCTCTCTTTCTCAAACAAATAAATACATTTTTTTTAAAAAAAGAGCATCTCTTTTGAAGAGGTTTATACCATTCTAACCTTAAAATAGTTTCTATAAACAATTTTTAAAAAGCACTACAATGCCTAATCCACAAATGCGGCCAGACACATAAGAAGACAAGGCACCCCAAGAGGAAACAAGTAAAACAACAAAGAAGCGGACTTATGATGACCCCAAATACAAGAAATTATCAGAGACCAAAAAACAGCCAAACACATTACATTCATGGAGATAAAAGCCAAGCTTAGACAAATAAAAATCATGAGATACCACTTCACAATCATCAGGATGGTTATTATCCAAAAAAGAAAAGAAAAAGAAAAAAAACAGATGTTGGCATAGATGCAGAGAAATTGGAACACTTGTGTGTTATTTGTGGGGATGTAAAATAGTGCAGCTGCTGTGGAAAACAGTATGATGGTTCCTCAAAAAATTAAACATAGAACTACCATATGTACCAAAAATTCTACTTCTAGGTTTATATCAAAAAGAACTGAAAGCAGGAACTCGGAACAGACACTTGTACACCCTTGTTCATAACAGCAGCATTCACAATAGCCAAAAGGTAGAAGGTACCCAAATGTCCATTGACAGATGAATGGAAAAGCAAAATGTGGTATATATACACACAATAGACTGTTATTCAGCCTTGAGGCTTGGGTGGTTCAGTCAGTTAAGCAGCTGGCTCTTGATTTCAGCTCAGGTCATGATTTCAGGATCGTGAGATTGAGCCTCACATCCTGGCTCTGCACTCAGCAGAAAGTCTACTTTTCTCCTTCTCCCTCTCCCTCTGCTCCTCCCTGAGCTCACACATGCTGGCTCTCTCTCTCCTAAAAAAATAAATCTTTAAAAATAATAAAGAATATCATTCAGGCTTAAAAAGGAAGAAAATTCTCGGGATGCCTGCGTGGCTCGGTGGGTTAAACACCAATTCTTGTTTTTGGCTCAAGTCGTGATCTCAGGGTTGTGAAATAGGGCCCCAGGTTGGGTTCTGTGGTGGGCGTGGAGCCTGCTTAAGATTCTGTTTCCCTCTCCCTTTTCTCCTCTTCCCACCACATGGGTGCTCTCTCTAAAAAAAGGTGGGGGGGGATCCTGACGCATGCTACAATATAGATGACCCTTGAGGATATAATGCTACATGAAATAAGCCAGTCACAAAAGAATACTGATGACCCCATTTACATGAAGCACCTAGAATAGTTAAATTTACAGAGACAGAAAGCAGAATGGTAATTGCCAGAGACTGGGAGGAGGAATGAATAGGAAATTATTGTTTAATTACATTTTTTTTAAAGTTTTCAGTGTTGCAAGAAGGAAAAAAAAATTCAGTGTTGCAAGATGAAAAGAGTTCTGGAAACTGGTTGCATAAAAATGTGAATGTACTTAAGACTAGGAAACTATACTTAAAAATAGTTATGATGTCAAATGTTGTGTTTCTTTTACCACAATGTGGAAAAATCTAATGGGAAAGATGAAATAGAATAATAAAAAAATATTTGATCCAAAAGAAGAAAAAAAAAGAGGAAAATGGGAACAAAAACGAGGTAGGACAAAAAGCAGGCAACAGGACTTTAGATGTGAATGGTTTGTTACCCTATCTGTAACTATGTTAAATGTAGGTAGACTAAATAGTCTAACAAAAAGAAAAAGATCAACAAGGAAAATTTAAACAAAATACAAGATTCAACTATATGATGTTTATGACACATTTTAATATGAGGACATATAGATTAAAAGATAAAATACTCTAGCTAAAATTTTAAATAAGAAGTATTACCTATCTTATACCAATTCTCTTAGAAAATAAAGAGAACACTTCCTAACTTATTTTATAAGGTCAGCATCATTGTATCACCAAAACCTGACAAGAACATGTAAGAAAAAATATAGTCCATTATAACTCATGACCATCAATACAACAATCCTAAACAAAATGTTAGCAAATCAAATACAGAACAGATTAAGAGGATAAGGGGCGCCTGGGTGGCTCAGTGGGTTAAAGCCTCTACCTTCGGCTCAGGTCATGATCCCAGAGTTCTGGGATCGAGTCCCGCATCGGGCTCTCTGCCCGGCAGGGAGCCTGCTTCCCTTCCTCTCTCTCTGTCTGCTTGTGATCTCTGTCTGTCAAATAAATAAATAAAATCTTAAAAAAAAAATTAAGAGGATAAGAAGTCATAACCAAGTAGAGATTATCTCAGGAATGCAAATTGGTTTAACAGTTAAAAATCAACCAACCACATTAATAGACTAAAAGGGAAAAATAATTTGATTATCTGAATAAATGGTAAACAAAAGCATTTGACAAAATGCAACACTTATTCACAACAAAAACTCTCAGCAACCTAAAGACAGAAGACAATCGGGATGCCTGGGTGGCTCAGCGGATTAAGGCCTCTGCCTTTGGCTCAAGTCAAGACCCAGCCAGGGTCCTGGGATCGAGCCCCACATCGGGCTCTCTGCTCAGCGGGGAGCCTGCTTCCCTTCCTCTCTCTGCCTGCCTCTCTGCCTACTTGTGATCTCTGTCTGTCAAATAAATAAATACAATCTTTAAAAAAAAATAAAGATAGAAGACAACTTCCTCAATCTGATATAGGAGATATGGGGGAAAAACTAGAACCAACAGCATTCTTAATGGTAAAATAGTGAGCATTTTCCTCTCTAAAATTAGGAACAGAGGAGAATATTAGTTACTAGCACCTCTAATCAACATTTTACAAGCTGTCCTAGCCCGGGCAATAAGGCAAGAAAAGGAAATAAAAAGTCATAAAGATAGGAAAGGAAAAAGTAAAACTGTCTTTCTTCAAAAATGATACAATTGTATAGGTAGAAAACCCTAAGAAATATCAAATAAATTTTTAGAACCAATAAATTATTGCCTTAGTGTAGCTGCTATAACAAAGTATCACAAACTGGGTAGTTTATAGACAACAAAAATTTATTTTCTCCCATTTTGGAGGCTGGCAGGCTGAGATCAGGGTGACACCATGGTCAGGCAGGTTCTGATGAAGGCTCTTTTCCAGGTTTCAAAATCAATATACCAAACTCAACTTCACTTCTATATTCCAGCAAATGTCAGAAAACTGTTTTTTAAGAATAGTCAGAAAAGTTTTGAAATAGCAAAAGAAGAAAAAAATATAAAGTTCCAAAAATGGATCTAACAAAAGACATGTATGACCTCTATGGAGAAAACCTTGAACATTTTAACAGACATTAAAGAATAAATGAATAGTGGAGAGAGTAAACATGTTAATAGATGAGAAGACTCAATACTGTAAGGCTGTCATTCTCTTCAATTGGTCTATAGATTCAAAGCAATTCCAGTTGATTTTCACATGACACTTGACAAGATCATTCTAATAAAAATTTATATGTAACTGCAGAAGGCTGAGAACAGCTAACCTTACTCCTGAAGAAGTATAAGGTGGAGAGGATTTATTCTATCCGCTCACAAAATTCGCAATAAAGCTCTAATAATTAAGACAGTGTGGTATTGGCATAAGAGTAGGCAAAAACCAACGGACAAAAGAAAGACCCCTCCCCCACCAAAAAGACAGATTAATTTTAGATCACAGAACAGTGTGGGAAAATGAACTTTTGAGTAAATAGTGTTGAGTCAATGGAATATCCATATGGGGAAAATGGCATTGGAATCCCATCACACACCACACTCAAAAGCCAAATTTCTATTAGATTATGGACTAAAACACAAAAGGTAAACCAATAGTGCTTTAAAAGATAACATACAGTATCTTTATGACATCAAGGGAGGGTAAGTTTTCTTAAACAAGACCAAAACAACACTAACCTCAAGTGAGAGACTGATATATTGGACTTCTTTACACTTAAGAACTTAGGCATGCCTGGGTGGCTCAGTTGGTTAAGCAACTGCCTTCAGCTCAGGTCATGATCCTGGAGTCCCGGGGTCGAGAACAGCATCTGGCTCCCTGCTTGGCAGGGAGTCTGCTTCTCCTGCTGACTTCTCTCCTCTCATGCTCTCTCTCTTTCTCACACATAAATAAATAAAATCTTTACAGTTAAGAACTTTTGTTCATCAAGAAACACCATTAGCCACAGAGGAGAAAGATTAACAACGCACATAACTGGCCGCAAGGGTTTATATCCAGAATATACAAAAAACTACTATAAAGAAATAATGAAAAATACAGAGCAGTGGAAAAATGGGCAAGAACAGAGGTCTTGGCTTCACATAAAGAAAATCCAAATGGGGGGTGGGTGCCTGGGTGGCTCAGTGGGTTAAAGCCTCTGCCTTCAGTTCAGGTCATAATCCCAGGGTCCTGGGATGGAGCCCCGCATCGGGCTCTCTGCTCAGCAGGGAGCCTGCTTCCTCCTCTCTCTGCCTGCTTCTTTGCCTACTTGTGATCTCTGTCTGTCAAATAAATAAATAAAATCTTAAAAAAAAAAAAAAGAAAATCCAAATGGCTAATAAATGTATGAAAGGTGCTGAGCCTCATTAGTCATCAGAGAAATGAAGCAGAGAGAACACCTACTACAAACCCAACAGATGGCTTAAATACAAAGCCTGATAGTACCAGTTCCCGGTGAAAACTGTTGGTGAATGCACAAGGGGAGCTCTCATATATTGCTGGGGGGAGTGTACTTTGGGCAACAGTTGGGCATTATTTTTTTTAATTAAGCATAGGAATACCTATAACCCAGCAATTCTGCTCCAAAGTATATACCCAAGAGAGATACGTGCCCAGGGAGACACGTAGATGTGTACAAGAGTGTTCATAGCAGCATTATTTAAAATAGCCCCAAACTGGAAACAACCCATATGGCAATTGGTAGAAAGGATAAATTGTGGTATATTCACTCAACGGAATGCTTTATACTGCACAAAAAACGAACCACACCTGCACACAACAACATGGGAGACTCATAAACAATGTGGAGTGGAAGAAGCCAGAGACAAAAGAACATCCACATTTAATGACTGCTTTTATATAAAACCCATAACCAGACAAATGAAACATGCCCCCTACCTCCACAATCTTTGCCCCTCCTGTACTTATGAGATATGTGAAGAATGGTAATAAAAAATGGATTTGCGGGTGCCTGGGTGGCTCAATTGGTTGGGCACCTGCCTTCAGCTCAGGTTATGATCCCAGGGTCCTGAGATCAAATCCCAAATTAGGCTCACTGGTCAGCAGGGGGTCTGCTCCTCCCTCTCCTTCTGCCCCTCCCCCCACTTGTGCTCTCTCTCTCTCTCTCTCTCTCGCTCACTCTCTCTCAAATAAATAAAATCTTTAAAAAAATAAAAGACACATTTGCAGGGTACCTGGCTGGCTCAGTCAGTGGTGCATGCAACTCTTGATCTCAGGGTCATGAGTTCGAACCCCACGATGGACATAAAGATTACTTTAAAAAAAAAAAAAAAAGATGGATTTGCAAACAAGTTGGGGAATCACTCTTTTGTCCCCAGCCACAACCACTCCTCTGCTGGAATATCTCCAGTCTGGAGGTATGATGACAGAAAATTGTCCTAGATGTGAGCTGAAGGAAGTTAGTGGGGGGAAGGAAGTCTGATGTGGGGATGGAGAACAAGAGTCAGGCACGCCTTATGTTGGGGTTCATTATGAGGACCTCAGTGACATTTTAATAAAGTTACTCAAAGTTAGGGGACCATAATGATGAATTTCTAGTGTACTAAACCTTCACAGGAGACCTGGAAACCATAAAGTAGGGCAAGAGTCCTACTTGAAATGCAAGATGCACTAGCCAAACAGGGCCAGGCTATTTTCGCAAGACCCCAACAATGAACTTAATTTTGTTTTATGTGTGTTCTTCCAGATTTTTTTCAGGATGTCTAATTATTTTTCATTAATGTAACTCTGGGATTTTTTTTTAAAGATTTTATTTATGTATTTATTTGACAGAGAGATCACAAGTAGGCAGAGATGTAGGCAGAGAGAGCCGGGGAGGCAGGCTCCCTGCTGAGCAGAGAGTCGATGCGAAGTTGGATCCCAGAACGCTGGGATCATGACCTGAGCCGAAGGCAGAGGCTTTAACCCACTGAGCCACCCAGGTGCCCCATAACTCTGGGATTATATTACACACCATTGAACTTTTAAAAAAACCACAGTTGTTAGACCTCTGTCCATTTGACTCCATACTGGTGTACTTCTTACTTGGAGGTGATTGATATATTCATTATCTTGATCATGGTGGTGGTTTCATGGGTAATTACACATGTCGAAACTCAAGTCGTACACCTTAAATAAGTGTGGTTTACTGTACATCGGTCACATCTCAATAAAATGAGAAGCGCTGTGCTTTCAAGCTCTTGGACTGCTTTCCCCACTTAGCTCTCTGCAAGTCCACGCTCTTGCATGCAGACCTATTTCATTACTTCTCAGAGCTGTGTGGAATTCCGAGGTAGGCCTCCACCACGGTTTACTAGCTCCTTCCTTGAGCAATCCCTTGCCTCCCGTTCACCCATGCCATGAATAATGCTATTCTAAATAATGTCCTCGTCTTATGTGTATCTGAGCAAACTTTCCAAATATATTACAAAGAGTGAAATGGCTAACCTCTGTGTCCTATGCATACGTAATGTTACTGAGAATTACCTGCTTATTTTATGGAAGGGCTAAGCCATTTT